>NW_024412446.1:3659915-3696864 GCF_014898765.1 Herpailurus yagouaroundi | reverse complement strand
CATCACCACCACCATCACCACCATCATCATCATCACCACCACCATCGTCACCACCACCACCACCATCACCACCATCATCATCACCACCATCATCATCACCACCACCATCATCATCGCCACCATCATCATCATCGCCATCCTCGTCATCGCCACCATCATCATCACCATCACCACCATCATCGTCACCACCACCACCATTATCATCATCACCACCATCATCATCATCACATTATCACCAGAATGGATAGTTCTCAGAGTCTTTCCACAGGCCAGATACTGTGTAAGCCACGTACACACCCCTATGTCACTGAAACCTCACACCAACTCCCCTGCGAAGGTACTGCTGTTCTGTCCATGAGGAAACTGAGGCTCAGAAAAGCTGAGTAGCTTGTCGAGATCACACAGCTAGTGAGTGATGAGGACAGGCAATCTGAAGCAGTTCTTGCCTCTCCTTCTAGTTGTGTTTCTGTCTCGGGTTTCATGGTCTGGGATACCACCAGCTCTTCCTTTCTACTCTGCATGAATTCATCTTCTGTACACTCTCCCCAAGGACGACTTGGTTTGTCAAGAGCCATGAGTGTAGGGCAGGCTTTCTCCAACTTGGCACGGTTGGGCTGGATGTTTGGGGCTGGGTGGTTCTTTGTTGTGGGGGCCTGTCCCATGGATACAAGGATGTTTAGCAGCATCCTTGTCTTCTGCTCACTAAGTACCAGTAGCATCTTCCTCTCCCTGAGTTGTAACAACCAAGAATGTCTTCAGATGTTGCCAAATATCCCCTGTGGAGGCAAAATCACCGTCTGCCGAGAAACACTGCTCTAGAGAATGAGCAGTGGGTGAATCAGGAAGCCTGTGGAAGGCCTGGGTCTATGGACCACTACAAGCTCCAAGGGTCTCCCGCTGGGCTCTGAACTAATCCAATAATGCAAGTTCTCTCTTAGTTCTTTTGGGTGAATGACTGGCATTGCCAAAGCAGTTCACTTTTGCCTCTTGCTGGGCTTGCTTTTCAGTGGCCCCTTAAATATGGTATAGCACGGCAGCCTTGGAGATGGGTGGTCTGCATTCAAAACCAGATCCCACCACTTGCTGGCCATCACTCCCTCTCTCTGCACCTTGTTTGATAAAATGGAAACAGTCCTTGCACCTAGCTCGTAGGGTCTGGGGATTCCCTGAAATGTAGCCTGCAGGGAGCTTAGCTCAGGGACAGGCACATGCTAGGGTTTAATAGAGGGCAGCTCCTTGGGTGGCTCAGTCGGTTAAGCGTCCAACTCTTCATTTCAGCTCAGGTCATGATCTCATGGTTTGTGAGTTTGAGCCCCGCATCGGGCTCTGCGCTGAGAGCGTGGACCCTGCTTGGGATTCCCTGTCTCTCTCTCTCTCTCTCTGCCCCTACCCTGCTCACTCTCTCTCTCTGTCTCTCTCAAAATAAATAACAAATAAACTTAAAAAAAAAATAAAGGACAGCTCTTGTCGTTAAGTGAGCTGGAGGGAGTTACTGCACACTGGTATCCACGAGCAAAAATTAGTTCGTGGCTGGAGTTTACTGGAGGATGCAATCTGGTGTCCTACCCCCAACGTCTGATGCCAAGCCACCTTGGTGGCATGGCCAAGCTCCCACCACACCTGAGCCCTGCCGCAGGAGAGAGAGGTGTCTGTATCAGATGAGAACCTTGGGTGTTGTCTTGAACTGGTCGTGCTCTCCAGTTCTTTCCACTGTGTTCTTGGTTTTTAATTATAAATTACCATTTGTTTATTTTCATCATTACCAATTTAGGTTGCTGTGGGTTGTTTGCTTAACAACAGTAATTTGGGCTGAGGTTTTTTTCAATGGCTGGGCTTCGAGGCACGTATGCACTGCACTTCAACTATGAGTCACGTGCGTTTCCAGTCTTTCTCCCAAACAGCTTGCACTGTAACACGTTCCAGTGATCTGTGAGTTCCCTTCCCGCTGGAACACAAGAACAGATGGGGCAGGAGGCTGTAGGCCCTTTCAACTTGTGTAGGTGGGCTAGAGTCAAACGGGATGAGAGACGTTGTTCGACGTCAATCTTCCCTCTCCCTCTCCTTCTATAAATGGGGGAAACTGAGGCCCAGAGAGGTGAAGGGTCAGAGGTCATACCTGGTCACTAAAATCTAGTTTTCTCCATTACCTGTGCCAAGTTTCTTCCGCTCACCACGTCACCTGCATAGGTCAGGACCCCTTCTCCCTGAGGACTTTGGGTCCCTCACAAAGGTGGCTTGAAATTGCACACCCAGGGGTTAGGGATCCTCCTGGATCTTCCAGTGTGGTGCTGGTTCATAGTAGATTGTTGTACCGTGTAAGTGTCGGGGCTTTGGGGTCAGACTACTTTCCAGCTGTGTGACTTGGGCAAGTTATTTAATCTCCCCGTGCCTCAGTTTCCTCAACTGTAAGCCGAGGATAGCGACAGCACCAACCTCCAAAGTTGGGAAGAATTCAATCAGACAATTCCTTTGGGTGCCTAGCACAGTGCCTGACACAGAAAACGCTCACCAGATGATAAGCATTGTTCATATGTCCAAGGCTGATGTCGCATTCCCAGCAGGAGCCCCTTGGGAGAAAGAAAATCTAACAAAGCTTCCAAGTTTATAACTTCCGTGGCAGTATTGCATTTGGCCCTCAAAATGACCCAGGGCAAAGACTCTTGTCCCCATTTGACAGACGGGAACACTGAGCCTCAAAGACCAGGAGACTCAGATCCCGGGGCTTTCCAACCCGTTCCCTTCTGCTCCTGACCCGTCTGTACTCAGGTCCTGCCTCGGCACGCTTCCTCCTTCCAGACGTGTCATTCTGTGGTGGGACAGCCCAAAGCTGCTGTCTATACCTCTCTGGGCCACTTGGAGATCATTCTCCCCTCATTCTGCATGGGTAGAGCCTGTCTCCAAACTAGACACATGTGACCTTAGCAGAAACAGCAAAGACTCGACAGTCATCCAAGAGAGGGTGGCAAAGAGTGGAAAGACCCCTCTGGTAGGTCCCATCTGCCTGGCTGGTGGGAAGGGGTCTGGGATGGGGTTCGGGCTTCAGGGGTGGGGTGAGGGAGGGGCTGACCGATTTCACGCATTCTGCAAGCTTCCCCTGAGGACTGTGAGCTGTGAGCTCGTGGCTGGGGAGAGGCCCGCAGGCATTCTCTGCAGCCCTGTCCCTGGCTCAGCAAATGTGCACAGAATGAACAAATCGGGGCAAGGTCAGGAAACACCTTCCTCTGAAACCGTAGCTAATAAAAAAGACATAAAGGAAGGGAGATTAAGCCGACGCAGCAGAGACCCAGTCTCGGGGACAGCTTGTAGCTGGGTTGCGGCAGAACTGACGGGATTTCCCGAATCTCATCACAAGCCTAGGATGCAATTACCACCAGAGAATTCGTAACACCTCCTGGAAGACAGGGGCTTGCTCCAGAGGGAAAGAATCGGGATCTGGCTGTCTCCTGCGCTGAGAGAGGGCTGCGGAGCTGGCCAACAGGGGCCTTCTGCTCCTGTCTTTACTGCTGGAGTCAGGAAGAGGGCTAATGTTTACAGAGCACCTACTGTGTGGTGGGCATTGTGCCAGGCATTGGGTCTTCCTTTCTATGCTTCAGCCACACTAACCTTCTTGCCCTCTCAAACCTGACTGTTCCTCCCACAGGGCCTTTGCACGTGCTGTTATTCCTGTTTCTTCTCCGCGCTTGTTTTTTTTTTTTTTTTGCACAAATGTCTCCTTAGCACCATTTAAATTTTAGCTTAAAGTTTTGCATTTTCGGGAAAAGCCTTCTCCAATCCTAGTTGAAGCCCCTTCCCCGTAAAACATTTTAGGTATTTGTACTCGCTTGTTTTCTGCTTCCCGCCACTAGAGTGTAAGCTCCCTGAGGGTTGGGATTCTTTCAGCCTTGCTCATGGCTGTGCCCAAGGACAGTGCGTGGCACCGAGTACGCACTCGACAGATAGCTCTTCCTACCTTGGAGGCTGGGTCCTTTTCCCATGGAGTTTTATGCGAAGCTCACAAATACCCTGGCAGGTGCTGTGCCTCTTCCGTTGTGCTCATGAAGAAAGAGGGGATTGGGACTTACTCAGCTAGGAAGTGACGGAGTGAGGATCTGAACTAAGTTTTTGATTTCAAAGCTGTACCTTCAGAGATACTGCACTGCTTCTCGAGAGGAGAGACAGAGACCCCAGGTCGGCATAATGGAACGACACTAGATCCCGTCAACTTCCATCAGGCAACCTCCGGTCCTACCCCGGCTTTCTAAGGAGACGGTGCTGAGAGAAGAAGGTGCCGACCACCCGACATGGATATGTCAGGTTGCCTGGTTGTCCTCTCTCCCATGGAAAATTCATCACTGGTTATTTCTAGTTATCACTGTCTTTTGGGAGAGCTTGGCCAAGGTGAACCCCTACTTTGTCCCTGACCCACAGAGCCTGGCCACTCTTTGGGTACCAATAGAACCAGCTTCTTATGACTGTGCTCAACTGTTCTTGCAGTCACCTCATAAAGGGTGGGGTGGTTGCCACGCGAGATTCAGGGTGAATGAGGCTCGCCCAGGCGACGTTTGTTTCAGCCCAATACCATCACAACACAAATATCCTTGCATGGAACACACCCCCGTCCCTCCCAGAGGGGGAGGGACATTTCTTTCAGGTGATATCAGATGGAACAGAATTCCTAGATGAACAGAGGACGTGGACAGCATCTGGAAGCGGGCTGTGGTAACAGCTTGCCTGGCTTCCTGCCCCTCCCAGCCCCCGCCTGTCTACAATGGGAACCCCGGACCCACCCGCACCTGTAGGTGGAGCCTTGATCCAGGCTCTGGGATAATCCCGCCTCTCTCATCCCCAGTTCTGACTTGATGCCCCCATCCTAATTATTGGGCAAACTGTCCAATACACTTGGACTCTGCTGGTTACTCAAGCTAAGCTCTGGGGATAAAGAGACAAATGAGACACAGTCTTGCCTCTAGGGAGCTCAGTCCAGTGGGGTGGGAGCGGGGCGTGAGTGAGAGCATGAAGACACCCACGAAGAGACATCTGATGCAGGGGAGACTGGAGACTGCACAGCATGGAGAGGGTATCTGGATGCCAGAGAAGGCTTCCCTGAGCAGACTCCAAGGGGAAGTAGCAGTCTGAAGGCAGAGAGACAGAGGCACGCCCTTGTGGGCTGAGAGACACCAAGTCCTGGTTTCTTCAGGAGCCTATGTCCTGCCTGTTAACTTCCCTCCAAGAGGTGGCCTCACTTCCTGCAGACAGACTGCTTACACCCGCCTCTCCGTACACCTCGTGCTCCCTACACTCCCTGTGGAACAACCTATGCAAACGTCTTGGGGGAAAAGCACCAGGTGGAGGGAACAGCAAGACAAAAGCCTCAGGTGAAAGGTTCCTTGGATCACCAACTATGGTCGACCTTCCTTTATTTAAAAAAAAAAAAAAATCATGTTTATTTTTGAGAGAGAGAGAGAGAGAGAGAGCACAAGCAGGGGAGGGGCAGAGAGAGAGAGGGAGACACAGAATCCGAAGCAGGCTCCAGGCTCAGCTGACAGCTCAGAGCCCGACACGGGGCTCGAGCCCACGGAGCACAAGATCATGACCTGAGCCAAAGTCGGACGCTTAGGCCCCTGAGCCATGCAGGAGCCCCCGGTTGCCCTTCCTTTATATAGAGGTGAGGAAAGCAGGTTTCTGAGAGGCTGAGCGCCTTGCCCGGAGTTCTGTAACTGCCATCCGCAGGCGTGGGGGTCCTGCCACCAAGCCCACCCTGGCACATCTCGCTGTGGCTCATCCTCTCCTTACACTGGGCTCCAAATTCCTGGCGGCCGTGGCCTGGCCCGGGGCGTGTCCAGCCACCGGTCCTGTCCTGTCTCCTCCTGGCCCACCCTGTGCTCTGTGCTGAGGCTGACACGGAGCTCACCTCATTTTTGACAGGATGGCAGTTTCTGTATTTAGGCCACTCACGAACCTTTCTGAGATTCTGATGAGCTGCTGTCTCCCTGGGCTCTCACTCCAATGGCTTTTCCCTGTGATTCAGATGCTAATGCCCCCTGAGGTCTTTCCCCCCCGCAGGCCTTACTGCCAGGGGTAACTGGAGGAGGCAGACCTTCCTCTTGTCACTGACCGAAATCCTTGTGGTGCAGATCTCCGGCGGGAACGGCGAGTGCAGTGGAGGGAGGGTTAGAGCGCTCATTGGGCTCTCTGGAAACAGCTGTCCCCCAGCCACACAGGCACATGCACAGGCACACACACGCACGCACACACTTCGCGGACACACGCACGTGCACACACACACGCACGCATACATGCGCACACTTCCTGACTGTTGCAGGAGCTTGTGCAGGGTTCTGGAGCTTCCCAACAGCTATGTCTTGTAATTGAGCCCTTTGGGGAATAGTAACCCACCTGGCAAGGATCTCTTGCAATCTGGGGCGCCTGGGTGGCTCAGTCGGTTAAGCGTCTGCCTTTGGCCCAGGGCATGATCTCACGGTTCGTGAGTTCGAGCCCCGTGTTGGGCTCCGTGCTGACAGTTCAGAGCCTGGAGCCTGCTTCAGACCCTGTCTCTCTCTCTCTCTCGAAAAAATAAATCTTTTAAGAAAGAAATCTCTTGGAATTAGGAACTGCTGGAATCCCCGGGAGTGACCTTCGAAGGCAGGGACTTCGGAATGACCCTTGCCTTTTCCATGTTGAAATCTCCCAGCATGTCCATCATCGTTAGGAGAATGTCATTTGGCCATTCCTGCTCTCTGACACTTTGCTGACCCTCCACTGTAGGTATCAAGTCCCCAGTCTTCTTCAGCACATTCTCCTCACCCGTTCCCTTGGTCTGTGAGTCTGTTGTGATTATTTTCACCATCTCTACCATATTCGACACGTCAAAAGCGGTTTGAGACATAAGTGAGCATCTGGCCTAGAGCCTGGCAGCTGGTCCAGAGGCTCCACTTGGCCCTGGGATCCTACCTGAGCCTGTTCTGGACCCAGAGTTCCAGGATGGGCACTCTCTGCACCGGGAGGCTTGGGCCCTTGGTTTGCTTACTGACTCTGGTCACGTCTGGCCTGAGAGCCGACTTTCCCCCTTGTTGGCTCTGGCATGGTCAGGAGAGGTGAGAAGTCTTGCTGGGCCAGGCTGATTCACAGAACACCGGCCCTGGCAGGGTGCTCAGACTCAGTCCATTCCAATCATCTCAATGCTCGTATGAGAAAACTCAGGCCCCAAGATGGGGCCGTTCATAGAATGGCTCAGGCTCAGATCAGACTATCTTCTAAGATGCATGAGTCTTTGTAGTTCTGGATACATAGGCTGCAGGGGACTTTGTAGTGTTTCAAAGGCTGGTTGGCAGGGAGTCTGGGGGGGGGGTAGGGGAGGGGTCTGGCTATTCTTGAAGTGGGCTGAGCCCATGAATCACCCAGAAAAGGCTGCCTTTCCGGGTTCCTGGATTCCTGATGCCGCTCTAAGCAAACACCTTTTCGCCCATTCAAGACACTCAGTTCCAGAGAGAGTGACAAAGACATCTCCACTTGATGCCTCCGCTACAACCTTCATCCGCTTTTTGAAAAGATGCACAAGGACAGCACAAGGTAGTGGAGGAACCACCTTTTTGTGGAAGGGCTGATCTACAGGAGGTGTTCCCTGTCGGCTAGTCTGGAGCGGACTCTCATCCAATCAGTCAACCAATCATTCACTCAATAATTATTTATTGGAGACCCACCGAGATAGTCCAAACACTGTGTGGGGGTGGGAAAGGATCAATGAAGGAACAAAGGTCTTAACGATTCGGTGAGCACTTTCTAAAGCACCGTAGTGGACACTGTAATACATTGATACGTGTTCCCCTGTGGTGCCTATGAGAGATTAGGCATGCGTGGACTCTGAATCAGTCCAATCCGGACTGAGTTTTAGGGTGTGAATCCTTGGACAAGACATTTAACAATAAGTGCTACAATTCATAGGGCACTTGAGCCAGGCTCTTGCCGAAGCACTTTTTCCAGAATGTACTCAATTGCTTTAATCTTTAATTTCCTTGTCTGGGAAATGAGAATGGTCATTTCATCTTTTCCAGGTGTTGTGGGGATTAAATAAATTCATAGTTATGGAGTTGCTAAACAATTGCTTGCCCATGAAGTGTTATTCCTTTCCTTTTGTTCTGAGCTCTGACGCGGCTTTTAGTCTAGAGGAAGAAGGAATCTAAGAACATAGATAATGAACACGAAGTTGAAAGTCAAGTTCCAAAGGACAGTTATAACCAAGTACTGTGGGGATCTAAAAGAGGGAAGGGTCCTCTTTGGCTGGGAAAATGAGGAGGTGCTTGGTCTTGTCTTTCTTCTGGGGTCTTGAACCCTATCTCTCCACCCAAACCGCAGGTGTCTCCGAGGCCCTGGCATGCCTCACACCCCAGGTCCCCTGAGAGAAGGCAGGACGTATTCCCATAAGGCTTTGGGTAAAGCCCACCCCTCCCGGCCTCATCCTTACCGCAACCGGAAAGAGATGGGCCACAGGGAAATGCAGTGAAAGCTGAGACAGCAGTCAGAGCCCAGGGTGAGGAAACAGAGACCCCCTGTTTTGCACAAGAGTAGAGCAGCATGGCATAAAGGCAGCTGTGCATAATGTATCTCGACGGCTCATCAGAGAATGTCAAATTCAATGAAAGCGTTAGAAATGACAGTGACTTGTTCGTTTCCTCTGAAGAGCTCAAAAAGAGGCAGGATTTTGGCTTGCTCTCATGAGAACAGCATACTTTGGGAACAGCCTGGAATCACAGAGTCACAACACCTTGTGGCTGGAAGGGACAGCGACGCCTGTCTCCCAGGCCTGGGGTGGCGATTCAGTGAGACAGTGCATGTGACATTTCTCCCGTGGGGTTTGGCACATAGCAGGAGCACGCGTCCTGATCATGTGCTCCAACCCCTTGTTTGCAAGAGGAGACATCAGGCCAGCACGTGACGCTCAATATGCCCCGAACCACATTTGGGGCCATCCAACCAGCCCTTCCTCCCGTATGTGTCGTTTCTCTTGGCCACGCTGTGCCTGCAAGGGGCGAGCCAGTCATAACCAAAGCCAGCAGGGACTCTTCTCGTGACCTCTCTTTGGTCACTTGCCAAGCCGCAGGGGTTCTACCCCCTCGGTGGCTCCCAGTTGTGCTTCTAGCTTCTTACACTGCCACCGTCACCCTGGCGGAAGTCCTTGTAGTTTCTCGCCTGGACCGTCATCACAGCCTCAAAATTGCCCTCCAATCCTCCACCTCCAGTTTATGTGTATCTTCTCTCCAAATAATTCTACCCATGATGCCAAATGTATTTTTCAAAAGCAGCTCTGCTCTCACCCCTTTATTCAAAACCCTTCAATGACTCCCCACTGCCTACTGCATTAGGAGCAAATCCCTAACTCTGGCTTTTAAGGCTTTATCCCATAGTGGCTTGGGCTGTCCTCCCCAACCCTCTTTTGGCATCTCCCATGGATAAACGTTGTGCTCAGCAAAACTAGATCATCTGCCATTCCAAAACATGGACTTGCTGCCTTGCTTTCTCACCTCCAGGCCCTCTGCCTGACATGCCCTCCCCGATCTGTGCCCAAGCCGCATCGTCTGGGGCCTTTCAAATGCCATTTCCTGTAGGAAGAAGTCTCTCTCATCCCCAACCAGGTGTTAGCATCTTTTCCCTGTGAATTCACAGAACATGATGGCTTAGGCCTCTCCTGAGACCCTCCTCTCAATGGACCCTGCGTCGTGGACACTTGTGGACAGGTGTTACCCACCACGAAAGGCAGGAATGGAATTACCACTTTCAAATCCCCTACGGTGCAGAGCAGAGCTGCCTACACCATAGGCACCATGTAAGTGTCAGCTGGTCTGCATTGTGGCCTGGGAAATAAGATTTCCCACTGAGGGGCCAGGTCACCTGAATCCTTCCCCACCCTCTCTGGGTCAAGCTTGTGCTGCCTGTTGCTCAGGGAGGGACTTCTTGAATTCTGGAGGCTCAAGGACTGCTCTGTGTGATAGGCCACTGAAGACGTTATAAAACTGTTAAGCTCAGAGGGCCCTGAGACGTCATCCGTTCTAATGCCCTCATTTTACAGAAGAAGAAACTGAGACTCAGGGAGGGGAAGTGACTTGTCCCGGGTCACACAGAGGCTGAATCAGGACTAGGACTTTAGAGACAGGAGACATCTTCACCATCGCTGGCTGAGTGGGTGATTTGTTCATTTATTGATTCGTCTGTTCAAATTCCTTCATTGAGCATCAGATACCTGCCAGCCACTGTGATTCAGAGATAAGAAAGACAGAATCCCGACCCTTAAGGGACTTACAGGGTGGCTGGTATACTGGTGGAAGGAAGAGATATGTTAATAGACACTCTGCAAGGAGAGGAGAGAGTGATGGGAGAAGAGAGCAGGGCACCTCACCTAGCCTTGATCGAAGGTAGAGATGGCGCCTTCCATGGCCACAGGGGCCACCAACACCCTCCCTCCCACCCCAGCTCAGAGGGATGGTCCAGCCTCTGCTGTGCCTCTTTGTTCTAAGTCCTCTCCCACAGTCCATGCTGCAGAGACAGTGTTTGAAACGATGAGATGTAGAAGGATGGTTTACATTCCCCCCAGATCTACAGTTAAGATTCAACTAGACAAGGGACATAAACCACTTAGCTTAGTGCCTTACAGACAGCAAGCCCTCACTAAAAGTTAGCTATTATTATTACAAGTAAGGAACTAGAGGCCCGGGAAGGTTATGTAATGCGCCCAAAATAACACAGCTAGTGGGCAGGGCAGCTGGGCTTTGAACCCAGGTCTGTCTGCCTTCAAAGCCCCCTCTCTCCAAATGCCTCAGAGACCCCTCGTGTCTCTTGCAGACTTTTAGATCATGGAGACCATCCCGCAAAGCCCCGGGATCAGTGAAGCCCTGCTGTGTCCGAATCCTTCTCTCACACACACAGAAGAAAGGGTTTCTGGAGGAGAGGTATTTTTCGGGTGCCTCTCACCCTGCTTCCTGGCCCAAGCCCACATTCCCAGCCCTCAGTGCTACCTCTGGTAGTTCTAGCTCTCATCCGTTATTCCTGAGGGAATAATAATTTCTGCAGCCCTGGGTGGGCCTCTTGCTGTCCCTTTGTATCATAAAGTGCACAAGACCCCCCAGGATGAGTCAACCAGAGTCCTGTGCTAGGGAGACAACATAGAAGAGAGAACTTTCTGGAAGCTAATAGTGTGGAAACAACAGAGAGAACTGTTCTCCCAGCAGTGCTGGAAACACGCACAGTCAATTTGTGGGAATGTAGAGCCCTTCCAAAAGAACCAAATTTAGCCAAGCCATCCTTTTGGTACTTTCTTACCCAAGTTTTATTCACCTGATTTTTTGTTTGTTTTCGTGGAAATGCTCAGCAGGGTGAGCTAAACATCTTGAGGGGGACTCATGGTCTAAACGGTAAGGATTCTGATTCAGAAGGACTCCGTATGCCGAGGTCTAGATGTATGAAGCCCATTGGTGATTACGTATGTTGCAAAAAGATTCACCTTCAAATTCCCTTCAAATAGGAAATGGCTTCCCATTGTCATTTTTAAAACAGATCATTAACTATTTGACTAGGAGATGGGGGAGCGTGAGGTCAGACAAAATTAAAGGCTCAAGTAGGAAAAATCTACCAACTGAAGGTCCTTTAGGACAGCTCTCAAAACGTAGGCAGGAGGAAAAAGGATCTTAGTCTTTTATGGTATTATTACCCTCCCCCTGTCATGCAGGCTTCACTGAGGCATTTGTCCAAATATTCATGCGGCGCTCTCATGTACATCACCAAGAAGTGCTATAGCAAGATCTGTGCTATAGATCTTCCCCCACTGAAGAAGAAGAAGGAGGAGGAGAAGGAGGAGGAGGAAGAAGAGGAGGAGGACAAGGACAAGGAGGAGGGGGGAGGAGGAGGAGGCAGCCGCTGCCACGAAGGGCCCCAAAGATTTCACAGGTCATAAAAGGCTAAAGATCAGGTTGCTCAAACCCTCTTCAATACCTTTCTACAACAGTCACATCAAACGTTTACCCTAGTTTTGATGGTAATGGGGAGCTCTCTACTTCCCAAGGCAACTCACTATACTTTGTACAGCTTTGAACAATTGGAAGTTGCTCATGTTGAGCCCAACATATGGAGCTTCATCCACTTGACCTTGGTCTACCCTCTTCCACCCCAGAGTCCTTCGGTCCTTCCGCTTCAGAGTCCAATGTGACATTGTGGGCCTCAGTTAAAGTAAACAGATGTCAAGGCTGATACTGGCTCCACAGGGGCCAATATCTACATGCTGAGGAAGGCATAAAACCCCTCAATGCACTGGTGATTTGATGCATCACCTCTGTGAGCCTGAGGGAAATCAAGATGGTACCAGGAATTGGAAGACTCGAGTTCTCAGGCTTACTCTGCTACTGTGTCTCTCTAACAGCCAGTAAATATTCATTCCTAGGTTAAAAATTAATTCCCTCGGTTAGTATTAATGGAAATGTCCAGCAAGATAAGCTAATCATATTAGGGGAGACTTATGATCCAAATGGCAGGACCGTGATTCAGAAAGACTCAACACGCTGAAGTCTAGCTGTACAAAATCCATTAACCTAAGAAATCTCATCTAAAACCATGGTTTCAGCTGACTAGCAAATTCCTATCTTTGGCTCAAACTTCTTGGGACTCTAGACCAGTGAATCCCACCACTTTTTAATACGGTGTTTTAGTACTTTAAGAGGTTCTTCAAACTCAACCTGCCCAAACCTGGTCACCTTCTGGGGACCCAATCCCAATGAATGGGGCTGTCATGCATCCAGTTGCACAACAAAAATCACCTTTTCAGCCTTCTCTGTCAACACTCTCCCACCCAATCCATTGCCAAGTTCAACTGGTTTTACCCCCATCACCATCATCACTGTGTTTATGACCTCGACTCCTGTATTTGCCTCCTCCCAGGTCTCCCTGCATCCACATTGACCTCCCTATGGTGGGTTCTCTGAATTAAGAGTGATTCCTTCGAACGCAAATCTGGTCATATGTCCAGAATTGCTTAGAATTGCTCACAAGCTTCCATTGTCCTCAAGATAGAGACATAAGCCTTGAACATAGGATCCAAGCCCTGCAACATGCCTCAGTCTGTTTCTAGCCATCTCTAGTCTCATCTTGCTCCAGGCTCCGGTCCCTCCCCACTTAAGGCCTTTGTAAACATCATTCCCTCTGCCTGGGAAGCCCTTCTCTACACCCCAAAGCCTAGTTAAATCCTCATCCTTCAAATTCAGCTTACTGGCCATTTTCCCTCCTCACACACTCTCATAGCACAGTGACCCTCCTTCATTGACCTGGTCAGGGTCGCACTGCTTATTTTCACTTGTGTAGTTTTTTGATTAATGTCTGTCTCTCTCACTAAGTTTTAACCTGCAGGAGGGGAGGGAGCAACGACTGTGTATCTGTTCATCATTGCATTATTCTCCTTGGTGGTATGGTACCTGCTACATAGACTTTCCTAATGACTCCTAGTGGCCCGGGTGAGTAATACATCTTGCACTCTCGAGTGACCATGTCCCAAAGCTTAGGGAGCCACCGATATGCCCAGCCCCACCCCTGCCAGGAGCAGCAGATGGCCGTGGCAAAAATAAAGCCCAGCTCTGCATGGCAGATGGACAGCTCACCGAGCACAGTGGGAAACCTGGTGGTTCTTACTCTGCACTGGGGACACATGCCGGCTCTCCTAGGCATGGTGTGCGGACGCCAGCCTGGAAGGTCTATCCTTATCCTTGGGGACATAGTCATAGAACAGATCCTCTGGACAGCCACTTTTTCCCTGCTAGGAATGCCAGTCGTACATCAAGAAAGCACCCTGTAGGAATAATACCTTCCTTCATAGTTCATGAGTATTTCTTGACTGTCAGCTCTTACAGTTCAGAGAGCTCAGTAGCACGGTTTAGTGCAATAGTTCTTGAAGCGTAGTCTCCAGACCAGCAGCCTCAGCATCCCCTGTGAACTTGTTAAAAATGAAAATTCTCAGCCCCCCACCATCGTCCTACTGAATCAGAAACTCTGGGGGTGGGGCCTAGCAACCTGAGTTTTAATGAGTGCCTCAGGCTGTCGCTTCATTTCAGGCAAAAGTTTGAGATCCAAAAATGCATCAGAAAGCACAGCATTGGGGAATGCAAACCAGAGTCAGAATCCAGTCTGGCTGTGGGTCCCGAGCCAGTTCCTTGACCAGGAGACAGTTTTCTCCTCTGCGAAATGGGGACATCATTCTGTTCCCCATGGAGACACTGTTGAGAGTTCTCCTGTAATGTGCCTGGCATACTTCAGCGTCCCATACACGTCATTTCCCTTCCTTCTTTCTTCATTTTATAAGCGAGGAGGCAGACTCTGGAGTCTGGGCATGTGGAGGGCATCGGGGAGAGGTGGGGCGAGGGATGCACTCTGTCGATTCCTTCCCCTGGACCACACCGCCTCTGACAGGCTGCGGGGACGTGGCAATGTGAATGATGCATCGATCAGCACAGCCTGACCGGTGTGAGGACGGCCGGGAAAAGGAAGACAAAATTGCCACAGCTCTGAACTGCTTCATCTGAGTTGCTGAGGATACTGAAGGTGCCAGAGGAAGGTGACATCTTGGGGGACCCTGTGAGGGCAGCGGGGCCTGGGTGGGAGACAGGAGCTGCATTTCTCCTGGAGCCTTTCCTGCCTCTTGGAGGCTGGGCCGAGAAAGAGCCACCAGGGGCTGAAAGTTCATAGAAAGACAGAATGCTTTGGAGCCGTGAGAACCTTGTAGAAGACAGATGGTCAGTCCAGTGGTTAGGAGCACCTGCTTGCAGACCGGACAGATCTGTGTTCTGAGCCATTTAACAGCTGTGAGATCTGGGGCAAATGTCCTAATGTCCTCAAGTGTTAGTGTTCTCATCGGTACAGCCGCCAACACCGTGCCTGACACAGCGTGAGGCCACCGGGTAGCCTGCTCCTTTGCCCCAGCCTTGGCCTCCACTGCTCATTCCTATGCCCCGGAAAACCGGATGACAGTGGCCTGGGGCTCCTCTACTGCCCCATGAACCTGGTTGAGTGAGGGCTCCATGAGGCCCTCCCCTGCCTTAGGGGTCTGCTCCACAGCTGTGGGAAACCACGCGTATTCCCTTCTTTGAAGGGAGGTTGGGGGAAAGAATATAGGCCGACCCCCCTGGACAGGTTCACTTGGGAGGACTCAGAAGTTCTGAAAATCAAACCCATGCATCAACTCATTCGTTCATCAAACATTCGCCTCATTTACTCTGTGAGAGGCGCTGTCTTCCTGCTGGAGACACCGAGGTCAATGAGATACGGTCCCCACCCTCAGGGAGCTCACATCTTGGTGGGGGTTACGGAGGAGTCGGTGGCTTTGGTGCCGCCGTGTGGTCACTGGGGTTGTCTGTGGACAGGCTCTTCCTCCCAGGCACACGCTAGGGTAGGACGGTACTCCCCGGCAATATGATGTCTGCCCACGGGGACTTGCTGGGAGCAGTGCGTGTCACTGGAAGGAGGACACTTCAAGAGCCAGCGCACCTTGTCCCCTCCCCCGGCCCTGGGGCCAGAGAAGCTCGAGTGGAGCTGGAGCCCTGGTCCCTGAGTGGCCTGCTGTCGATCCACGCTGGACACGTAACCTGAGCCAGAAATGACTTCGTGCTGTGCTAAGCCACGGAGACCCGGGGGGTTGTTTCCGACTAACGGCGTGACCTCCACCCGCTCCGACTGACACAGCCGCTCAGCACCACGCTGGCCCCGATGTCTTTGTCATTATGCACGAAGCCTCCCTTCTGCCTGTCCCCCACTCCTGCCATAGATGGAGCTTCCTTTACCCGAATTTAAAACTCTAAGCAATTAAGACGCTATAAATTGAAGACTTCTTTGCAATGAATAAAATTACTCTTATTTCTAATGAATATGAGATAGCTTACGTGAAGCTAAGTGCTCTGGTGGTTGTAAAATAGCCAACACAGATATCAACATTTCTTCTTCCACTGCGAAAGTGGCCTATTAAACTGGTACTGATGAGGCATTATAGCTTCTTCAACATCTCTCTCTCTCTCTCTGACGCTGACCCTCTGTATCATCTTCCACCCAAGGTCTGCTCCGACCTGAAATGCTTCTCTCCTCCTCATCTCTGTAGGGGGCATGTCCAGGCGCTTCTGTCCAGGATCTGGTGGCGACAAGCAAGTCCTGAGGGTACTCTGTGTCCCCCAAGTTCCACAGACAGTCCAGGCTGAGCTAGCGTCATTTTATTTGCAAAACGCACTGCTTTGCATTTTACTGTTATTTGTTTTGCCTTTGTACGACAACAGAGATAAAAGATTCAGAAATAGGGGGAAAAAGCCTCTTTTTTTTTTTTTTTTTTTTTTGGAGACAAGAAGGTGTAGTTTTGTGGAGCCTGTGGCAGATTGGAATGACTTAGTGTGGCGCCCACATTTAGAACGGAGGCACTCTACTACAGAAGAGGCAGCACTCCTCAGTTTGCAAAAGCTTTCCCATTCATGCACGAGGTCCAGCAGCCGCTGCCTCCCAGGGACCGAGGAACCCACCCATTCCCCTCCATCCTTGCGGCTGCCCTCGCCCCGCAGCCCCCTTCGCGCTCCTAACCAGTCTCCGTGCCCTCAGCCTTGCTTTTCCAATGCACTCTCCACCTTGCAGCCAAGAGCGACCTTTCCAAAAATATAAATCTGAAATTTTTATGCCCCAGCTCAAAATCCCTCTCCATTGTTTTCTGGCGAGAGCCCAAGTTTGGCATCCTTCTATGACCCAGTGTCTGCTCATCTCTCCAATTGTGTCCCTGCCTCTCCTCCTGTCTACCGAGCAAGCTGTGAGCCCCAGAAAGATGCCATATTCACATCTCCTGGCTTTTGCACAGGCTGTTTCCCCTTCCTGGAATGTCTTTCTGTTCCCTTCTCTAGATAACCTTCATCCTTCCAGTCTTAGCTCCTCCTCTGACAAGTCTCCATTTTTAACCTTTCAAGAGTGGGAAGATGGCATCCTGAGGGATTTCCTGTAGGGCTGTAGTTTTTTCCACATTGCATTGAAATTGAGCATTTGTCTGCCTCCCCCATTCCATTGTGAGTTCTATAAGGGCAGGGAGCATATCTCATGTCTCTCTTTACCTCCGGAGCCTGGCACCCAGCAGGTGCTCAGTAAGGACTGGCTGAATATGAGTAAAGGAACCTATCATCTCATTTGGTCTTGATGACAGCTCAGGATGTAGGCAGAGCAAGGATTATCCCCAATGTCACAGGTGAGGAAACCGAGGCTCAGAGACACACAGGCTGAACACCATCTTTCCACGACCTGATGCTGCACCCACGGAGCCCTTGGTTTGAATGTCCCATCCTCCGAGCACTTCAGAATGGCCACCACAGGAAGGGGGAGCATGAGTCCCAGCCAAGCTCTCTCCAGAGGTGCAGGGGACAGAGAGAAAACAGTAGATGAATTTGTAGCAAGATCTGCACGCGTGTCTGATCTAGTCCATTTTGAATCTCAATGCCTTTGTTCCCTATCTAAGGATCTGGGTGTCTGGGGACAGCTTGGAATGGGGTTTCCAGTAATAATCATCTTGCTTTCCCCATTACAATTCCTTCAGCGTACTGATAGAGTCCCCCAGCCTTACAGAGGATCCCCAGTGCCCCACGGGCCTTTGAGCCCTAATGAATTGGGCTCACTAAAAATCAGAGAGACTTTACGGTGCTTGTTTTATAATGCATGGCTCTCCAGAAATCCAAGAGTCCCCATATTACTAAGGGGCTCCTGTGTTGCTGGGTAAAGGTAGCAGTTGCCATGAACAAAGGAAACAAAAAGCAGACAAGAAGAATTGTAGTGGAGAAGGGCATGGAAATGACCTTGGATAATGGAATCGGGAAAAATGGTTCTAGGGCATGGAGGTGGCTGTCAGAGAAAGGGGGCACCTAACACAACCAACCAAAGTTAGGGGGCTGCTACAGACCAACGTTCATGTCCCCTCCAAAGTTCACACATTAAAACCTAATGAACAATGGACGGCATTAGGAGGTGGGGCCTTTGGGAGGTGCTTAGGGCGTAAGACAGGAGCCCTCATGAATGGGGTTAGGGCCCCTAGAAGAGACCCCTGAGAGGGGCACCTCAGTGGCTCAGTCGGTTAAGCATCTGACTTTGGCTTAGGTCATGATCTTGTGGCTCACGAGATCGAGCCCTGTGTCAGGCTCTGTGCTGACGGCTCAGAGCCTGAAGCCTGCTTCGGATTCTGTGTCTCCCTCTCTCTCTACTCCTCCCCTACTCATGCTCTGTCTCTGTCTCTCAAAAGTAAATAAATGTTAAACTAAAAAAAATTAAAAAAAAGAGACGAGACCCCTGAGAGTTCCATTGCTCTTCCTACCATGGTGAAGTTATAGCTAGAAGGTGCCATCCATGAACCAGGAAGCAGGCTCTCCCCTGAACTGAGTGTGCCAGCACCTTGATCTTGGACCTCCCAGCCTTCAGAACTGTGAGAAACAGATGTGTGTTGCTTACAAGCCACGATGTATGGGATTTGCTATAGCAACCTGAACTGATGAAGACAGGACAAGGGCAGCAGGGGGGGAATGGGCGAGCTGAGATTGGGTGCTCTGGCTTCATTCCAGAAGAGGAAGCCAAAATGATGACTGGCATTCTGCTCTGGCTTGCCAAGATGGAGTTTTCTCCCATTAGTTGACACACTGGTATGTGTACCTTTCTAAAAAGCCCAAACCTCTCAGCCTTGGGGATCAGGGGAGGACTAGAAGAATCAATGTCTAGGAATCCGGTGATGGTGGAGACCCAGGCTGGAGCCTCGAATCATTCGCCCACTCCCTTCCTCAGTGAACGTGTCTTCAACACCCACTGTGCACCAGGCATTGTGCTAGTCAGGGTTCTGACCTCAAAGGGGGCACTAATCTCGGCAGACTAGTCTGGTTCTTAACCACATTCCAGTTATGGCCTCTGCAAGAACCCGATCCATACTGGGGAGCTTCTGTCTGGAAAAAAACAAACCTAGCCACTCACACGCACACACATACATGCACACAGATGCACGTGCACACATGTTAACATTCTGTGTACAAATCAGGGGGTTCCTGGATTCCACAGAAGCTTATCCGTGAACCCCAGGTTAACATCTCCTGGAATACGTGGGGAGACAGGCATGTAAACAACTGTGTGATTTAAAATGTGGAGCTGTGACATTACAAATGAAGTCCCAGCCTTTAGGGGAATTGGACACAGAGAAGATCTGGCTTGTTATTCAGTCAACAAATATTTATGGAGCACCTACTATGTTTCAGGCGCCATGCTAAAGTGCCAGGCACAAAGTAGTGAGTGAATGAGCCCATATCATCCCTATCCTTTGGATCTTCCAGTCCAGTTAGCAGTGGTGGCATTTGGACTGAGTCTTGAGGTCAGGAAAGCAGATGGGGGGAGGGCAGTCCAGACAGACTGAACAGCTTGAGTGGGAGGCATGGCTGAGTTATAGGTGAACAGGCAGATGGGCACCACTTCCCTCTCTGCTCCTCTCCACCAACTAGGTGAGGTCACTTTCTAGTGCTCATGCTTGAAACAGCCAGCCCAGCAGCAGGGGGCCCCATGGAGGGAAGGGAGAGCCTGTGTGTGCACGTGTGTGTGTGTGTGTGTGTGTGTGTGTGTGCACGTGCACATACACAAACATGAATGAGCAGACCAGGTCATTGTCAATGTGGACCCTGCCCCTGGCCCCCACCAGCCTCCCTGCCGCGGTGCACATAAGCCCCCACCACAGTTGTCACGTCCCTCAGCACTACTGAGGTTGCTTCCTTAATCTCAGCCCAGAACCTGTGTCGGGAGGGAGTCTTCCCTTGTTTTTCCCCCAGAATTTCAAATGCATAAGAAATGGGAGCTCATCAGTGGCTTGGATACTGAAGGGTCCCCGGGGTCCAATGCAATCCACACAGCTTGGGCGCCTCTGTGCATAGCCGTCAACGGGGACAGGGATGCAGGGGGACGGGGAGGCAGGGGACGGGGAGGCAGCTGTCAGCCCAGCTCCCCCTTCTTTGGGCTCAACGCGAATTTTCTACCTGCAAGACTTTGCTCTATTTTAATGGAAGGAAACCCGGTTCCTATCTTCTTTTCAGTTTCTTGGCACGTTTAAATGCCCCCTATGATATTTTTGGCAGATTCACTGCTGGCAGTTAGAGGACTTTTTGTAACTACCACGAAACAACTGTTAAGTACAAGAAAACAAAAAGATTTTTTTTTTTTTCTGGATAGAAAAAGAATACAGACATGTCTGGCTTTGTAAAATTACTGTCAGTCAGTGGGCATATGGGTTCCTGAAAAGCTGGGCAGAAATCACAATATTGTCAAAAGGATCCCTGAAATGCATCCCACTCTACCTGGCAAGCTCTTACTCCTCCTTCAGACCCTGCCTGAATGGCCCCTCCTCTGGAAAACCTTTCCCGCATCCCCTCCAGTAGAAGCGAGTGGATTTTTGTTGCGTTCTCTACCAGGTGCCCGGGACTGGGCTACTGGATGTATCGTCTCAAACCGTCCCCTCTACCAACCCACAGGCAGGTAGTAGTGCCATTTCACAAGTGAATCAACTGAGTCTGCAAAGTTCACAGGCTTCTACAAGGTTCCACAGCTCACAGGTGATGAGGCCAGAGTTGAAACCAGGTTGACCGACGCCAAAGCTCATACTCTGTTCGTTACAAACAGTTTCAGAGTTAGTCCTTCTGCCTGAAGGGTATTTTTTTTTTTAATTTTTTTTTTTAATTTTTTTTTTTAATTTTTTTTTTCAACGTTTATTTATTTTTGGGACAGAGAGAGACAGAGCATGAACGGGGGAGGGGCAGAGAGAGAGGGAGACACAGAATCGGAAACAGGCTCCAGGCTCCGAGCCATCAGCCCAGAGCCCGACGCGGGGCTCGAACTCACGGACCGCGAGATCGTGACCTGGCTGAAGTCGGACGCTTAACCGACTGCGCCACCCAGGCGCCCCCTGAAGGGTATTTTCATTCAGACTTTTCATCATGGGTCACACCCTCTTTTCATCATGTGTTGACTGGTGCTTCCTTTCCGCTTGGTGGGGCTCCTCAATTCAGGGACATCATGGGCTTCCTGGGGCCTCGCGTGCCTCCCCTATAGGAGGGAGGCAGGAGGACTTATGGAATGAAAGTTGGAGTTGATTACAGATTCCTTTAGAGATGTTTTATATCTGCAGCCATTTTCCATCAGGCTGTAATTCCTTCTTAGAGTTTTCTGCTTGCCTCCTGTGGCTCTCTAGATGAACAGTAAGACCACCTCTGCTTTAAGAAGCCTAGCCTCCCCGCCCCCCCCCTTTTTTATCCCCAAGGAACAAAAACAATTGGGAAAGAGTGGCCAGGAAGCTATAGAAAGATTTACTATAAGATCTCAATCCTAAATCCTAATTCACTGGAAACAGGACTTAGCCCACAACGGTTCTATTTACTTCCAATTTTCAGAAACATGACTTGAGATCATTGAGCAGTAGATCGAGATACAGATGTCCTGCAACATTTCCTTCTCCTCCTGTTTCCCCACCTCCACCCCCAGTTCTGCAGCCTTGGTCCCCCAAGTGGGTAGGCGTCCTCCCTGACTCTGCTGTTGCCCAAGGTGGGGGTGGGCAGGAGGTTTGGGCTTCAGAAAGCTCCTCCATCCAGCCCAGTCCAACCCCTCTAACCGATCTACTCACAGTAATAACACTGATGAGAATAAACACCAATATTTACTGAGCACTCGTTATATGCCAGGCGCCAAGCACTTTCTGTAATTAACCTGCCTAATCTCTGCAAAATTCATTTCACAGATTAGGAGACGCAGGCACAGAGTTGTTACGAGGTCTGGCCTTAGTTACAGAGCGACAGAGTGGGGGAGCTGGTATTTGAATCCAAGAGGTGCAAGTTTAACCACTTTGCACCAATGCCTTACCACAGGCTCGGGGGATTGCAGGATGACCCCACCCCCATCCAAACCACATCTCGGTCACCCAACTGTCTTGCCCATGGCTCTCTGCCCCTTTTCTTATTTCAACTTGCCTTAGGCACTGGCTTAGAAAGGCTTTCTTACTTGTCTTTGGTGCTCTCTCCCAGGATGTGGTTGTATTTTTGTTCTCGAGTCCCACATACACACTGCTCTCTGGATAACAGACCCCACACCCAGCCTCACTTCTCCGGCAGGAGGAGGTGATCAGACTTCACCTGCCGAGAAAAGCAAGAGCCTCTGGCATGCAGCCAGTTTTCCTAATGAGGTGCACTTCTCCTGCAAGATGCATTTAGCTAGAGGAGGTATTTTGTTAGCTGTATTGTTAATGGCCAGAGCTCAGCAAATCCCCACAACTACTCCAGCCTCACAAGGCAGAGGAAGGAACATGGTCGAAGTTATGGTGACCAGGTGATGCCTCAGGGAGGTGTCATGGTGGTGGTGGTGGTGGGGGGGGGGGGATTCCCTTGCATGCCTTCTGGTTCCGTGCCCTCCACTGAATCTCTGTTCCCAGCATGCTCAGAGGCCAGTGTGCATGGAGGAACATCGCTGATCCTTCCGGGATCCAGTGGGGGTGAGGTGGGCGGAGGGAATAGTCTCATCTGGATTCCCTTCTCACTCTACATTTCACCACTACCCCTGTCCCCTGTTTCTACCCCCCACCTGGCCAGGAATCTGAGGAAGTTTTTGGCAATGATTTTGGCTTGCTGATTCACAGGGAAAATTTCCACCAGAAAACATGGCTGGGAGAGCTCATTCAGCTAATTGGGACCCTTTGATGTTTAGAAACCATGTTTCTGGAAGCTGCTTAACTACTGATCAGAATCTCAACGCCATATGACATTTACACACATCTGCCACTTCCTGAGCCTGCCTGTGTGGAATTTTGTGAAGCAGCCAGCTCACAGACTATGTGGTCACAGGGGAGGTGGGGCTCCTATAAGGGGAGTCTGACTGGCTACATGCTCAGTTCCTTCTGGTCCCTGTGGGCAAAATGAAAGGTCACCGGGGCGTGCCCTGTGTCACATCTGGAGCATTTACTTTAATAATTCCGAGACCCTCTGGGGGAGTTTTGGTTGACTGAAGAAAAAGAAAAGTACGTTGCCAGAAAACATCTGTCCGACTCATAGAATATTAGGAACTAGAAGAGATTTAATTTAGATTACCATCATGCCACGTGGCCTGGCAGAACTGGAGCCATAACATGAGAGTTCGGATCCCGGGTCCGTCACGTAGTACCTGTGAGCTCTTGGATAAGTCATTTCTCCACTCGGCACTTGGCTTTCATTGTCTGTAAAATAAGGCTAATCCCAACAGCTAACATTTACAGAGTTGCTTACATGAAAGCTCTTTATATAGGTAAGATCAATTGCATTCTTTTCACAACCCTGTTCACATTGTTTCCTGGAGCTGATGTAACAAGCTGTCACACATTCCGTGGCTGAAAGCAATAGAAGTTGGTTCTGTCCCAGTTCTGGAGGCCAGAAGCCTGAAATCAAAGTGTCAGCATGGCCATGTTCCCTCCGAGGGACGTAGGGACAATCCATCTTTACCTCTTCCAAATTGGGGGGGGGGACGGCTCTGGCCTTTTTGGCTTGTGGCAACATACCTCCCATGTCTGCCTCGGAGGCCTTCTTGCCTGTGTCCCAATCTCCCTTTCCTTTGCCTCAAGAAGACCAGCCTTTGGCTTTAGGATCCCAGCTAAGTCCAGGGTGACACCTTGCTGAGAGCCTTAACTCAATCACAGTTGCAAAGACTCTATTTCCAAATAAGGTCACATTTGCAGGTGCCAGGGGTTAGGACTGGGAAGTATTTTGGGGGGAGACACAATTCAACCCACCACCTGTTTCACAGGTTATTACTCCCATTTTACAGGTCAGGACTGGTCGGGGTCACAGAGCCAGTAAGTGGCAGATTTGAAATGCAAACCTATGGGGTCTGACTCCAGAGCTCATTTGGAAAGGTCACTAGAGGAGACAAATATTTATTGAACCAAGTATATAGTTTTAGTTGCTAAAGGTACCACAGGGGAAACAAGAAAACAGGAAACACAGACCCCAAACCTGTGCTAAGAACAACCAGGAAGCTAGTGTGACTGCAGCCCAGTGAGTGAGGGGGTCGGTAAGCAGGAGCTGAGATCAGAAGGTAATAGTGACCAGATGGTGTGGAACTTTCCAATGACTTTGCTATTCCATTCAAACGAGATGGGAAACAAAGTGAAGGTTTTGAGTGAAGAAGTGACAGGATCTGCTGTCTGTAAAAGGACCCCAGAGTGACTATTGGATTGAGAGCTGACCCTTGCGGATCCAAGGCATGAACAGGGAGACAGTTGGAAGGTTACTGCAATAATTAAGCAACAGATGCCGATGCCTGGAGCAGGGACCCAGCGGTGCTAGAGAAGTGGTGAGATTCTGTGCGTATTTTGAAGGAGCAGCCAGCAGGATTTGCTGGCGCGTTGGATGCAGGCTTTGCGCGAAAGAGGATGCCAAGCGTTTTGACCTGAGCACCTGGACAGCTGGAGTTGCCGCTGACCTGCTTGCTTCCCTCACTGGGTTCTTGTAAGAACCAAATGAAGTTAAGTGGGAAAGGACCATGCGGCCCCGAAGCTCTGCCCAGTGCCTTTTGTTGTCGCTGTGGTTGTTGTTGTTCCTGTTCTGTGGTCTGAAACTATTCCCAGCTCTACCTTACGAAGGTGGGGCCGGACTGGGTTGAGCCACTGTCAAGGAAGTCAGTGTCTCAATTACGAGAAAATATACTTAGCTGATTTTAATTTTAATTTGTCCTGTTTTAGTACCGCACTCTCTTCCTTGCCTGCGCTGAGTACATATTTGAGATTCAAGAAGCCTCTCTCTATCACAATGGACAAGACGATATCAATACAGACAGCAACAAAGGAAACAGTGGCAATTTTGAAATTATCTCCTTGAGATCCTTGTCATTTTTTTCCTTGAGCCTTTGTATTTAAATGGAGGAGTTGCAGGCTCTCCGCTCTGCACAGCGTGAAGTATACAGTGACAGGCTACCGTTCTAGAAGCGATAAATTCATTCCCTTCCAACTTGCCCAGCTTTCTAGTAACATCCTTATCAATGTGACAGTTTCCTGTTGATTTTTTCTTAAAGGAGAGTAATGTTCCATATTCGATTCATGAGTGTGCTGGTGAAGTTTCATTGCTTCTTTGGTTCGTTCATTCAAACATTTCGTGACCTTTATTAACACGAGGCAGCTTTATTTTCATCCTCCTTGTTTTACAGATAAAGAAACTGACATTCAGAGAGGTGAAACTAACATGATCGAGGCCACACGGCTAGCAAGAAGCAGGGCTGCTTTGAAACGCATCTGCCTCCTTACTCCAAAGTGTAACCACCGCGCTGGATGGTGGGTTTTCAAAGCCACTGGTTTCACAGAAACTAACCTTTATTTTTTTCTCCCCCTTTGCAAAACAGTTTTTATTAATCTTAGCGAAATGTTGGGATCACAGTGATTTTAATGAAAAATAGTCTTATTACTTTCAAATGTTATATAAATGATCAACTAAGATATAATAGAGTGCAAATAATGAATATGAGGGGAGTTAATGAAAAAATTACAATTCATAATAAGCCTGCAGGACGCACGCGTGTGTCATAAACATAAAGACCTTTAACATTACAATAATTAATTGCTGGACTAGGAAGTTGCTGAAGCATGAAAGCCATGCTTAATTTGAAAGTCCTGAATTTTAGAAAAAGGGTACTGATTTAAAATGGGTTTCCCTTACCTACTGAGACCTCCAAAGTTTTTAGTAGCGGACGTAATTTCAAACTGTTTACTCAAGAAAGACCACAGACACTGTATCTGCCTTTACATCAACATCTGAACGAGTAGGACTCAAATTAAAAGGCATTTTTTGGATCCATGATAAATCTTCCCTGGTTAAGTCAGCAACGGCACGATGGAGTACCACCCACACCCTCCCAGTCTGTTTTCTGTGGCTTTTATCAGATTTCGAGATTTGCATTCCAACTACACACAATGGAGTCCATTACTACGATTGAGCCATATGACCGGACTCCTTTACTTTAAAGATACGGAACTAAAGTATCAGGAGGTTAAAGCGACTCACCCAAATCCACCTGGTTATCTAGTGACCCAGATGGAATAAAAGCAGAACGAAGGTGTCCTGCCTCCAACCTCAATACCTCATCAGCCATTACGTTAACACTGGAGAACACCTCCTCCTACGTATCCATTGTAAAAACCCGTCATGTGGAACATATCGGTCTCAAAAGGCATTGCCTATGAGAGGACATGCCAGGAGCAGGCAAAGTCATGAATGCCCTGAATTTCCTACAATTGCTACTGTCTGCGATTTTGGAGGAAAAGACCTGGGCCCCCAGCCTTTGGATGGAACTTTCTCCATGACATGTGGTCAGCCCTTAGATGTGTCAAATTTCTGGTCTCCTGTGTCCTTCACGATAAACATCCCAAATGTGACTGCCCCAGTCTGCTCCTGATCGTGACCTTTGGCCTTGTGTCCTGTTGCTTGCTCTGACGCCTTCTAATTTAAACTTCTCCCAGGTCCTATCTTCAACTCCTATCCTTTGCTACCCTTTTCACACGCCTCCCTGCATTCAATCAGCCTTTGACCTCTTCTTGGCAAGCTTTCAGTGCCATGAGCTACCTAAGTATTGGCCCATGTAACCTGTGACCTCCCTGGGTTAGCTCCAACTCAACAGTAAGGTTAGAACAATAAAAGACAGTCTATTTCAAACAGAGGGTGCTTCCGGAAGAACTTATCACCCCCAGGAGACAGTATAGACTGATACGGGATTTAGTACCTGCTTAATATAAGCAAATGGGTTCAATTCATTAGGCCTAGAAACTTCATTAAATATCTCAGGAACAAACAAGTCCCAACACTCCCTTAATAGTGTTAATAACAGAGAAATTCGCCCCCAAGATTTATTCAATTCTAGCCCTCTGGCACCTTTGCTGGAATCTCTTATTAAAACAAAACACAATGACAATAATAACAAAAGTCTAAGTGGAAATCAAACTGATCATGCCTTGTCTGTAATGCTGCCCACTGGCATTTGTAGAAATTGACTCTGATATTTTGAAATATCCCCTGCCTCGAGCAGTACATTGCTTGTCGGTTTTTGATTGAGCTTTCTTTGTTTGTTCCCCTATCTCCTTCATGACATGGCTTTTCAGGGTTCAAAGGGACAATACATTCCCCACAAAACTGGCACCCTACCCTCTAGGATGACTGTATCAGTTAGGGAGTTTGGGGTTGCAGATAACAGAAAACCCGACTCAACTTGGCTCAAACAGTTAATGTTTAGTTCACATAAGAAGCTCAGAATGGATTTGGGACATTGGACAACAAACAGTCCCTGCAGGACAGTGTATTATCCCAAGAGAAGGGCCACGAACAAGAAGAGCCCTATGGTTGTGCTGTTTCTAGATTGTGGTAGAGGGGGGACCCCTAACAGGAGCATGGCAGTCTTCCTAAGTTGAGGTGACAGAGGCAGAGCCATCCCCAGAGACCAAACAGGGCCAGGAATATTAACATGTTTCTATCACCCAGAAGGGCAATAACTTTGCAATACACAGGGCATTGAACACAGTACTCAGAAAGGTATTGCGTCAGTAGTGGAGATAAATTACCCATAGACTAGGGTCGTCCTGGACGCACCTGATTTAAAAGCAAGCTTCTGAGGCAGAGGTCAGCAAACGTTTCTGCAAAGGGCCAGATAGTAAGTATTTTAGGCCCTGCAAGCCATATGGTTTCTGTCCCAATTACTTAGGTCTGCTGTTGTCAAGCATGAATGGATGTTGCTGGTGACTGTGTTCCATTAAAACTTCATTTACACAGACAACAAGTGGGCTGGATTTTGAATGTAGTTTGCTGATCCTGGTTCTAAACCACCAAAACTGTTTCCAAATATTTAACTGCCTCCCAAAACAAGGTCCCCAAATACTTAAAGGGATTAAAAAAATGACAATATCTAACAACATAAAAGTCACCATGCCTGTAATCCAATAAAATAGTATCAAGGCATGCAAAGAAACTGAGAACTACAGCCTCTAAAAATCAGAAAAATCAATCAACAAAAACATATCCCAGAAGGAAACAGATGATCAAATTAGTAGATAAAGAATTAAAACAGCTGTTATCAACATATACTGGTTGTTTAAGAAGATAGAAGAAAGCGTGAGCACGATAAGGAGAGACATGGAGGATATCAAGAAGACGCAAAGCAAAATTTTTGATATGAAAAATATAATGTCTTTCATGAAAAACATGCTTCAAAACTCATTTTATGAGGCCAGAATTACCCTGATTTCAAGACCAGACAAGGACATCACAAGAATAAAAAATTACAGGCCAATATCCCTGATGAATATAGATGCCAAAAGCCTCAACAAAATATTAGCAAACTGAATCCAATACATTAAAAGGATCATTCATCATGATCATCACCCATGGGGTTTATTCCAGGGATGAGAGGATGGTTCAATATGCACAAATCAATGTAACACACCACATTAACAAGAGGAAGTATGAGGGTGCCTGGGGGGCTCAGTCAGTTAAGCGACTGACTCTTGACTTCAGCTCAGGTCATGATCTTGCGATTTGTGAGATCAAACCCTGAATCAGGCTCTGTGCTGGCGGCACGGAGCCTGCTTGGGATTCTCTCTCTCCTGCTCTCCACCCCTCCTTCACTCTCTCTCTCTCTCTCCCTCTCAAAAATAAATACATAAACATTAAAAAAACAAAAGCAGGGGTGCCTGGGTGGCGCAGTCGGTTGGGCGTCCGACTTCAGCCAGGTCACGATCTCGAGGTCCGGGAGTTCGAGCCCCGCGTCAGGCTCTGGGCTGATGGCTCGGAGC
This sequence comes from Herpailurus yagouaroundi, assembly GCF_014898765.1. Lineage (NCBI taxonomy): Eukaryota > Metazoa > Chordata > Mammalia > Carnivora > Felidae > Herpailurus > Herpailurus yagouaroundi. Next base: position 3,668,057 of record NW_024412446.1, on the reverse strand, counting down.
CTGGAGCCTGTTTCCGATTCTGTGTCTCCCTCTCTCTCTGCCCCTCCCCCGTTCATGCTCTGTCTCTCTCTGTCCCCAAAATAAATAAAAACGTGGAAAAAAAATTAAAAAAAAAAAGAATTAACTAAAAAAAAAAAAAAAAAAAAAAGCAAAGTGAAGGATGAAAACCATATGACCATCTCAATAAATATAGGAAAAGCATTTGATAAAATTCAGTATCCATTTATGACTAAAAGCCCTCAACCAAATGGGTATAGATTGAATACACGTCAAAATAATTAAGGCTGTATATGACAAGCCCATAGCTAACATCATACTTGATGATGAAAAGCCGAAAGCCTTTCCTCTAAGATCAGAAACAAGAGGATTCCTATTCTCACTACTTTTATTCAACATATTTTTGGAAGTTCTAGCCACAGGAATTAGGCAAGAAAAAGAAATAAAGATATCCAAATCGGAAAAGAAGTCAAACTGTTACTATTTGCAGGATATGATTTTATATATAGAAAACCTTAAAGACTCTACCCCAAAATTGTTAGAACTAATAAACTAACTCAGTAAAGTTTTAGGATACAAAATCAATATACAAAAATCGGCTGCATTTCTATACACTCATTATGAACTATCAGAAAGAGAAATTAAGAAAACAATCCCATTTATAATTGTATGAAAAAGAATAAAATATCTAGGAATAAATTTAACTAAGGAAGTGAAAGACATGTACACTGAAAACTATAAGACAGCAATAAAAGAAATAGAAAAAGCACAAATATTATGGGTATCCATGCTCATGGACTGGAATAATTAATATCGTTAAAATGTCCATACTGCCCAAAGCAATCTACAGATTCAATGCAATCCCTAACAAAATTCCAAAGGCATTTTTCATAACAATAGAACAAACAGGGGAACGACAAAAGACCCCAATTTGTCAAAGCAGATTCAATGCAATCCCTAACAAAATTCCAAAGGCATTTTTCATAACAATAGAACAAATTTGGGGAACGACAAAAGACCCCAATTTGTCAAAGCACTCTTAGGAAAGAAAAAGAAAGCTGGAGGCATGACACTCCCCAATTACAAACTGTATTACAAAGTAATAGTAATCAAAACAATGTATTAGCATAAAAACAGACACACGGATCAATAGGACAGAATAGAGAACTCAGAAATAAGCCCACACAGATATGGTCAATTAATTTACAACACAGGAGGCAAGAATATACAAGGAGGAAAGAACAGTCTCTTCAATAAATGGTGTTGGGAGGGGCACCTGGGTGGCTCAGGCAGTTAAGCGTCCAGCTCTTGGTTTTAGCTCAGGTCATGGTCTCACGGTTTGTGAGTCTGAGCCCCGCGGTGGACCCTGTCACTGTAGTATGGGGCCTGCCTCGGATTCTCTCTCCCCTCCTCTGCCCCTTCCCTGCTTGCTCTCTCTGTCTCTTTCACAAGAAATAAGTAAACTTAAAAAAAAAAAATAAATGGTGTTGGGAAAACTGGACAGCTACATGGAAAAGAGTGTAACTAGAGGGTAACTAGACACGATCTTACACTATGCATAAAAATGAACTCAAAAGGGATTAAATAATTGAATGCAAGACCTGAGACCACAAAACTCCAAGAAGAAAACATAGGTGGTAGGCCCTTCGACATCGATCTTGACAATGAATTTTTGGATCTGACTCCAAAAGCAGATGCACGAAAAGCAAAAGTGAATAAGTGGGACTCTATCAAACTAAAAAGCTTCTACACATCAAAAGAAATCATCAATGAAATGAAAAGGCATCTTACTGAAAGAGAGAAAACATTTTCAAATCGTATTTCTGATAAAGGGTTAGTACCCAAAATATATAAAGAACTCATAGAAATCAACAGTAAACCCCCCAAACAATCTGATTAAAAAATGGACAGAGGATATGAATAGACATTTTTCCAAAGAAGGCATGCGGATGGCCAACAGGCACATGAAAACATGCTTAACATTACTAATCATCAGAGGAACACAGATCAAAAGCACAGTGAGATATCACCTCATACCTGTTAGAAGAAGTAACAAGTTTGGCAAGGATGTGGAGAAAAGAGAATTTGTATGCCTTGTTGGTGGGAATGCAAATTTATTCAGCTATTATGAAAATCAACATGGAGGTTCCTCAAAAACTTAAAAATAGAACTACCATGTGATTCAGCAATTCCACTTCTTGCTTTTTATCTGAAGAAAATAAAACACTGATTCAAAAAGATATATTTACCACCATGTTCACCACAACATTATTTATAATAGCTAAGATGTGGAAACAGCCTGAATGGATAAAGAAGATATGAGATGTGTGTGTGTGTGTGTGTGCGTGTGTGTGTGTGCGTGATATATCTAATAAACCCACACAGATATTGTCAATTAATTTATAACATAGGAGGCAAGAATATACAATGAGGAAAGAACAGTCTCTTCAATAAATGGTGTTATATATTTATAAGTGGAATATTATTCAGCCACGAGAAAGGAGGAAATCCTGACATTTGCAACAACATGGATGGACCTTGAGGGAATTATGATCAGTGAAATAAGTCAGACAGAGAAAGGTAAATACTGTATGATCTCACTCATATGTGGAATCTAAAATCTAAAATCTGAACAACTAATCAACCAAACACAAAATTAAACAAAGGAACTCCCTGCTCCCCCTCCCCCCGCCCAAAAAACCCCCCACTAAACTCATAGGTACAGAGAACAGAAAGGTGGTTGTGAGAAGGGAGAGGGAGAGGGAGAGGGATGAGTGAAGGGAGTCAAAAGGTATAAGTTTCATGTTATAAAATAAGTAAGTCATGGAGATGTAACATATAGCATGGTGTCTATAGTTAATAAAACTCTATTGCATATTTGCAAGTTGCTAAGACAGTAAATTTTAAAGGTCTTCAACACAAGAAAAAAAATTTTTGTGACCATGTATGGGACAGATAGCTAGACTTATCATGGTGATCATTTTGCAATGTACATAAATCATTATGGTGTACATCTGAAACGAATACAATGTTATATGTCGATTATATCTTAATTTAAAAAATACACTGGGTGGAATTCACAGCCAATTAGATGGTGCAGAAGAAAAGATCAGTGAACCTGAAAACATAGCAATAGAGACTATCCAGAATGAAACACAGAGAGAAAAGCCAAAATAAAAATAACAAAGTACCAGTGAGCTGTAGATAAATATATCTAGAGAAAGTAGAGACAAATATTTGAAGAAATAAAGGCCAGGATTTTAAAAAATTTTTATGGAAATTGTAAACCTATTGATGCAAAGAAATGAATGGACTGTAAACATAAGAAACATGTAGGGGTGCCTGAGTGGCTCCGCCGGTTCAGCATCTGACTCTTGATTTCAGCTCAGGTCATGATCTCAGGTTAGTGAGTTCGAGCCCCACATCAGGCTTTGCGCTGACAGCACAGAGCCTGCTTGGGAGTCTCTCTTTCTCTCTCCCTCTCTCTCTTTCTCTGCCTCTCCCCTGCTGGTACTGTCTGTCTCTCTTAAAATAAAGTAATAAACTTTAAAAAACATTAAAAAAAAGAAACATGTAAAAAACTACATGAAAGCACGTTATAATTGAGTTGCTGAAAAACAGCGGTAAGAGTAAATAGAGAGAAATAAAGATAAAAATAAAAGCAGGGGCACCTGGGTGGCTCAGTCGGTTAAGTGTCCGACTTTGGCTCACGTCATGATCTCATGGTTCATGGGTTCAAGCCCTGCGTCAGGCTCTGTGCTGACAGCTCGGAGCCTGGAGCCTGTTTCGGATTCTGTGTCTTCCTCTCTCTCTGCCCCTCCCCCACTCGTGCTCTGTCTCCCTCTGTCTCAGAAATAAATAAACATTAAAAAAATTAAAAAAAAAAAAGCAGACTTCTCAGAAAGAATGCAAGTTCGAAGATAATGTAGTGATAGCTTTATTTTTTTTTTTATTTTTTATTTTTCAACGTTTATTTATTTTTGGGACAGAGAGAGACAGAGCATGAACGGGGGAGGGGCAGAGAGAGAGGGAGACACAGAATCGGAAACAGGCTCCAGGCTCTGAGCCATCAGCCCAGAGCCTGACGCGGGGCTCGAACTCCCGGACCGCGAGATCGTGACCTGGCTGAAGTCGGACGCTTAACCGACTGCGCCACCCAGGCGCCCCGTGATAGCTTTAAAATACTGAAAGAAAGTAACTACTAGCCTAGGATTCTATATCAAGGGAAAATACGTTCCAGAAACAAAGGTGAACCAAAGATTTTCAAGCATCCAAATGATGGGGCTGAAAAGTACGGCATAGGAGATCTAGTCAATACTATTGTGATAATGTTGTGTGGGTGACAGATAGCAGCTACACTTGGGGTGAATATTGCACTGTTGTGCACTATTGTGTGTTGAATTGTTGAACCACCACCTTGTACCCCTGAAACTAATGTAATATTGAAGGTCAGCAATACTTCAATAATACAAATTTAAAAAAAATCAAATGATGACAGAACTAATGAACAGCAGACACTACCACATGAAACGTTAGAATAAGTCTTTTAAGCAGAAACTAAAATGCTGGCGGATGGAAATTTGAATTTATATAAGAAACATGTGAGTAAATATAAAATATTTTTTCATATTTAAAACATCTCCTTAAAAGATTATGCTCAGAAAAAGTAAAAATATGATGTTGAGGTATGGCCCATCTATCCCTACTGTGTTGAGGGTTTTTGTCAAGAATGTACGCTGTATTTTGTCAGGTGCTTTTTTTGTATCCGTTGAGAGGACCATATGGTTCTTATTCTTTCTTTTATTAATGTGGTGTATCATGTTGATTGTTTTGCAAATATTAAAGCACCCCTGCAGCCCGGGAATAAATCCTGCTTGATACTAGTTAATAATTCTTTTAACATACTGTTGGATTCGATTTGCTAGTATCTTGTTGAGAATTTTTGTAACCATGTTCATCAGGGATATTGGCCTGTAATTCTCCTTTTTAGTGCGGTCTTTAGTTTTGGAATCAAAGTAATGCTGGCTTCACTGAATGAGTCTGGAAGTTTTTATTCTGTTTCTATTTTTCAAACAGTTTGAGAAGAATAGGTATTAACTCTTCTTTAAATGTCTGGTAGAATTACCCCGGGAAGCCATCTGGTCCTGGACTTTTGTTTTGGGGGATATTTTTTATTATTGATTCAATTACTTTGCAGGTTATGGGTCTGTTCAAATTTTCTATTTCTCCCTGTTTCAGTTTTAGTAGTTTGCATGTTTCTAGGAATTTGTCCATTTCTTTCAGATTGCCCTTGGCCATAGCAACTTACTAGACAAGTCAGCAGAGGCAAAGGAAACAAAAGCAAAAATGAACTATCGGGACTTAATCGAGACAAAAGGCTCCTGCATAGCAAAGGAAACAATCAACAAAACTAAAAGGTAGCCTACAGAATGGCAAAAGATATTTGCAAATGACATACCTGATAAAGGGTTAGTATCCAAAATCTATAAAGAACTTATCAAACACAACACCCAAAAAACAATCCAGTTAAGAAATGGGCAGAAGACAGACATTTTTCCAAAGAAGACATCCAAATGGCTAAAAGACACATGAAAAGATGTTCAACGTCACTCATCATCAGGGAAATACAAGTCTTAACCACGATGAGATACCACCTCACAGAATGGCTAAAATTAGCAACACAGGAAACAACAGATGTTGGCCGAGATGCAGAAAAAGGGGAACCCTCTCGCACTGTTGGTGGCAAGGCAAACTGGTGCAGTCACTCTGGAAAACAGTATGGAGGTTCCTCAAAAAGTTAAAAATAGAACTATCCTATGACCCAGAAACCAGGTATCTACCCAAAGGATACAAAAATAAGGATACATGCACCCTGATGATTATGACAGCATTATCAACTAACTGAAATGGAAAGAGCCCAAGTGTCTATCGACTGATGAGTGGATAAAGAAGATGTGGTATATAGATACAATGGAATATTACTCATCCATCAGAAAGAATGAAATCTTGCCATCTGCAATGACGTGGATGGAGCTAGAGTATATTATGCTAAGCAAAGTAAGTCAGTCAGAGAAAGACAAATACCATATGATTTCGCTCATATATGGATTTTAGGAAACAAAACAGATGAACATACGGGGAGGGAAAAAAAAAAACAAAGAGAGGGAAGCAAACCATCACAGACTCTTAACCATAGAGAATAAACTGAGGGTTGCTGGAGGGAGGTGGCGAGGGGGGGGTGGGCTAAATGGGTGACGGGTATTGTTACGATGAGCACTGGGTGTTGTATGTACGTGACGAATCACTAAATTCTACACCTGAAACCAGTATCACACTATATGTTAACTAGAATTTAAATAAAAATTTGGAAGGAAAAAGATGAAGTAAAAATAGTGAGGTATTGTGGGGTTTATAGTGCATGTAGAATAAAATATATGATGCAAATAGCACTAAGGTGAGGTGTAGAATACTACATTCACATACATACTATATATGAAGTGGTTTAACATTTGCTTAAAGTTAGACTGATAAATTAAAGATTTAGCTGTGGTTCTAGGTCGCCCATCCTGGGGATATTTGTCACAATGTGGGGAGGGCTGCTACTGGCACCTAGTGGGTAAGGCCAGGGATACTGTTAAACATCCTACAATGCTCAGGACAGCATCGTCTGACAAATAATTATCTAGCCCCAAATGTTTCAGAGTTTAGAAATCTTGCTTTAGAACAACCGCGAAAAAACAGAAAACAAAGAGACAGATCTAGGAAGCTAACAAAGAAGACACAATGGAATCATTAAAAATAATCAATTAATCCAAAAGAAGACAAGGTGAGTAGAAAGAGGAACAAAGACTAGATGGGGCAAAAAAAGACAAATATCAAATTGGTAGATTTAAAACCAACCACATCTGTAACCAACATGGTCTTACCATCTCAATTAAAGGTAGAGACGGTCAGATCGGATTAAAAAAAGCAGAACTCAATTTTGTGATGTCTACCAAAAAAAAAAAAAAAAAAAACCAAACCCATAAAGCATAAAGTATGCTTAGTAAAACTAAGCATAAAGATAAAAGTGAAAGAATTTGAAAAGGTAAACCATACTAACACTAATCAAAAGAAAACTGGAGTGGCTTTATTAATCTCAGACAAGGAGATTTCAGAACAAGGAATATAACCAGGGACAAAAAGGTTCATTTCTTAATGATAAAAGGGATCAGTTCATCAGAAGGACATAATAACAATACATGTTTATACATTTAACAGCAGAGCTTTAAGATACATGAAGCAAAAAAGATAGGATTAGAAGAAGAAATAGACAAAGCCACATTTATAGTTGGGGACATCAACACCTCTCTCAATAGTGTGGACAATATGAATGTAGCTGGAAAGTCAGTAAGGATATAGAAGTCTTGAATAATTATGATAAAAGAGTGGATGACTTTCCCCTAAGATCAAGAACAAGGCACGAAGGTCTGTTCCTACCACTTCCCTTTGGCATCGTGAAGGAGATCCTAGCTAGTGCCACAAAATAAGAAAAATAAATAAAAGGAATATAAATTGGAAAGGAAGAAGCAAAGCTGACTTTATTCATAGATGAAATAATTTTCTATGTAGGCAATTGTAAGGGATTTCCAAAAAAAGCTACCGGAACTAATAAATGTGTTTAGTTGATACATGCAACAATATGGAGAAGTCTGGAAATTATGCTTAGTTTAAAAAAATCACACGAGAGAACACATTGTATGATTCCACTTCTGTAAGATTCCAGAAAGTGCAAACTAGTGTATAGTGACAGAAATCAGATCAGTTTTTCCCTGGGGATGGAGCTAGAAGGAGGGAAGGATTGCAAGTGGACACGAGGGAACTCTGGGAGGTGATAAAAATGTATATTTTGTTGATCGTGTTGATGGGGTTATAGGTGTATGTATTTGTCAAAACTCATTAGATTGAACATTTTAAATATGTGCATATTACTGCATAAGGATCATATCTCAATAAAGTGACAAAATGTTAAAAGAAGGAGAAACGGAAGGGGGAGGAGGATGAGAAGCCATCGGTCATCTGGAGCTAAGGTGGATAACAGCACACAAGGATACTCTCTTCACACAGCCACTCACAGTGCTGGCTTCTCCCAAGGCTACTCAAGAT
>NW_024412446.1:3625031-3659905 GCF_014898765.1 Herpailurus yagouaroundi | reverse complement strand
TCACACAGCCACTCACAGTGCTGGCTTCTCCCAAGGCTACTCAAGATCAATGCTACAAACTTCCTTGGGCTCACCTACAGAAAGGAGAAACAGACGCCACAGCGTTCCTCTTAAGGCAGGAAAGCACATCTCCCAGAATCCTCCAGCAAACTTCTCTCTGTATCTCATTGGCCAGAATTGTGCCACATGCCTTTTCCGAGCTGTCTGTCAGTCAGGTCTACCCTGTTATTCATGCAGTAGAAGAGGGGGTTTACGGGTTGAGGAATTAATCCCAGAGTTCATTACAGTGACCCTATTTTTCATTTCATCACGAAAGAAAATCTCTTTTTTCCCTCCACCCCCTCTGCCTCCCCTTCCCCTTCTCCTAATAAAGAGATATTGCAGGCAAAAGCTACATATGAGTTCATAGATTCAAAAAAAGTGTTCACACATACTTAGGAAGGATGTCTGTAATAGCTGTAAATAGGATTGAGAAGGTGGGCTCACTTTGCTACTATGGTGACATTCCCTGGGGACCATCTACATTCCTTGGGATCTGTTGGATGGGCTAGGAGCAAAAAGGTGTGACTGTCCCCAGGTTTCTCACCTCCTTACTAATTCAGATCTTGTAGGTGCCTCGTTAGCGCAGTAGTCAGTCTCATAATTCAGATCTTGTGATGAATCAACCATGACCAAGAGGAAGTGGATACACACATACATACATACGTATATCAAAAAATAATACAGCAAATCCACATTTCATCCAGCTCCATGATACAGTGTGTGCTTCGATTTCAAGAACAAAAATTGGAAATCTTCTTCTCTGATGCTATTTCTCATAAAGGCTCAGATATTAATCTTTTACAGGTTAAAAAGCAGTTCCAAATTTTCTAATTGACATTGTCCTAGACAATAAAGCAGACAAATTGTTTTAATAATACATTTTATTTTTGCCATGGGACTCACTATAGCTATTTTTGGACTGAATGGAAAAAAACCTCTGCCCATACACATTTTATTTTTCCAGAACTGGTCCTTGTTTAAGAAGGATTGCTCACCACAGTGGTCTGCAGGGCAAGAGTTTGCTAAGCAATAGAAGAATTCACCCTGGGTTTCAGGGAAATGCTTAACCTACTTGGTAGAACTAATCACTTGAAAGTCTATTAATGGTATTCATTTACATGTTAATGTTCTAGTTACAAAGATGTTTTATCTGTTCTTTGGAAGAGGGGAAACTCTACTTAATTCACTTAGAATCATTTGTTAACACCTGATAAGTGTCAGGAAGTAATAAAACTTTCCACAGGATCTGGGGGAATCTGGAGATTAGTGGCTTAGTCTGGAAGCTCCCACTGCTAACTTACAATACTGTAGCCCAACCTGTTATACCCCATAAAACCAAGACCAAGGTCAAAGGGACAAAGTCCTGGGGTGGGGGGAGGGGACGTGTGGTGAAGTCCAGATTCTGGGGCCCTCAGGGCCATCAAGCTTTCCCCTCTCCAGCAGGCCAAGCTGTAAAGCCTATCACAGGAGGCTGAGTGGAAAACTTTGGGGAAAGACAAAAAGTTAATGTTTGCCACCTCTCAGGGAATGATGACAGCACCCAGGCAGAAATATCTGGAGCTCAGCAGGATGTGTGAAGACCGGACTGAGAAGGAGAGGCAGGAGGTAGGAAGATGAGTGTGGGAGCTAAGGCGGGTGTCGGGCTTGACAAATTATTATTCGGCTGGCTTGCCTGAACTGTGACATACTATTTATTAAAGTGGAAAGAAAATTTTAAAAAGTGAGATGTCAGCCCCAACCCCAACCTTCCTGAGCACAGGCAGCTGGTGCAAAGCAGCCTTTGCATAGGCTAAAACTCCCAAACAACAGCAGTGTGGGGAAGAAAAAGTCATGGAGCATATGTATTTATTTTTTATTTTTATTTTTATTTTTGAGAGAGAGAGAGAGAGAGAGAGAACATGAGTGGCAGAGAGGGATAGAGGGAGAGAGAGAGAATCTTAAATAGGCTCCATGCTCAGTATGGAGCCTGATACAGGGCTCAATCCCACCACCCTGGGATCATGACCTGAGCTAAAATCAAGAGTTGGATGCTCAACTGACTGAGCTACCCAGGAGCCTTGGAACATATGTAGACTTGTACAGACACAGGTACATGTGTGGCTCCATCACTTGGAATCTGCATGACCTGGAGACATTTCCTCTATCCCTTCAAAACCTCAGCGTTCTTACTGTAAAATGGGATAATGATACAGAAAAGAGTCCTTGTCAGGATCAAGGCAGAGTATGGATAGAAAAGCATCTTGCCAATAACTTCCTAACGTTATAACTATAACTATAAATGACGGTTGTGGTGGTGGTTGGATTGATATCTTATAGGTTTTAAGGTTTTATTCAATCCAGTATAATACATGGCTACTGGTCATCAATTTATTTACATTGAGAAATGAACCCTGTCTTCAGGGAGTCTGCAGGCTGCAGGAGTACAGATTCATAACCCAATAACTGAAAGATATTATTGGGGTTAGAGAACACACATGATCATCTTTACTGTAAGTAAAGGGGAAACAAGGGTCAGAAAGTCACATGACTTGCCCAAGGTCATGCAGCCAGGAAGGAAGGTCATAGCTCCATAGCTCCAGCTCAGTACACCTCAAGGATGGCTGCTCTCACCTCTTCTCCTTCCTGGGACACAGTGACGGGACTCTGAGATTGATGGTCTAGATGGGTTGAGGGACAGAAGGAGGGCTATTGATACGAATCCTGCCAAAATGTTATTGGACTTGGCACTCAAATACAAATTACAATCCAGGAGGTGAAGCATTGTGTTGGAGAGGTGGAGGCCGCCCTGATACCATTTTGGGCTTTGGGGGTGAAGCACCCTGGCTGGGATTCTCAGCTCTCCAATTTCAAGGTTCCAAGGAGAGAAGGCATGGTTCGGGTGTCGTTGACCTCCACGCCTTTACAGCCATGCTGCTTTCCTTGGGCAGGGGGGGGTCTGTTTTGTCTAAGGATGAATGGAGATGCTTCCAAAAGTGGCCACTCCTCCTCGCTGTGGGTCTTGGTACCAGTTTACCTGTTGGCTTAGTTTGGATGGTTACCGAATTCCTATAAGCCTCAGTTTCCTCCTCTGTAAAAATGTGACACGCCCTGCCTTACCTCACGAATTGCATGCCTACCGTGTGCCAGATGTTCTGCTGCTGGGCACTTTACAAATATCAAAAGGATTAGGGAAACCATGGGGCACAGAATATATGTTCCATGAAAGCTGTGAGCAAGTTCAACAGTTCATTTCATCCTTAACCATGATTCCTTCATCATCCCGGTTGACAAATTGGGAAACTGGTACTTGGAGAGGTCAGATAATGGAATGGAGGTCACGTGGCTATTAAGAGGTGGATCTTACATATAAATCCGACTTTTCCCACGTTCCTATGCTGCCTGCCTGTGAACTAAAAGTACATGAGATGATGATGATGATGGTCACTTATGGAAGAAGAATGTCAACATTGCCTGCAGCAAAAGACGCTCCAACCATCTCCCTCCACTGAGAAGGATAAAAATGCATGGGATTGCCCACGGGCCAACCCTGCAGCTGTCTGCTGGAACCCCCACCAAGCCCCGGGCAGGAATGGGGAGCCAGCTGAAGAATATAAACAGCATTGCAAATGGCCTCTGTTGGTGGAAGCGATGCGCCATTGTCAGAAACAGTGAGCTCCAAGTGCAAGGGTCTGCGTGCCCTGGGTGGTGGCGCCAGTCATCCGCTTACATCTGATTAGGGAACACTGTCATGCTCGGTGGAGGTGCCTGATGTCATGATCAACTCAAGTGACAAGAGTACTCCTTTGGGCTTGAGCCGGCGACGCACTGTGCAAGAAGACAAAACTCTATTCTAGCAGGTGGGAAGTGGTTGGATATAAATATTTTAAGACAACAAATATGATTCAGAAGGCTAATTGGAACGCAATGACGCCACCCAGGGCTCCCGGCGGCATGACACAGATGGGAGTAGGAATCTCTGCCTCAGCATTAAGAACACACAGTGTAAATCACGTGGTGGGAGCTGTCCCCTGTAGGGACACTCACCCAGGTCCTCGCTAAAAAGCTGGCAGGTGGGGCAGGGGAGGGGTAGCGTGGAGCAGGAGATGGCCTGGGTTTTCATCTGGGGTCCGTCTGCCTTCTTGAGAAAGTTGCTTAACCTTCCCAAGCCTCAGATTCTTTATCTATAAAATGGGTGGAGAGTCAAAGTGACAGTGGGCAGGGTTCAGCTAACTGTAATTACCTTTAATGTAATTAACTTAAAGCATTTTACTCCCTCCCTGCTCTCATACTGTGGGATTCTGGGAAGTTATAGCCACCATTTAGACTTTATGTTTTGTAGCTGAGAGATAATTGTCTAGGGGTTCAGCATCCAGACTCTGGAGCCAGCCAGACAGCCTGGGTTCAAACATAAGCTCTGCCACTGGGCGTGCTCTGGGCCCCCTGCTTTAGAAGATGCTTCTCTGGCCCTCTTCCATCGCTGTCCTTCCCTCCAGGGACCAGGAGGACGCACCCACCTGGAGTGCAGGTTTCTCATTCTAGACCACACTCTGGGGTCCTGGAACCATGGAACTTTGGCTGAATAACTCCAAGTCAGCTTCCAGGATCCAGAAGTCCTCACTTGTGGATCCACACGGTGGCTGTTTGCAGTGGAATGTCTGGAGCTTGGATGTGGGGGCTGAGGCATCCACATGCATGTAGGAAAGGTCCCTTGCAGTTTAAGACCGGGCTGGGGGGTAGGAAGAAAATGGGGGTAATCTGTGGGTCAGGGACTGCTCTCCCTAAGCCACTGGCTCTTGTCTGGGGCTCCAAGGAGTGTGAGAATTCTGAATTCAAACTGGGCTTCCCAGTCATGATACAGGTATATTTGTCAAGTAGGATGAGAGGACGTATCTCATTTTGTAATTTGTTACCTGGGTTCACAACTTGCAAATATTTAGACATACGGTCTATGGGCTCCCATTGGTACTCTTGCTATGAATGCCACACATGTTACTGGGGAGCCCTGACCCTGGGACAATTGCTTAACCTCTTGGTACTAGGTTTCCTCATCTGTAAACCAGAAATGAATTAGAACTAACCTCTTAGAAGTGCTGTATGATGAGTTGACACACAGAAACTAGTCCTATGCCCAGTGCATAGTGAACATTCAGTAACACGTTAGCTGTTGTTGTTTTTATGTTACCCAGGTCTGGGGTTCTACCTCCCCATACCCTGCAGACTCTTGGCCCCTTGTTACAATGGCTTCAACTTTTTCACTCTGTCCTGTCACCTGACACATGGCAGCCTGACCATAATACTGCTTGGTATATTGTTACCTCTTGTGGCCACCTCCAGCCTACATAGCCCTCACCAGCCTGGATGAATCTCCTGTGTCCTCTTTGGAAGCTCTCCAACTGGGGGACAAAAGACCCATCCTCCGCATGGCTGAAGCCAGCAAACAAACATCTACACCAAGCCGCTTCGGGCACAACCGAAATGGGAAAATAAAGGTCTCTTTAAATATCACCACCCCGGCTGGAGAACGATGCACAATCCCACTTCTAGAAAGCAAACGGACAAGTCTGCAATGCAGGTCCCAGGCCTTGGCCATGTCATTAACTGCCTTTCTTGGAGACCTGACTCATGATAAAAAGCCACTGGGAAGGACTGCTCTTTCCATTTAACTTTGCTGTCAATAAAAAGCCTTCGGGGGGCACCTGGGTGGCGCAGTCGGTTAAGCGTCCGACTTCAGCCAGGTCACGATCTCGCGGTCCGTGGGTTCGAGCCCCGCGTCGGGCTCTGGGCTGATGGCTCAGAGCCTGGAGCCTGTTTCCGATTCTGTGTCTCCCTCTCTCTCTGACCCTCCCCCGTTCATGCTCTGTCTCTCTCTGTCCCAAAAATAAATAAACGTTGAAAAAAAAAATGGTTTTAAAAAAAGCCTTCGGTAGTTCCTCCGATACGCTTGTTTTATTTTTCCGGCGTCATGCCAGTTAAAAGTAAGATAAATGATGAGTCTGTTAACGAATACCTCAGTTAATTTTATGGCAGAGAGAGCAGAGGAGGGAGCAGGGTGGGACCTTCCCCGTACTGTGGGCTCATAACCGTTTTGAGCATCAAACATTTATTAAGGACCAATAATAAAAGCCCCTGTGATGGTGTAATGGCTCATTCTAAATGCTTCCTGCTAATAAAATGAGCATTGATTTGAAAGACAATATTTAAATTCTATCCACAGTATGTCAAGGAAAGGACAACTGTGGATGAGGCGTGAGAACCACTTAGCCAAGCTGTTTAATCATCAGATGCCCTGCAAATTGTGTGCTCTTGGCAGGTGGGGAATGTTCACTCGGAAATGCTACATCGGGGGAGGCACACACAGACTGGGTTTCAAATCCTGGCTCCCCATATTTGTGCTGAGTGACTTTGGACTTCGTACACAAACTCTCTAGAAAACAGATATTCGTACTCTCTCCTGCGGTGGTTTGGGATGATGTACATAAAGTGAGGTAGTAGCATTGATACATTGGGAGCTCCCACCCCATTCCCTTGAGCTTGAACATGGTCCTGCCCCTGAAAAAGCAGTCCTCAAGCTTCAGGCCACTTATTGTGCTATGAACAAAGGAGCAGGCTCGGAAGTCGGCACTCCTCTCCCTTGAAAAGAATTGCATCACTAACTACACTGACCACAGTCACCAACCTGGATGCATGTCATACGTTTACTTTTTAATATGTTTAATTTTAATGTCATATGTTTTAATTTTTAATAAAGTGAACCTGGCAATGACATTCTCATGAGCATAGTCTTCCGCTGGTCCTTCCGTGTCCACCTCAGGACGAAGCCCATACTCCCCAGCATCGCATCTGACACCTGTCTTCCACCTCCATGCCTCCCCGCCACCCACCCCCCTTCCACAGGCACTTCTAGCTCTAGCCCCGGGGCTCTGTGCCGACTTTCTGCTTGGCACCTGTGTCTCTGCTGGGATAACCCCTTGTACCTTTCGAGGGAGCTGAGGAGTCCTCCCTTTTGGAAGGGCTTCCCTGACATCCCCACCCCACGGAGGGTCAACCCAAGAGCTGTAACCCTTGATTACAACTGGCCTCCCATTGCCAGTTGTAATTGCCATTGGTTGCCTTCTGTTGACATTGCTTTGACATCTCTTTTGGGCCAAAGACGCGTCTCATGTCTGTAGGTCAAGCAGCTCTAGCAACGCTGGGCATAGAGGCAAATAATTTATGGGTTTTTTTTTTTGTTTGTTTGTTTGTTTTTTTTTTTGACTCAGCTCTCAGTCTCAAGGGAATCTCGTCCAGTCTTCCTGTTTGCTGTTACCCTTGCCTCCTTCAGTTTATTCCCAGCACATCAGTCACAGGGATCCCCTGAAATTACGTGACTCCTCCGCTCAGGACCGTTCAGTGTCTCCCCACCATGCTTAGAGCAAATGCCAAAGTCCTTACCATGATTATCAGGCCCTTACATGGTCAGGCCCCTAAGCTCACTTCCACTGTTCTTTGGATACCCCAGGCAAACTTCCCCCTCAGGGCCTTTGCACTGGTTGCTCCCTTTGCCTGGAGTACTCCTTCCCTAGATCCATAAGGCTAGTTTCCTTACTTCCTCCAGGTCTTTCTTAAACACCAGCCTCTCAGGGAGGCCTTCTCTGGCCATCTTAAAATTTCTCCGGCCAACACATATTCCTGTTCCCAGACTTAGTTTTAATTCTTAGAACTTATTAATCACTATACTATCTCCTTTACTTATTTATCTTGTTTATTTTCTGTCTCCTCCAGGCAGCGAGAGCATGGATTTGGGTCTGTTATGTTTAATTATCATGTCCTCTGTACTTAAAGCAGTGCCGGCCCATTGTAGGTGTCCGTTAAATGTCCGTTAGTTGAATAAATGAGTGAATGACAATTTTCGAGAAATTGCTTTCCCGATCTGGGTGGCCAGGGTGTGGCCAGCAGGTCAGTGCCCCCCGCTGGGGGCTCTGGGGGGGGGGGGGGGGGGGGGGGGGAAAGCCGGGCTCCAGCTGGACCAGGCACAAAGTGTAAAGTGAGCTATGCACCCAGAGTCCTGTTCCTCCATTGACTAGAATTAGAAAAACTATATTAAAAAAGAATATCGGGGGAAAAAATTAGATACGCGTTTCCATGGAAAGAAAATGTGAGTTTAAGATAATGATTGTGGGTTTCATTATCTACTTAAATAACGCAGTTATCTAAATTTCTCCTTCCAGTTTTATTTAGCTTAATTCTTGCCCTGGGGGTGTGTTCCCTCAGGTCTTTCCAGGAGAAGCAGCGCTTGAAAAGTCAGGGAGAGAAAAAAAGCAAAGAATAGCCCTTCGATCCCACGACAATGAGCGGCTCGCGGTGCCGGCTCAGATGAGCTCGGAACCTTCCCAGACGCTGAACCGGAGAACAAGAGAAGCCAAAGAACTGGGCGAGACAGCTGGCGGGGGAAAGCAAAGGCCAGAGGGCTTAGAGGAGCAGCTCTGCCCTGATGCTCCTGGCGGAGGGGGCCAGGCCAGCGCAGAGGAAGAGGAAACCCGGCAGAATTCAGGCAGCAGAATTCAGAATGGGGATGGGAACTGCCTGATCCAGGGGTGCGACTTCTGGCCTCCACCTCCCTCTGGTGCTTGCCTCTGGCTTGACCACGGCGGCAAAGGTCCTCCTGCCTCTGTGCACCCATAACCTCTTCCTTACTGGGAGCTCCGTCAGCGCGTGTAGCACACTGCGCTAGGATAGATGGTTTCTACATGTGTTTTCTGCTCTGGGCTGGAAGCAGCATGAC
This sequence comes from Herpailurus yagouaroundi, assembly GCF_014898765.1. Classification (NCBI taxonomy): domain Eukaryota; kingdom Metazoa; phylum Chordata; class Mammalia; order Carnivora; family Felidae; genus Herpailurus; species Herpailurus yagouaroundi. Next base: position 3,651,123 of record NW_024412446.1, on the reverse strand, counting down.
AGCAGGGACCGCATCAGTGGATTTTTATAGTCCCAACAGCTTAGCCCAGTGTCTGACACATACCGTATCACACATATATGATGTGATAGATATACACATATCTGTACGTATGTTTGCATATGCATATGTGTGTCTGTGCGTGTATTCACACACCTCTTCGAGTCCTAGGTTTTGGGTTGTTCTGGGCAGCAACCCCTCTGGTCCAGCCAGGCCCCAAGCTCCATCCTGGGTCCAGCCCGCCTGGCCAGAAGATTACCCGGAGCCACCTGAGAAGAAACTGGGTCTCTTTAGAACAATGTGGAGAAAATGTTTCCTTCTCTCCCCAGTGCCCACCCTTGTCCTCTTGGGATGTGTTTGGGGTTGAGCGACCACCCCCTGCCCCTCTTTAATTCCACCCATTGGAGAGGAGTGGCTCATCTGATTGGGGTGGGGGCTGACCTTCACTGGCATCTTAACTATGAGGGGTGGTGATGTACTTCACGGGCGGGTGACAGGTTTCGCCTTTGTTTTTGTCCCGGGGCCTCCCCTGCGCCATAGGACAGACGGGGGGACTCACTCCTCTGTTTTCCGCTCACACAGGCTGAGAACCCTAGAGTGGGATCCAGGCTGCGACTGGCCTGTCACTCTCCCTGGCTGTGTGGAGCAGGCCAGTGTCTGGCTGGGTAGGGTTTTCATGGTCTGCTCCGTTGCCCCAGGCAGGTTCCAAGGTCTAAGTAAGGCAGGAGGGTTATTAGACCCTTATTTTAGCCTCAGATAAGCAATGTTCTCCAATCTGGCTCAAGCCAGAAGGCCCTGCATTTTGGGAGTTAGTAAGCACGAACCTGGCCTTGAATCAAGTTGATATTTGGTTGGCATCCGGCTTTCAATCCTTGCTTCTGTTTTCTATTCATCAGACCTGGAGGGGAATAGGGAAAGCTTTGGGTTGCCTGGCCTCTGAGAATTGGGCTTTGACAGGGACCCTGCACTAAGTCATGTTCTCCTGAGTCTGGATATTATTTGGTCTTTTATCCTGTGAAACATCAAAGTCTTCCAGAAGAACTTAGCCTGTTGCTTTTCTGGTCAGTCCCTAGCTGTGCCTCCCTTGTCCAGGTCTGGTCACTATGTCCTTGCTGTAAGCAAGCTCAGTCCTCGTCCAGCCACTAAGTCAATGAGAGGCCAACCTGGCAGAGCGCGAGGAGCCCTTCATGCCATCTGGACAGTATGGGAAGGAAGGTCAGCTGCTATCACCCCTGGGGGTCAACCAGAAAGACAATCTGTTGTGGATATTCCTGGTGTCTACTGCCCAATATCCATTCACCTTCCTGGTAACTAGTCCCCAGTTTCCCTCTTGGGAATCACCTCTGCCACCCAGCCCATGTGCTTCAGATAAAGCAGACTCTACCTAGATTCCAAGGGTGGTGACTATGGCTAACACTAAGGGAACTGGTACATCTGATCCTGTGGCCCAGGTGGTTCAGAGATGAGCATGTGATCCCGATCAAGCCAGTGTTAGCCAAGGAATCTCAATTCGTGTGTGTGTGTGTGTGTGCGTGCGTGCGGACGTGTGTGCTGTTGGTGGAGTGGGCTTTCATTTCCGTTAGAGCTGAAGCTAGAAGGAGCAGAATTGGGAACTTCCAGTGGCCATCATAAAGGCACAGTCTGGCCAAGATTGAAGCCAACACGGAGGAAGCAGAGTCAAAATGGAGAGAGATAAACCTTACCTGGGTGATAGCATTTGATCCCTGGGTTGAGCCAGGTCTGAAGGCTCATTGGTCTACCTGGATGGTCTGGTCAGTTCTGAGACCCAATAAGCCCTCTAGTTTACTGAAGCATAATTGAATGAGGTTTTCCCACTTGCAACCAAAAAGTATCCTTACTGATTCAGAGCCTTCTGCCCCTACCAATTGCCATTCAGTAGACTCTCTCTCTAATCTTTCCCCCGTGGAGTTTGCAGTTTCCTCTCCATCCTCAGAGGTTATCAGCTTGATCCCTTGCTGGGAATAGAGCATCTGCAGACCAGATGCTCAGCCAAACCCTCATCCCTGTGACTGGTCCCTTGAGTATCCCTCATATCCTCTGACACTGAGAATAGCACAACCCACAAGCTCATGCCCTGTGCCCCTTGGAAATGCTGCCAGCATGGATCAGGGATCAGCAATTCCCAAAATATGTTCTGGGGAACCCTGGTCCCATCGGATGCTCTTTTTGGAGATTAAAAAAAAAAGGTGTGCAATTTGAAAAAGTTGACAAAGCCCTATATTTTATATTCCTCTCTTGGAGATTCACAGGCACATATGCTTATTAAAGATTCTGATAAGTACTACAGGAAAGAGAAGTGTTTGACACATCATAATTTAGCACTTTGAAACACATTTGACTACTGAACACATATGTTTTTGGTTGTAGGTATAATACCCATAACAACCCGAGAAACCCATATTTTAGGAATCTTGATTAGAGTTTGCAGAAGTCCCTTGGATCTGGCAGTTTGTGTGACCGGTCTCCTTCTGGGGACCAGCCCTTCAGTCCTGGCTGGGTTTTGGTGCCTCCATACTGGCCTGGTGATATTGACATTATGTCTTCCGGCCAGAGGTCCCAGGGTGGTACAGGGCTGAGACCATGCAGGCAGTGCTGCTTCTTGGCATAGTATTCCCAAGGTGATGGCAGCAGGAGACAATTAGACTGGGCTGACTGTGTGTTCTTTCCCGGGCCACGTGGACCCGTGAAACCCCATTCCGAGACCACAGTCCAGATTTGGCAACAAGAGTGTCTGCACTTACATGTAAACAGGGAGCTCGACACTAAACCGTGATTGATGTTTCAAATCAAATGCTCTCAGGGTCAGGATGGTAGATGAGTTTCCAAGAATCAGGGCCTATAATGAAACCTGCCAAGGTCATAAAATGCAGGACGGCCACAGGAGGCCTCCTGGAGGCTCAAACCCAGATGACAGGAAGACAGCTAAATTTTAAATCTTTTTTTCCCTCTCTCTCTCTCTCTCACTCTCAAAACAGCAGCCTTGTACTTCCTAGGAAACAGAAATGTTTGCTTGGTATTGCCTCATAAATCCTCATGACCCGTAAGGAGGTTGAAGGAGCCAGCATGATTTGTTCTGGAATCGGGGGAAGGAGGGGAGAGGGGACAACACCACTCTTGAGTGCCTACTATGTGCCAGTCCCCATGCTAGCTGCTCCATATTCACGAATCTTTTTAATCTTCATACAATCCAATGAGAGAGTAGTGTTTCTATTTTGCTGGGGAGGAAGTTAAGAACCAGAAGGGTGAGTCTTTTTGCCTAACGGAGGTCTTGGGATTTGAACCCACATCTGTCAGGCATCCAAAGCTGTCCCGGGCAGGGATTTCTCAGTGGAGTATGTCAGTTAGTCGATCTTTAGGTGGGGTCGTTTCCCCTTTCTACCCCTCGACAACCCTTCAGCTCTGTGTCCCAATCAAGGTAGAATATCTTCCATAGGTTCTAGTCTCTCTGACTGAGGGAGGTGAGGATGTGAAGGGATGCAAGTAAACTGGAGCTGGGGTGAAGTTCCAGGTTACCCAGACACCCCGGATTGGAGAAGCTACTTTCAAACTGACCATGCATAAGTTATTAGGGATAAGTATTGCCAGAGAGCTAGCAGGCTGGTTCACTCCCAGGAGGCATCAACATTATTATTATTATTATTTTGCATATCCCAAACAGTCATTCCAGTGGGTGGTGGTGAAGAGCTCACTGGATTGAAAGCCAAGACATCAGAGGAGGAGCCAAGATGGCGGAACAGCATGGAAGTTTTTTGTGTGTCTCGTGTCCGTGAAATACACACCAACACTAAACCATCCGGCACACCTAGAAAACTGATCTGAGGATTAACACAACAACCTGCACAACCTGAACCACAGAAATCAGCAGGTACGTGGCGTGGAGAGGTGAACTGGGGGAGAGAGGAGCCGCGGAGGACAGGGAGCCGCTTTTGCATGCGGAGAGGATGGAGACGGGGAAGGGAGAATATGGGAAAAGCACCCCCCCCACCCCCCAAAAAGCAGCTGGAGAGAAAGTGGAAAAGTAGAAACAGACTCAGGGACTGAAATAAAAAGGGGGGAAGGAGAAAAGAGAAAGAAGAGGGTTTAAATTCCATTAAGACCATAAACAGGGGGAGCACAGAGTCTGAAACTCCACAGCTGATACCTTGTGGAGCTCTGGTGGGAAGGGGGAATCCCCAGGAGCGGAGTGGAGTCCAGGGTCTTCAGGCCTGCTGGGAGGACACCTGGTAGAGGTTGTGTGGGTCCCCCAAAGGTAAGGCCTCAGTGGACCTGGGAGGGTACCACATTCGCTGGTGCTGGAACAAGGTCGTTAAGGGTGAAGCCTGGTGCCAGATGCACTTTGTGATTTGCCATAATCCCTGAGGTGCTGCTGCTACACCTTCTCGCAAACTTTTTCTGGGGTGGGCTGGCACCTGGCTGCAGTCTCTGGGCACTGGCAGCAACAGGGTCCCGCAAACATTCCTGGGTGCAGCCAGCACCCAGCCAGTGCTCAGTGAGACCCTCCGCAGAGGGGTGGAACGGGTCAAAGCCGCGGTCCCTCAGAAGTAAGGGGTCAGGAAAAACAGCCACATCTGAACAAAACTCAGGAGGGAGGTGCTGCCTGGGGCTTGGTCACAGACCGTGTAAAAGCGGGGAGTGGATGCCGAAGACAAAGGACAGTGCGTGACTGCTGATTGGGGAGAGCAAGTTCCGATATTAGAGACTGGGTAGCTGCGTGACGCCATTTTCACCGCTTCTGCGCATGCACATATGCAACTACAAGCGCCACAACACTCCACCCCAATAAGGTAGCAGCGCCATCTAGTGGACAACGGAACCATTACACTGAGCCCCGCCCAACTGGGCCAACCTAGCTCTTTAGGAACACAAGTCTCTCCGCCTGCTTAGTTTACAGACTATAAAGCGCTACATAGTCTGACTTCTAGGGAAAAACGAAGTAATTTCAGACGTATTTCACTCTGTTCACCTGTCCATCTATTCAATTTGCTTTCTTTCTTTTTTTTTCTCTTTTTTATTTTCTTTTTCTTGAATACAGAAAGAGAACATTCATTTTTATTTTCAATTTTTATTAAATATATTTTTATTTAACTTTTTCTACTATATTTTTTACTTTTGTGTCAATTTTTTCAAATTCTATTTTACTTCCATCATTTCATTTTAGTCTACTTCAGTGTGTTCATTTTTCTCAAATTTTCAAAAGATTTCTTTTTTTTCTTTCCCCTTTTTTCTCTAATCTATCGAGCCCCTTTCAACACCCAGACCAAAACACACCTAGGATCTATCATCATTTATTCTATTTTGTGTGTGTGTGTGTGTTTAATTTTTTAATTTTAGTATTTTTAAATTTTAATTATTTTTAATTTTAATTTTTTTACCTCATTAATTCCTTTTCTCCCTTCAAAATGATGAAATGAATGAATTCACCCCAAAAGAAAGAGCAGGAAGAAAAGACAGCCAGGGATTTAACCAACACAGATACAAGCAAGATGTCTGAACCAGAATTTAGAATCACGATAATAAGAATTGAGTTGAAAATAGATTAGAATCCCTTTCTGCAAAGATAAAAGAAGTAAAAGCTAGTCAGGATGAAATAAAAAATGCTATAACTGAGCTGCAGTCTTGAATGGATGCCACAGTGGCAAGGGTGAATAAGGCAGAACAGAGAATCAGTGATATAGAGGACAAACTTATGGAGGATAATGAAACAGAAAAAAATAGGGAGATGAAGGCAAAAGAGCGTGATTTAAGAATTAGAGAAATCAGTGACTCCTTAAAAAGGAACAACAGCAGAATCATAGGGGTCCCAGAAGAGGAAGAGAGAGAAATAGGGGTAGAAGGGTTATGTGAGCAAATCATAGCGGAAAACTTTCCTAACCTGGGGAAAGACACAGACATCAAAATCCAGGAAGCACAGAAGACCCCCTATTAGATTCAACAAAAATCGACCATCAACAAGGCATATCATAGTCAAATTCACAAAATACTCAGGCAAGGAGAGAATCACGAAAGCAGCAAGGGAAAAAAGTCCCTAACCTATAAGAGAAGACAGATCAGGTTTGCAGCAGACCTATCCACAGAAACTTGGCAGGCCAGAAAGGAGTGGCAGGATATTTTAGGTGTGCTGAATCAGAAAAATTTGCAGCCAAGAATTCTTTATACAGCAAGGCTGTCATTCAGAATAGAAGGAGAGATAAAAAGTTTCCCAGACAAACAAAAATTAAAGGAGTTTGTGACCACTAAACCAGTCCTGCAAGAAATTCTAAGGGGGATTCTCTGAGGGGAGAAAAGATGATAAAAAACAAACAAACAAACAAATAAATAAAGACCAAAAGCAAGAAAGAATAGAAAGGACCAGAGAACACCACCAGAAACTCCAACTCTACAAGCAACATAATGGCCATAAATTCATATCTTTTTGTACTCATTCTAAATGTCAATGGACTAAATGTCCCAATCAAAAGACATAGGATAACAGAATGGATAAGAAAACAAGATCCATGTATATGCTGTTTACAAGAGACCCACTTTAGACCTAAAGACACCTTCAGATTGAAAATAAGGGGATGGAGAACCATCTATCATGCTAATGGTCAACAAAAGAAAGCTGGAGTAGCCATACTTATATCAGACTATCTAGACTTTAAAATAAAGACTGTATCAAGAGATGCAGAAGGGCATTATATCATAATGAAAGGGTCTATCCACCAAGATGACCTAACAATTGTAAACAAATGTGGGAGCATCCAAATATATAAATCAATTAATCACAAACATAAATAAACTCATTGATAGTAATACTGTAATCACAGGGGACTTCAACATCCCACTCACAGCAATGGGCAGATTATCTAATCAAAAAATCAATAAGGAAACAATGGCTTTGAATGACATACTGACCAGATAGACTTAATACATATATTCAGAACATTTCATCCTAAAGCAGCAGAATATACATTCTTCTCCAGTGCACATGGAACATTCTCCAGAATAGACCACATACTGAGACACAAATCAGTCCTCAACAAGTACAAAAAGATCGAGATCGTACTGTGCATATTTTCACAACACTATGAAACTCGAAATCAACCACAAGAAAAAATTTGGAAAGGTAACAAATACTTGGAGAGTAAAGAACATCCTACTAAAGAATGAATGGGCTAACCAAGAAGTTAAAGAGGTAATTAAAAAGCTCATGGAAGCCAATGAAAATGATAACACCACTAGCTAAAACCTCTGGGATGCAGGAAAGGCAGTCATGAGAGGAAAGTATATAGCAATCCAGGCCTTCCTAAAGAAGGAAGAAAGATCTCAGATACACAACCTACCCTTACACCTTAAAGATCTGAAAAAAAAACAGCAAATAAAACCCAAAACCAGCAGAAGACAGGAAATAATAAAGATTAGAGCATAAATTAATGCTATCGAAACCAAAAAAACAAACAAACAAAAAAAAAAACCAAAATAAACAGTAGAACAGATCAAGGAAACCAGAAACTGGTTCTTTGAAAGAATTAACAAAATTGATAAACCACTAGCCAGTTTGATCAAAAAGAAAAAGGAAAGGACCCAAATGAATAAAATCAAGAATGAAAGAGGAAACATCACAATCAACACAGCAGAAATAATAATAAGAGAATATTATGAGCAATTATATGCCCATAAAATTGGCAATCTGGAAAAGATGGACAAATTCCTAGAAACATATACACTACCAAAACTGAAACAGGAAGAAATAGAAAAATTTGAACATACCCATAACCAGTAAAGAAATCGAATTAGTAATCAAAAATCTCCCCCAAAAAACAAGAGTCCAGGGTCAGATGGCTTTCCAGGGGAATTTTACCAAACATTTAAGGAAGAGTTAACACCTATTCTCTTGAAACTGTTCCAAAAAATAGAAATGGAAGGAAAACTTCCAAACTCTTTCTATGAAGCCAGCATTACCCTGATTCCAAAACCAGACAGAGACCCCACTAAAAAGGAGAACTATAGACCAATTTCCCTGATGAAAATGGATGCAAAAATCCTCAACAAGATATTAGCCAACCGGATCCAACAATACATTTAAAAAATTATTCACCACAACCAAGTGGGATTTACACCTGGGATGCAGGGCTGGTTCAATATTTGCAAAACAATGTGATTCATCACATCAATAAAAGAAAGGACAAGAACCATATGATCCTGTCAATAGATGACAGGAAGGAAACATTTGACAAATTACAGCATCTTTCTTGATAAAAACCCTCAAGAAAGTAGGGACAGAAGGATCATACCTCGAGATCATAAAAGCCATATACAAAAGACCCAATGCTAATATCATCCTCAATGGGAAAAAACTGAGAGCTTTTCCCCTAAGGTCAGGAACAAGACAGGGATGTCCACTCTCGCCACTGTTATTCAACATAGTATTGGAAGTCTTAGCCTCTGCAATCAGACAACACAAGGAAATAAAAGGCATCTAAATCGGCCAGGAGGAGGTCAAACTTTCAATCTTCACAGATGACATGATACTCTATATGGAAAACCCAAAAGATTCCACCAAAAAACTGCTGGAACTGATTCATGAATTCAGCAAAATTGCAGGATGTAAAATCAATGCACAGAAATCGGTTGCATTCCTACACACCAACAATGAAGCAACAGAAAGAGAAATCAAGGAATCTATCCCATTACAATTGCACCAAAACCCATAAAATACCTAGGAATAAATATAACCAAAGAGATGAAAAATCTAAACACTGAAAACTATAGAAAGCTTATGAAAGAAATTGAAGAAGACACACACACACACACACACACACACACACACACACAAAAGGAAAAAGGTTGCATGCTCCTGGATAGGAAGAACAAATATTGTTAAAATGTTGATACTACCCACAGCAATCTACATATTCAATGCAATCCCTATCAAAATAACACCAGCATTCTTGACAGAGCTAGAACAAACAATCCTAAAATTTGTATGGAACCAGAAAAGACCCCGAATAGCCAAAGCAATCTTGAAAAAGAAAACCAAAGCAGGAGGCATCACAATTCCAAACTTCAAGCTGTATTACAAAGCTGTAATCATCAAGACAGTATGGTACTGGCACAAAAATAGACACTCAGGTCAATGGAACAGAACAGAGAACCCAGAAATGGACCCACAAATGTATGGCCAACTCATCTTTGACAAAGCAGGAAAGAATATCCAATGGAATAAAGACAGTCTCTTCAGCAAGTGGTGCTGGGAAAATTGGACAGCAACATGCAGAAGAATGAACCTGGGCCACTTTCTTACACCATACACAAAAATAACCTCAAAATGGACGAAAGACCTCAATGTAAGACAGGAAGCCATCAAAATTCTCAAGGAGAAAGCAGGCAAAAACCTCTTTGATCTTGGCTGCAGCACCTTCTTACTCAACACGTCTCAGGGGGCAAGGGAAACAAAAGCAAAAATGAACCACTGGGACCTCATCAAAATAAAAAGCTTCTGCACAGCAAAGAAAACAATCAGCAAAACTAAAAGGCAACTGACAGAATGGGAGAAGATATTTGCAAGCGATATATCAGATAAAAGGTTAGTATCCAAAACCTATAAAGAACTGATCAAACTCAACACCCCAAAAACAAATAATCCAGTGAAGAAATGGGCAAAAGACATGAATAGACACTTCTCCAAAGAAGACATCCAGATGGCCAACTGACACATGAAAAAATGCTCAACGTCACTCATCATCAGGGAAATCCAAATCAAAACCACAATGAGATACCACCTTACACCTGTCAGAATGGCTAACATGAACAACTCAGGCAACAACAGAAGTTGGCGAGGATGCAGAGAAAGAGGATCTCTTTTGCACTGCTGGTGGGAATGCAAGCTGGTGCAGCCACTCTGGAAAGCAGTATGAAGGTTCCTCAAAACATTAAAAATAGAACTACCCTATGAGCCAGCAATTGCACTACTAGGCATTTATCCAAGGGATACAGGTGTGCTGTTTCGAAGGGACACATGCACCCCCCCCCATGTTTATAGCAGCACTATCAACAATAGCCAAAGTATGGAAAGAGCCCAAATGTCCATCGATGGATGAATGGATAAAGAAGATGTGGTGTATATATATATACAATGGAGTATTACTCGGCAATCAACAAGAATGAAATCTTGCCATTTGCAACTACGTGGATGGAACTAGAGGATATTATGCTAAGTGAAATTAGTCAGTCAGAGAAAGACAATGTCATATGACTTCACTCATATGAGGATTTTAAGATACAAAATAGATGAACGTAAGGGAAGGGAAGCAAAAATAACATAAAAACAGGGAGGGGCACAAAACATAAGAGACTCTTAAATATGGAGAATAAACAGAGGGTTACTGGAGGGGCTGTGGGAAGGGGGATGGGCTAAATGGGTAAGGGCCATGAAGGAATCAACTCCTGAAATCATTGTTGCACTATATGCTAACTAATTTGGATGTAAATTAAAAAAAAAAAAAAAGAAAGCCAAGACATCAGGGGTCCTAGTCTTGGCTCTGCCCATTCCTAGCAGCGTGACTCTCCCACCTCCTCTCTGGGCTTCAGTTTTCTCATCTGTTAACTGGGTTTAACAATTCCTTCTCACTTGACAGTGACAAGAGCTGACATTTGATTCAACTCAACCGGGATTTCCTGAGCACTAGGTACGTGCCAGGCACTCTACCTGGTCTGAGGAGGAAAGCTCACAAAGGTGGATCCCATAAGTACGTGGACTATGTCCAGGTAGTGCAAAGCGAATGGATGGAGGTGGTGAGCGGTGGCTTACATTTCAGTAGTATTCTAGAGCGTTCCCATTCATAACTTCACAGAAAGCATCTGATGGCTGTCTGAAGTAGGCAGAGCAAATATTCTTACTCTCATCTGACAGATGGAGGAGACTAAGAAAGTTAAGTGACTTGCTGAGTGGTGATTACAACGTCTAAAGTCTGTGTCCACAATTCATTTGCAAAGGGTTTTCAAATCTGTCATTGTGGCATGCCATTGAATCTTCAAAACCTCCTGTGTAGTAGAATTTGTGAGTATTAGACCTGTATTACAAGTGAGAAAAGAGGCAGGGTCAGAGAGTCAGCTCCTGGAGAGGAAGAACCAGACTGTCTTGATCCACATGTCCTCAGCACCAAGCATGGTGTCTGACAATGAAAGCCAGCTTCCACACTCAATAGCAGGAAAAAAAAAACAAAAAACCAAAAAAACGAATAACCCAATTACAAAATGGCTAAGGGCTTGAATAGATGTGTAAATGGCCAAGAGGCATATGACAAAATGCTCAACGTGGCTAATCACCACGGGAAATGCAAATCAGAACCACAATGAGATACCACCTCCCAGTCGTCAGGATGGCTAGTATCAAAAAAAAAAAAAAAAAAAAACCCAAAAACCAAAAAACAAAAGACAGCAAGTATTGGTGAAGATCTGGAGAAACTGGAACCCTTGCACATTATTGGTGGGGATGTAAAATGGCAGCCGCTACGGAACACAGTATGGAAGTTCTTCAAAACACGAAAAGCAGAACTACTATATGATCCAGCAATCCCATCTCTGGGTATTTATCTCAAAGAATTGAGAGCAGGATCTTAAATAGATATCTGAATTCCCATGTTCACTGGAGCATTATTCACAATAACCAAGGGGTGGAAACAACTAAGTGTCCATTGAAAGAAGAAGGGGTAAAGAAAATGTAGTTTGCACATACGAAGCTACACTCTTCATTCAGCCTTAAAAAAGAAGGAAATTCTGCGATGTGCAATGGCACAGATGAACCTTGAGGACGTTATGCCGAGCGAAAGAAGACAGTCACAGAAAGACAAATGCTCCTCTAACATTGTCACTTTTTAAATAATTTTTAAAAAATGTTTAGGGGCGCCTGGGTGGCGCAGTAGGTTAAGCGTCCGACTTCAGCCGGGTCACGATCTCGCGGTCCGGGAGTTCGAGCCCCGCGTCAGGCTCTGGGCGGATGGCTCAGAGCCTGGAGCCTGTTTCCGATTCTGTGTCTCCCTCTCTCTCTGCCCCTCCCCCGTTCATGCTCTGTCTCTCTCTGTCCCAAAAATAAGTAAACGTTGAAAAAAAATTAAAAAAAAAATGTTTATTTATTTTGAGAAAGAGAGAGAGTGGGGGAGGGGCAGGGAGAGACAGAACCCCAAGCAGGATCCGTGTTGTCAGCCCAGAGCCCGCTGTGGGGCTCCATCCCATGAATGGTGAAATCATGACCTGAGCCAATATCAAGAGTCGGTGGCTAAGCCGATTGAACCACCCAGGTGCGCCTAAAATAGTCAAGTTCATAGAACCAAAGAGTGGAATGGTGGCTGCCAGGGGCTGGAGGGAGGGGGAAATGGGGAGTTAGGAATCACAGGGCATCAAGTGTCAGTTAAGCAAGATGAACGAACTCTAGAGATCTGCCGTGCAACACTGGACCGACAGTCACCAGTGCTGTATCGTCCACTTCTCATTTGTCACATGGATCTCATGTTGAGGGTTTGTGCCACAATAAGACAAAATAAATAAGCAAATAAAATTAAGTGCTTAAAAAAAATGTGGCTCATAGTTGACACTTTTGATGTCCTGCCCACGTCCCCTTGGGCTTCATCTTATGGTGGGATAGCCCCATTTCCAGCTACTAGCACCTGTGTTTCTTTGCCTGCAGGCTTTCTCTGGCCATACACAGGGCAGGGGAGAAGTTCCAGAAAGTTAACGCTCCCTGGAGCCACCTTCAACCAGGCTGTCAGTAATTGGGACATGAATACCCCCACTCCCTCACCCTTCAGGTGCGGTAACTCTGAGGTTCATGTCCCACTGGCTCCCAGCGTTCCCTGAGGGATTAAAGTCCAATTGGCTGTGGTGCTAACTTGCCTAATCATGACTTGTTTTTGGTTATTTTCTTCCCCTGTCTCACTGCTGACTTCCCTATGGGTGTTCCCTGGGATCGTTGCCCAAATAAACTCCGTGTTTTTTTCTTTCAGGGTCTGCTTCTAGGGAAACCAGACTAAGACGGGATTCGCTAACAGTTTAGGGGGTGAGTTCGTGAGTGGATGGACACACGAGAGGATGAACCCCATCCCTGATCCCTGATGGGGAAGTTCCAGTGGGCCTCGATGTGTCTGTTTCACAGGAACTGGGGCAAGTTCGGGAAGGAGCTGCGTCTCACCAGCTGGTGTCGGTGTGAGGAAGCAGAGAAAATCTGCCATAAATCCTGTGCTGGAGGGGTTGCTACAGGAACGTGATCCCTAGCCGGGTAATGAGTCTATGAGAAGACAGGACTCTCTCGCTCAGGTCCCCTCCCTTGGCTGCCCACTTCTCTGGGAACAAAATCCAAACTCCTCACTCAGGCCTTGCTGTCCTCTCCCACCCATCCTGGACCCTTTTGCCTTCACCAGGGGGGCTCCAGCCTCACATGTTCTGTTCCTTGAACACGTGGAGCTCCCCCCTTCCCTTGGGGAACCTTTATTCTCACTGGCCCTTTGCCTGGAACCATCATTCCCCCAGAGCTTTGCCTGACTCACGTTTTCCCTTTCCGTTGGGTTTCAGCTTAAAAGTGACCTCCCTGGAGAGATCTTTTCCACTAACCAACTTAGTGTCCCCTTATTATATCACCTCATTCTATTTCATCATAAAACTTGTAGCTCTGGACAATGTATTATTATTATTATTATTATTATTATTATTAATGTAGTTTCTGTATATATTTCATTCACTGATTCAGCCTCAGCCGTTGGAGTAGGGGATGGTGCATAGTAGGTGCTCAATAAATATTTGCTAATGAATGAATGAATGATTAACTAATAAGAAGATGGCAGTGGACAGAGGTCTGGAAGAATTCTGGAGCATGAGGGCCAGTGCCTTTGGCTACATTTTAATGGCCTGGTGAAAAATTTTTGGACCACCTAGCTGTATTTAAAGAACTGTATTAGATAGGGGCGCCTGGGTGGCTCCGTCGGTTGAGCGTCTGACTTCGGCTCAGGTCGTGATCTCGCGGTCCAGGAGTCCAAGCCCCCCATCGGGCTCTGTGCTGACAGCTCCGAGCCCGAAGCCTGCTTCGGATTCTGTGTCTCCCTCTCTCTCTGCCCCTCCCCTGTTCATGCTCTGTCTCTCTCAGTCTCAAAGATAAAATAAAACGTTAAAAAAGATTAAAAAAAAAAAAGAACTTTATTAGATAGACAGGAGTGATGCGAATGGCTCAGGATGACTCAGGTAGGAGTAGGAGATTCGGAACCTAAACCTGGGCTCCTGACCACGAACCCTGTGCTTTTGCCCCCCCCCCGCCCCCCCCCCCCCCGGCCCCATCCTGCAGGCGTCCTCTAAGGGCCACCCAGAATGCTTGGAATAAGGCCTTCTGACCGTGTAGCCTAGTCTTCTACTACATCACATAGATGTGGGTACTATTCTTGCTGCTGTGACATTTAAAACTTTATTTGGATATTGTCCCAGTTTTATCTTTTGCCGGCTTGTGAGCAAATATATAGGTCGGCCCTACAAATAATTTGCCCTTGAAAACATGTCAGATAAAAAAGACTGTCGTCCCCCTCCTCCCAAAGCCTCCGGACCATAGTTTTTCAACTTCAGCACTACTGACATTTTGAGTTGGATCGTTCTTTGTGGTGGGGGCTGTCCTGCGTATTTGAGGATGTTTCGCAGCACCCCTGGCCTCGATCCAGAAGCTCCTTCCAGTTATGACAACCCACAATGTTTCCAGACACTGTCAGCTCTCCCCTGGGGACAAAAAGCGCACCTATTTAAGAACCACCACCTGAGCTGTAAGAAGGCAGGCACTCTGTCTATTTTTGCTTAGGATTGTGTCCCTAGTATCTGGCCCATGTTAAGTGCTTTATAAATATTTGTTGAAAGAAAGGATGACAAAATGGGTGAGTACGTGAATGACTGAACGTACGAATCCAGACAGTGTCCTTGGACTGAGCTCTCCAAGCCCCCCACCCTCAGCAGCTCCCTGCAGCCTGCGCCGCCTTCCCCGTCTCCCTGGCATCACATTGTCGGCCAGTCCCATTGGCCGGTCAGAGCGAGCTCCAGTAGGGGTATTCCATCTGGCTTCCCGTAAACTACCTCCAAACAGGCAGCAGCTCCCAAGTTGGTCTGCCTCAGCCCCATGTGCGGAATCCAGAAACTCCTAACCTTACACCCCAACTGAAGTGGGGAAAAGAGGCAGAACACAGGAGTGCCTGTAACGGGCGCCCCCATTCCTCGGGGGTCACTCACACCCTTGGGGATCCAACCTAGATGCTGCAGCAGAGGAAACTGCTGAGTCGCCACATTCCTTGTGTGCTGCACCCCCCCCCCATATTTCTCTATTTTGCAGACACCGGCGGAGCGAACATCCATCGGGGAACATTACGCTGTATAATGAGGCAACCGCACTCAGATCCCAAATAAGAAAATGGAAGCTTCTATTAGGCTTTAAGCTGCTTGAGCTCACTGAGTCTCTGCTGATGAAAATATGAGCGGTGTCTAAGGCTGAGCCTGCTTCCCCACGTGCTCTGGTAAATATCTAAGTATCTCCAGATTCCTCTCTGCCTTCTCAACTGCGTGCATCACTTCTGACATTTAGGAGTTATCCATGATGCTTGCAAGATGAAGCCACCACGAAAACGTTCCATCTGCACTCATTTCCACACCCCCTCCCCAACCGGGGCTGAGCTGGAATCTCTTAGACTGTCACAGCTCATCCCATATGGGTGAGATGTGAGGCCAGCTGCAGACCTTTTAGGGCGCTGCCCCTCACCCTTCGCCGCTCACCCCTACTCGCACTGCACGTGCTGGGAGACTCCATTTCATCTCCACAAGGCCTGGCCGGGCGAGAGTCTTCCTGTGACCGGGGGATGCGAGGGCTGACCAGGAGGAAGGGCGCTCGGTTCTGCCCTCCGAGGAAAGGCCTCAGCATTTATTGGGCACCTACTGTAGGCACTGTACACATCCCCAAAAGAAAACAGGGTGTGGGATGGTGTCCTTGTTTCACCATCTGGGAAACGTGTATGCCTGGAGTCACATGGCCACTGCAGGGATGCGCCCAGTGACAGATGACAGGGAGTGACAGACGCTTAGTGACTGTCATTAATTGCATGCTACAGGTGAGGTGAGGAACTGCTACATAAAGGGGCAAGCAGCGTCCTTCGTGCAAGCAAAGCAAGAGAGGATTAATTCACTCGAGGGACTGCGTGGGTCCAGGAGTGGAAGAACAAACAGGATTTTCATTGCGGGAAAATGGGACGCTCCCTGGGCTGAAGGACAGCCATGCAAAAGTACAGAAGTGGGTGCCCTTCGGCGGAGAAGGGGTGTGTGAAGAGGGAGGAGGGTGCGAGTGGGCAGCTGGGTGCGGGACCAGCTCAGTGGTACCGATGGCTCGTCCTGCCCAGCACGTGTTCCACAAGGTCAGGCTGGTAGCTTGAGATCAGCCATTTCAACATTTACACCACGCAAGTGGGCAATCAGGACTCTTTTCCCCCTGAAGCCCAGCTGCTGAACATTGAGGAGCTCGCACTGAGGACTGGGGGACATTACTTCCAAGGTGACTCCAGGGACCCCGGTCGTACGGAACAGCAGGTTGGTTATGGTGTTGAGGAGGGTGAAGCCTCCAGGAAGGTGAGCCAATGGCTGGAAACTGAGACCTGTGGTTCAGAAGATCAGAAGTGACTGCTTTTTCTCCCCGCCGCCCCCCACCGTGGGAAGTGGAAACGTCCCACTAAAGAAAAGGAAACATCCCTTTAAAGGAAACGAAAAGAAAAAATCGAAGCGAAGATCTGACCTGGTGGAGTATCTTAGCAGAGAAGCAGGCAGAGCCCGCAGGTGCTTCTGTCTATTACTGATATTACATTATCACAAACTCACTTATTCAGAATTCTCTTACCATCGATCAGTGCTCTGCGTCTTCCATTACTAGCTAATCCAAACGGGCCTGGTGCAAACTTAATTTTGAGGATAATGGAGGCCCTATCTGTGTGTGCCACTGGCTGGCTCCCACATCCTACAGCATTTGCTGACTCTCTAGAATCAGCGAGACTGCGCCAGACCCATAGACCTTCCTCCCGAGAGTGAAGGAGGAGAGTTCTGGGATCCCCGAGCTCTTCTGGCTGGCTGCATTCAATACCTACGGTGCACCAGCTACGGTGCTGGGTGCCCAATGCAAATCGTGCCTGGCCGTCACCCAGTTCCCAAAGGGAGATCGTGTAACTTCAATCTGATGGAAGAGGAAACAGGAGAATCCCAGGACGGTTGAAAGACCGAGGTCACGCAGTGAGCAAGTACCAGAGCTGAAATGTGAACCCACGTTTGTCTGCAAGGCTTATACTCTTTTTAAAAAATGTTTAATTATTTATTTTGAGAAAGAGAGAGCAAGCGTACAAGCAGGGGAGGGGCAGAGACAGAGAGAGAATCCCAAGCTGGCTCTGTGCTGACAGCGCAGAGCCCGACGTGGGGATCCATCTCACAAACCTCAAGATCGTGACCTGAGCTGAAATCAGGAGCTGGATGCGTAACTGACTGAGCCACCCAGGCGCCCCTGTACAGCTTATACTCTTAACCACATCTTGTTACTGCCTATGGTGACCTAAGTAATGGCTCCCAAAGACATCCACATCCTAGTCCCTGGAACCTCACAAAAAGAACTTGGCAGATGGGATTAAGTTAGGGTTCTTGAGATGGGAAGATGATCCTGGATTATGCAGGATCTAATCCCAAGGGCTCTTAGAAAAGGCAGGCAGATGAGGATTTGAGAACAGAAAAGATGGCAGTGTGGGGATGGGGCCGAGACTGATGTGAGGGGCCACAAGCCAAGGAATGCCAGCAGCCGCCAGAGGCTGTGAGAGGCCAGGACTGAATTCTCTCCTGGAGCCTCCAGAAGGAACCAGGCCTGCCGACACCTGGATTCTCACCCCGTAACACTCATCTTGGACTGCTGGTCTCTACCACTGTAAGACATTACGTTTCTGTTGTTTTAAGCCACTCTTTGTGGTCATTTGTCACAACAGCTGTAGGAAACTCATCCACCTCCTGAAGCAGGAGGAAAGAACTGAGTTGAGATGTCAGTGCAAGGAAGGAGCGGAATGAGGCTGGACCTCTAGGTGTCCTCCCTTTCCTGACACCTGCCCCTCCCAGCTGCACTGACCTCCATCTGAACCAACACAATCCATAATTTCTTGACTGCCCCCCCCCCCCACACACACCCAGGGGAAGGGAGGACGCTGAATGTCCGATGACAGCATGCTGGGGCTCTATCTAGGCTCCGCCAGCCACCTGCCGGGTGATCTTAGGTGAAGCACTTTCGTTCTCCAAACTTCTGAAGACGGCGTGACTTTTCAGATCCAGCTTTTAGATTTTTATATCCGTGCGCTAAGCAGACTAATCGTGTAAGCACAGTTTGGACAGAATTTTGAGGCCTCCAAAGGAGCATCCCAAACAACACTGCACAGACTATTCTTACTTGTCTTGTATGCAAACAGGTTTCTGTGGCTCCCCCTGGAGGTCTCTGGAAGCTGCAAGCTGGGGAGCCATCCTTCAGGGAGAAGCTCCAACGCCGATGAATCTGGGATTTCTCTGGCTGCTACAGCCAGAGGGTGGGCAAAGACCGGTCTTATGAACTGAGGGTGGAAAAAAAGAAACAAACCCAAAAACATGTGCTTGGAAACACTGGAAACAACTCTCGGAAGCCTGAAAATGTGAAGGCTCTGAAACAGGCTGGCGGGGATGAGAGGAAGTGGCAGTTAAAAGGATGGGAAGGGGATGATGCTGGGTCAGGAGTCTGGGCGTTAAATTCCCAGCAGTGATGGAGTCCCAACAGCCTTCTTCTTTGTTTTCTTTTCAAGATTTTGTTGTAAGTAATCTCTACACCTACCATACCATGGGACTTCAACCCACAACTCCAAGATCAGGGGTCACACGCTCCACTGACCAAGCCAGCCCAGTGTCCCCTGCCGTTTATTCTTTGAATAGTGGTTACTCTTTTAGCCACTGGAGGCTGGGCCTGGAAGCAGCCCGGCAGTGAAGCTCAGGGGAACAGAGCGTGGCTTAACTGAGAACTGAGACCCAGGTTTCCAAAGGCCTAGACCCTAGTTCAAATCCTGTCCCCATCCTTTTTTGGGGACTTTAAGTTTCTTAAATGTTTTTTTAATGTTTATTTATTTTTCAAGGAGAGAGAGACAGAGCACAAGCAGGGGAGGGGCAGAGAGAGAGAGAGGGAGACACAGAATCCAAAGCAGGCTCCAGGCTCGGAGCTGTCGGCACAGAGCCCAACGCAGGGCTGGAACTCACGAACCATGAGATCATGACCTGAGCCGAAGTCGGATGCTTAACTGACTGAGCCACCCAGGTGCCCCGGGACTTTGAGTTTCTTAAACTTTCAACTTCCGCAGGTGAGTGAGTGAGAAGAGCTCCTTGGAGCTGGGGAGCCCCCCACTCCTTAGGCGGGGGGTCCTAGCTGCCAATTTCTCTGAGCCTTAGCTTGCTCAGCTGAAGAATGAGGTCGCTCACCAGAGGGCTGACAGAAGGTTCAGGGAGATAAGAGCCTAATCCAGTCCCTGGAAGGCCGATTCCCTCTTGCCCATGCAGGCTTTCTCCTCGGTTGGGAGCATGACAAGGCACAACAGGACGGCAGACGTGAGTGCCGCTTCTTTTCGAAGGTGGCTACGTCCACGCATCACGGTGACCACTGGCTGGGAAACATGTCTCTGTGTCCCCCACCGGCTGCTGTTCTGCCACGTGTAGAGCACAGTTCCCGTGCATTTTTCACCCCCCAAGTGAGCATGATGCCAACAATGGGTGGGGCCCAAATGAACAAAAAAAGCCTGCTCTCCAAGCTCCCGTCTGAGACCCCTACCAGCAGCCCGGGGCTCCCCACGGAATGTCAGTAGGACACAGGCTCAGGTCGCTACACCCTGCCCCGTCCACAACCTCTTACCTGCCCCCCTGGTTGGCTCTTCCCCAAGATGTGGCCCCTTCTCAGGCAAAAAAGTCAGCTGCCGGCTGAGCTGCTGGCCGAGGGCTGCCTTCCCGGGGACTGACTGGGCCTGCTGGGCCGCCTGCAAAGAGAATGCATGCAGCCTGCTTGCCCTCTGTTCCCTGGGGCTGGCAGAAGCCATGTGAGAAAGGGGTGTGGGTCAGAGCTCCCGGGTACCAGGCTCATCGTCTGCCTCTTCCTCCCTGGGTGTCGTTCCTGGAGAACACAACCATCACCCTGAAACCTGAAAGCGGGCCACCCCAAACTTTACTGTGCCTATGAATCACGTGGGGAGCTTGTTAACCTGCAGATTCTGGTGCTGTAAGTGTGGGGTGGGGCCCTTAGCTGCGTTTCTAGCAAGTTCTCAGGTGATGCTGATGCTGATGCTGCAGGGAACTTAAAGGTCACCCCGCAGCACTGACAAAAGGCTCAGGTCTCAAAAGGAAGGAAAGGGGAACCACAGCTGCACGTGTGCTGCGGGCCTGCGGCCCTTTCACCGGGTGGGTGGAAGTTGCTTTTAGGTTAGAACCCTGATTTCACAGACAAGGAAACTGGAACTTCAGAGCCACAGACATGCAGCCCGCGTGACCCGGGCAGCAGAAGGAGGCCGGGACTGAGTTTATGCGTCCAGCCCAGGCTTTCTCTCTACGAAGGTGTTTTCCAGTAAATGAAGATGAAAACTCTGTTGCAATCCACAAAAGACGAAATACATCTCATGAATAAACCTATGGGAAACTGCTCGGTCTCCTTCCTCATCCGGAAAATACAAGGCAAAACAGTGTGGACTGACTTCTCACCAGTCAAAATAGAATAGATACTTTAAAATATGGGGCGCCTGGGTGGCGCAGTCGGTTGGGCGTCCGACTTCGGCCAGGTCACGATCTCGCGGTCCGTGAGTTCGAGCCCCGCATCGGGCTCTGGGCAGATGGCTCAGAGCCTGGAGCCTGTTTCCGATTCTGTGTCTCCCTCTCTCTCTGCTCCTCCCCCGTTCATGCTCTGTCTCTCTCTGTCCCAAAAATAAATAAACGTTGAAAAAAAAAATTAAAATAAAAAATTGCAGGCAGGGCCGGGTGTGGTAAAGTGGGGATTCTCGTGTACTTCCGGGGACAGTGTGAATGGGGACAACGGATTGAAAACGGGTGGCAACGTGTGTCTAGAGCCTCAGACATGTTCCTAGACTCTGACTTATAATTCTGCTTCTGAGAATCTGCCCTAACAAAGTCTAGAAATACGCCTTTCCCAGCATCACTCAGGATAAGAAAATAGTAGAAAGAGTTTAAACATCGGACATGCATGAGCAGGGGAGAGGCGGAGAGAGAGGGAGACACAGAATGCGAAGCAGGCTCCAGGCTCCAAGCTGTCAGCACACAGCCCGACGCGGGGCTTGAACCCACAAACTGTGAGATCATGACCTGAGCCGAAGTCAGCGCTTAACCAACTGAGCCACCCAGGCTCCCCGTAAGTATGTCCGTTCAAATGAACATAAATCTATTGCACTTAATCCAATGATTTCAAAGTCAAATGTGCACTGAGATGTTGTAAATGATTCCTTGTTTTCTCATTACTCCCATGATAATTTCGGAGACAAGTGAACTTCACTTCTGATTGATCACTGATTGGCAGAAGCTTTGGCTTTTCTGTCCCCAGCTTCTATGGTTTCAATATGTCACAGAGTATAAGCAACAACTCAAAAGTCATCAGGAGGTGACACAGGAAAGAGACTTTAGGAGGGATCATTCATTCCTTCAACAGACTGGGCTCTGCGAATACAGAGGTGAAAGACAGTCTACAGGTGGCCTACAGTCTGAAAGGGAGGGAAGCGGATCATTCCTATAGTTCGAGTGAGCAGACCTCTCCAACCAATTAGCACTGGACATGGTGGGGAGGATGTGGAAGGCACCCCTTCGGCAGGAGATGTCCTGAATGTTGAGGGGATGTTTGGCAATGAAGGGGCAGAAAGGCACTCCAAACAGTATTTGCAAAGACTCAAAGGGGGGGACATTGAGAGCATCATGGATCAAGGAGCCACCCCACAGTCCGACCTGGCCTAAGGGTGCTGTGCTTGGGGGAGGGAACAGTTGAGTTGGCGACAGCTGGGATTGTCAAGGCTGTAGATGTCATGCTGTGGGGTTTGGATTTTATTTGGAAGGTGATGGGAGCCCCAGGGGGGGTTTAAAGAGGGGAGGATCATGACCAGACCGGAAATGAATGAACACTCTCACTTCAGGGTGGAGGTGAGGTGATGGACGGTTAAACTCAGAGTGTGGTGGGGTAGTGAGAAGCAGTCCAGGGGTGTTTCACTAATTCAGGAGAGAAACAGTGAGGGGGTGGCAATGGGGTTGGGGAGAGCTGGACAGATGGCGGAGGTGGGGCCGGGGGGGGGGAGGCAGAGGGAAGGGGTTGTCCATGGTAGATCAATAGCTACTAGAGTTTGATTGGACGCATAGGGTTGGAAAGAGGGAGGAGCTCCCAGGTTTCTGGCTTGGGCAACTGGGTTGACTGTCAGAACATTAGTAATTGCTAATTCATGTATTTTTGCAGGTTCAAATTTCAGGGTCAATTAAAAGGTAATTTTATTGAACAAAATATAATTTAAATGTAACCTTCCAGGAATATATACATCTCTTGAAAATGTGGGTGCCTATCCACAGACCAAAAACTCATACCTTATCTACAAGCCATCATACAGGTGTAGAGGCCAGCTCCTTTCTGGTGCCTCTAGAAAGCCCTCAGCCAGCACCCACGTGCTTCACATGAGGGAGCAAAGTGGAGATGTCGGCTCTGCTGTTTGAGAAATCCTGCTGCGGGGGTGGGGGGGCGTTTCCCTTTGACTGATGGCCGCCCCAAAATTGAGGTGGGATACGCAGGGTGGAAAAAGGACAATGGTTTCTGGGAAGCTCTCAGGTGGGGAAGGCTGGGCTTCTTTCTGTGGGTCACCTTTCCCCCCAAAGCAGAAAGGAATCCTGGTTTTGTGATTTGCTCTTATAGATCTGTGAACGGCACACACACGCACCCGCGCACCTGCACGCACAGGCACACTCAAGGTACACACGCATACAGATGAGGCTCAGCACGACTGAGCGGTCTATCTTACAACATGATGCTTGGGATGGCTGAGCTGCACAGCGGCCTGCGTCTTTGGTTCCTGGGTGCTTGCCTGCCTTTTCCCCCAGGCCATGCTGAACACCTCTGCCGAACATTCTGTGCCTGCTCCCCCACAGCACTCGAGAACCTACAGCTTGGTGTCGTGGGAGGAACCCAGACTCTAACTCCAGACGGAGTTGGATCCGAATCCAGGTTTCTTCCCCTCCTGGGTGACCTTCGGCCCCTCCTCTTTGACCCTGAGGCTTCCCTTCTATAAAACAGGAGTAACAGCATCATCCTGTAGGCTTGCTATGAGGATTAAATGAGATAATGCAGTAAAGTGCTCCCCTCTGCATCTTGGAAGAGGAGACTTGAGATAGGTCTAGTGATACATGCCGAGCACAGAGGACCTCTTGGGGTAATCTAGCACTTGACAGTCCTGTATAATATGGTAATTTCTGCAGCAAAATCTCCTGTGATGGCAGAGACAGTCTTCTTTGCTAGATAGTGCAGCTCGTGCTTCTAAATGTCTTTATTTAAACTAAATTAGCTGTGCTGTTGACTCTGGTGCAGAACCACGGGCTGTGCTCCCAGCCCACCCCGCTGCCCTGCAAGGGCAGCTCCCTGGTGCAGTGTAGGTCCTGTCCCTGGGAATCTGGGAGCCGGGCTCAAAGGAAACTTCCTGCTGCTGCCGGCTGGGCACAGGTCCGGGGTGCAGAGAGCTGGGCTGCCTCCCCGCTCTCCCACTACTTGCTTGTGACCTTGGCCAAGTCACCAGACTGCTGCACTCAGCTGAGAGTCTGTGTTCTCATCTGTGCATTCTCAGGGTCCAGCCCAGGGTCTGGCCCAGCAGGGGCCCGGAGTCTTCTGTGTGAATGAATGGATGCAGGTACAAACGTCTGTGCTCCTCACCTTCCGTAAAGAGTGGGTAACAATTCCTACCTTGAAGAATCGGATCAGAGACTGGAATAGAAAATGCCAAGCACGGGGCGCCTGGGTGGCGCAGTCGGTTAAGCGTCCGACTTCAGCCAGGTCACGATCTCGCGGTCCGTGAGTTCGAGCCCCGCGTCGGGCTCTGGGCTGATGGCTCGGAGCCTGGAGCCTGTTTCCGATTCTGTGTCTCCCTCTCTCTCTGCCCCTCCCCCGTTCATGCTCTGTCTCTCTCTGTCCCAAAGATAGATAAACATTGAAAAATTAAAAAAAATAAAAAAGAAAAAAAAAAGAAAAAAAAAAAAAAGAAAATGCCGAGCAATGAGCCTGGTGCGTAGTAGACGCGTGACATATGGGAGCTTACATTCTTATTCTTTTCGTTATTATTAGTCGAGCGCTGCCTCTGGGAGGAACGGTTTCCTCTGCCGTATCTGGCAGGGTGCCTCACTTGTAGTAGGTGTTCAGTCAACCACGGTAGATTGTTAAACATTTCCCCCCCTTTTCTTCCAGTGTGAACTGGAAATCCGGTCGGGTTGCTTGGGGCATCTCTCCTCTCTCCTGTGTCCCAACTTTCCTCCCCCCTCCCCTCTTCAGGGGACCCAGTGATCTACTGAAGGGTGGTGGTGGTGGGGGAGGGGAATGACACTGTATTTGATGACTCAGGACCCAACACACATTTCCCAGCCCCGCTGGTGTAAGGAAGAGCCAAACCGGGCCCAGGCAATTATTTTCGGTATTTTCTCCGGCTATTCTCATCTCTAGCATTTTGCAGTGGGTGGTGAGAGCTGGTGATTTTCCTTTCTTTTGTGCAAATGAGACCAGAATAAACAGCACGCGGTGAGTCACTTCAGACTCTTATTGCTTCAATTACTTAAAGACTCAAGGGCCTGGTGGAACTTAGAATGTCACCTTCAGAACAGTCATAAGCAAATGGAAAACGCTCCATATTTCGAGGTAGTCGATGCGTTCCCGGCACAGGAACTCTTGTACCAGCTAGTCCTAGCGCCCCGAGAACGGAGGCTGCGAGGCGAGTCTGCCTCTAGAAGGCACTCCTAGATGCCAAGTACTTTGGGGCATTATTCCATGTCTTACTTCATTTAATCTCTACAGTGACCCTATGAGGTAATACATTTAGTGCCTATGAGGTAATAAATAACAGCCTCCATGTATCTTTCTTGCCTACACGGGGGCCGGACTCACTCTCCAAATTACATCCATTGTGTCCTTGGGCCCTTGCAGCAATCCTGGGATGTAGTTGCTGTTGCCTCTCTGTTTCATAGATGAGAAAACCAAAGTGCAGAGGAGTGAATGGGGGGGGTGGGGGGTGGGGACAAGAATCGACCCCGAGTCTCTGTTTTAAAGCCTATAGTCTTGGTGCGCCTGGCTGGCTCCGTCGGTGGAGCGTGCGACTCTCGATCTAAGTTCGAGCCCCACGTTGGGTGTAGAGATTACTTAAAAATAAAATCTTAAAAAAAATACTAAAGCACCATAGTCTTAAAGCCCTATGTTTAGCAAACCCTGTGTTATGTGTCCCAAGGAACCCTGGGGCCTCTTGAGATACTAATAATAGGTGATTGTCAGGGGAAGAAAGGGTCCTGTGGTGCAGGCATTTTGGGAAGTTTTGCTTGCCCAATTTCCCCTATTAGAGTCAGCACACGTTATCAAACGTCCCGAGAGAACTCGTGTTAAAGAAATTTGTTGACTCTGTTAGAATAGCCATTTCTCTAACATGACTAACTATGTAGCCATTCATTTGTTCGTTCATTCATTCTTTCATTCATTCCCACGACGCTCATCACCACCGCCCAGATGCCTGGTGCAGGGCTATGGACATGCTATACTGTTGACTCATAGAATAGCATGGTTTTACTCCAGTTTTCACACCAGGGTTAGTTCTCGGGGGGAAAATGCCCAATCGAGAAAAATCAGAATTAAAAAAAATTACTGTCATGAGAACAGAATGTCATTTCCTCAAATACCTAAGGAATAACAGCCCTGCTGAGGTCTCATCTGGCACCGTTAGTTGAAGGGGCTCTAAGAGGTCCTCTCCCCTAACCCTTTCATTGAGTCCAGAGCCCTCACTCCGCCTGACCTTTCATTGAG
>NW_024412446.1:3617051-3625021 GCF_014898765.1 Herpailurus yagouaroundi | reverse complement strand
CCTTTCATTGAGTCCAGAGCCCTCACTCCGCCTGACCTTTCATTGAGTCCAGAGCCCTCACTCCGCCTGACCTCCCCAAGTGATCTTCTAGCCTCTGTTTACATACCTTCAGGGACAGAGAGCTTGCTACCTAACAAAGCGGCCTGTTCTACACAGACAGCAGCTGTTAGAAAGTCCTTTCTATGGACGTGAAATACGATTCCCAGCAGCTCTTACGCAGTGTTCCCTCTTGCCTCCATGAGAGCTAAAAAATTGGGAAGGCCGCTGTCACTTCCCTTAGAGTCTTCTGTTCTCCAGGCTAAACATCTCCACTTTCTCACTGAGCTGGTTTCCAGCCCCCTTTGGAGAAGTAGGTAAACTGAGAAAGCACACAGGCTTTGGGGCTTCAAAGTAGCTAGTAACTGATAGCTGTGTGACCTTGGGTAATTTGTTTAATTTCTCCAAGTCTGAGGTGTTTTTTTTTTTTTTTTTTGTTTTTTTTGGAAAAAAATCGATTTGCCACACGGAATTTTTGATGATTAAATAAGATAATGTATGCAACAAGCCGACACAATTCCTGGCACTGGGTAAGTGATCAATGCATATTATTGATCCCGCCTGCCTGCTTCCTCCACCTTTCTAGACTCTCTCCCCTGTCTGCACGGTAACGCTCAACCTTGTCACCGTCCCCATAGTGATGTCGAAAGAATTCCAGGAGGAGTGACACCCCCAGAGCAGACAGTGCCAATAATCCCCTCACTACAGAAACGAGTTCTAGTCCCGGCTCTCCTGTGAACCCAAATGTGATCTGGGTCAAGGCATGTTCTCTCTCCGCATCTTGGTCTCCACAGCTGAGGCCCGACTCCGATATTCTGGAGTGTTCATAAATGTCCAAATGCTCTTCTGTGTTACATGAAAGGCCAATAAAAGACCGGACTTTCAGAAAAGAAAATGACAAAAACATTTTTTACTCCAAACGGAAGATGAAAAAACTTCAAGGACCAGAAACCAGTAGGGACTGTTCTTTTCTTTCCCTTGACCATTTGAGTTTATTGTTGATTGATCCTGAAATAATGAGGAATCTGTTGGATTAGACTTTGGATAAAGATTTGAGGCTTCTGGGTTCTGTTCCTACTTGGCACTGAAAAAAAAAAACCACCCAGTTATTTAAGATGCTTATTTTCAAGGAGGCCAAATAAAATAAATTCTCTTGTAGATTTGACTTTGTAAGATCACCATAATGTGCATTATGAAGAGTGCATTAAATTGTTTTTGTTTGTTTGGCCCAAGCGCAGAATTTATTTTTTGTTTTTGAGTTTTGAAAGGCAGGTACTGTAAAGGAAGAACATAATTTTTCTGAAATTTCATCTTAAAGATTATTATTCAGAATTTAGATTTCATTTCCCCATGAAAACAAAGTTATAAATGGTGGTCAGATTCCCAGGCTAGCCCCACAGATGTTGACTACCCCTGCACAGTTGTTCATCATTTATACTCGCCCCCCCCCGCCCCTTTTTAAGTTTATTTATTTTGAGAGAGAGAGTGAGCGTGAGCGGGAGAGGGGCAGAGAGACAGAGAGAGGGAATCCCAAGCAGGCTCTGTGCTGTCAATGTGGAGCCTGATGTGGGGCTCAGACCCACGAAGCGTGAGATCATGACCTGAGCTGAAATCAAGAGTCGGGATGCTCTCAGTAGTTAAAAAGTAAAATGGTGATTAGGGAATCCTAGTGCCTCTGGCCTCGACCTCATGGCTTATTAACCACCCTGGCAAGAATTAATGAAAAAAAAAAAAAAAAAAAAAGCCTGACGAATAGACAAATAAAGTGTAATAGATCCATACAGTGGAATATTATTTGGCAACATAAAGGAATGAGGTACTGACATATGCTACAGCACGGATGAACCTTGAAGATGTTACGCTAGTTGAAAGAAGCCAGTCACAAAAGAATACGGAGTGTATAGTTCCAAGTATATGCAATAGCAAATGTGTGGAGACAGAGAATAGATTATCCGTTGCTTAGGGCTGGGGAGAATGGGGAGTGCCAGGTAATGGGTATGGATTTATTTTGCCGAGAGTGCAAACATGTTCTAAAATGTAGTTATGGCGATGGTTGCACATACCTGTGAGTATAATTTACAAAAAAACACTGAATTGCTCACTGCAAATGGATAATTGAATGGCATGTAAGTTATATCTCAGTAAAGCTTTTTTTTTAACAAGCAGAATTAAGCAAAGAAATTGAGGGAATATTTCTCTCTTTTTTGTGCTCCAAAGAGAGTTTTCTGCACTCTTCTGGCTTGGTGCTAAGGTGCTGTTCACATAAACATACAGGAATCTTTGTAACATGAGGATTTTTAATGTAGGCAGAACTCTTATAATATGCCTCTTAAGAGAGAGCATCTTTTACAGTCTAACAGTATTCATTCAGTCATTCATTCATTCACTCATTCATTCCTACAACAAGTTTTACCTGACCACTAATTCTGACTGCCAAGTTCACATCAAGAAATCACATTTATATGAGGGAATGCGATGCTAATCAGGGAGCCAGGTTCACACCAGGGAATGAGATTCTCATCAGGGAGCCAGATTCTCACCAGGAAATCAGGTTCATGTCAGAAAGCCAGGTTCACAGTAGGGAGCCAGGTTCCGAAAAACACTTTGATGTGCTAAAAGCCTTAATTAGTTATTTTTTACATTCCAACCTGCATCTCACACAACTGAATCCCAATACATTGAATTACCCCTTCTCCCCTCCCCGCCCCCTTCAAATATTTGTTCTGTAACAGAAGATTTGTTTTTAAAAGGGAAAGAAAACAAACATCCAAACATTTGACGTTAACGAGCAAATCAATTAGTGTACTTTATGGAAAATTCCAGCATGGCTGCAAAGAGGGAATTTGCGTGGGGCGTTTAACTGTGTCTTTACAGAATATTTGGTATCATACAAGAGAGCCCTAAGGCCAAGAAGCCTAAACAGAAATGTCCAAGGCAACCACCCACGAGAGCTCTCTTAGAGATGGGGAGACAGTGTTCCTGAAAAGATCATGCAAGTGACGTGCGGCACCCCGAATCTTACGGTGGGCCCCCACCATGCCAGACACTGTGGCGGGGTCACAGATGATGGAGACCCAAGCTCTGCCTTGAAGGGTCAGAGTTTGTGGGAGAAGGTAAATCAAGGCCCAATGCAGATTCTGCGTTCTAGAACATGTGATTTTTGCATACGCTATTCTGACAGACTGGGGTCTGGGGACATCTCCAGTCACCTCTGTTTCGTTTCCTTTCAAGGATTTTACTAATAGACCAGCTTCTGGGAAAGAGCTCCGACTGTGGATTATATGAGGCTCATACACATGGTCCCAATATGGAAAACAACTTCACATGCAAGCCAAGAACACAAGGTCAGGTGTTGTGCATTTAAGCTTGGCGAAATCCTATCATAAAAACCGATGGGGCTATGTTGGAACTGGCGTTCCCCCTCCAACTCATGTTAATTATTATGCTCTTGCTTTCTGGGCCCTGAATTATTCATGAGGCCAGATATAAAATATGATGATTGGTAATCTCCAGCTGTGGTGCCTGAACGTGCAGATGTGGCACCTGTCTCTGGGAAACACAGACTAGGGTAAGGAACCCACAGGTCTCAGGGCCTTGGGGGAGCAGGAGGCAGCAGGGCGCGGAAGAGGGGCCAGAAGAGTGAGAGAAAGGGAGAGTGATGTTGCTCTTAGAGAAGATGGAAATGAGCTGAACCACAAAGAGGGAAGGGGAGAAGGGCTAATTCAAAGTATTTTGGTTCGTTTCTGAGAGATACAGGTGGGGATGGAAACTATAGGTAATTCAGGGGCTCCTGGTTGGCTCAATCAGTTGAGCGTCTGACCCTTGGTTTCGGCTCAGGTCATGATCTCAGGGTTTGTGGGATCGAGCCCCACATCAGGCTCTGTGCTGACAGTGCAGGGCCTGCTTAGGATTCTCTCTTTCTCTTTTCTCCCTGCCCCGCCACCCCCCCCAAAAATAAATAAACATTAAAAATATCGCCAATGCAGGCTAAAATATGGGGAATGGGAGAGTGGACCCAACTAGAAGGAAGTGCTATATAAAGTTCAAATGAACGAATGAATGAGTGAGCGATGAACGCATCCCTGGTATAACATCCACGCTTAAAGGGATGAGGGGAGGAAGTTGGCCTTGGCTGGTGCCTCCTTTGAGTCACTTTATTAAATTCCCACTGCTATCCAGTGAGGCGAGGCGGATGTGGACACACACCTGTTTCATTTACTCCCCAGGACCCTGTTATACAGGTGCCAGTATTGCTGCTTCTCCGTGCTGGGAGCTGGAGCCTGTGCAGTGGCTTGGCTAGTGGTCATGGGGACTTCGGGCCATGCCGTCCCATTCCCACTGGCCAGATGCTGATCTGGGGGATAGGTGGGCAAACTACTGAACATCAGGGGCTGCTGGGAGGGGGCTGTCGAAGCCTTGCCTCCATGGGAGAAGGAGGAGCTCTGTGGAACCCTGCCATTCTGAGCCCCTTAGCCAGAGTCCAACAGGGAACGAACGGACTGCCTCTTCTGGACCTCTCCGTCCACTCAAACCTCTGCTGCCCTTCGGGAGAGCTGGCACAGGAAAGGCGTCTCCTGAGCGAGCGCACACAGGTCAGCCTTTCTTGGAAGGCACTTCTGCGCTGATCCCGTGTGACAGTGAGACAGAGTCCTGGCCATTATTAAACACCCAGACAAAAGGGAGTGAAGATCTGGGGTGACCCCTGGGGGCCCTTCAACCAACCTAGAAGTTTCAAGCCTCCCTGCACTTCGAGCCTTGTGGCCGAGGAGCACCACAGGCAAGACAGGTGGTAGGAAGGCCAACCACAGTTGGAGTAGGGCCGAGGCCCCAGGCACTGTTGGGATAGCTTGGAGTGTGCTAATCTGTGCAAGCCCTTTCACGGCAACACTTTCATAGTGCTGTCTGTTACTGACTCCAGCTTACAGATGATGAACCTGAAGCAGAGATTGGATAATGTGCCCAAGGATTCACAGCCAGTGAGAGGCCAAGCCAAGACCTGGGGGCATGGCCCCCTTGACCGGCACCTGCATAGCTATGTTCTAGGATGCTCTGGGAGCTGGGCACAGAGAGACTGCCTCCCGATGGTGGGCTGAGAGGTAGGGAGGATGGGGCCTGGCGGGTGAGTGGGGATTCTGACCAAGGACTTGAAGGAGCACTGGGACCTGAGTGCACAGAGAGGACAGATAGCCTTTCCCACACAGGCTCCTGGCTGTCCTCCCACTGACGTGCTCCTAGTGACCTCACCACTTGGAGCCGGGAAGGCCCCGACACTGCCCTTGTTACTGGGCATCGTGTAAAAGGCCGGGGTGGGCACAGGTCTCCTATTAGAGGAATGGAAATGCTGTGGAATGAGGGAGCAGTGATGGCTGCTGGGATGTACGGAGTGCTACTGGTTCCAACGCCTAAAAAAGGTTCAAGTAGTGAATTTGATACCAAGTGTGGCAAACGTCAGCACAGTTTTTAAGAAGGGGGCAAGATGCAGCCTTCCCGTTGGAAAGGGTGGAAGGAAGAAGGCCCTGGAAGTTGGAGCTGCAGAGTGCAGAGGTTCCCTGAGCGTGTGACACCCATGAGCGTGTGACATCCAGAGAGTGTGTGATGGCCACGTGATACTCATCCTTTTCATGGATGTCCCACCCACGTCCCAAAGAGAGGCCAGACCCGCCGGAACCTCTCTCCAGTGACCAGAGGAAGCATGATGATAGCATGGCGTTGGAGGGAGGCCACGGCACGTAGAATGAGCTAGAGTCAGTCCATGTTTGAGTCTGTCCCCTGCCAGCTACAATTTGTATCCACAATCCTACCCCCTGCTGGAGCCGAGGTCTGGCTCATCTGCCTTCTCTTTCCACGCCCTCTTGTGCCCTGGTCACATGGAGGTGACATGCCCATATCCCGTGTTCCCCGTTAGTCTCCAGGAGTGGAGTCTCAGAGAATCCTACAGACTTGCATGTCCTGAGCTGAAGCTGGGGAAGAGACAGATCCTCAGGGCAGGCTCCCAAGTTGGGCAGGGGGGTGGGGAGGTGTTAGGAAGTGTCATCCAGAGAGGAAGTGACTCAGGAGATGGCACTAACCATGACATTTCCCTTGAACTTGCAAACACAAGAACTAGGAGAAGTTACTTATAATTGGGTGATTCGGGCCAATCACCTAGCCTCTCTGTGGTGAAATGATTGGCCCCATCCTCTAATGGGGAAGGGAAGTGGATTCGAAAGGAGTGGAGGAGAGGGGAATACAAATGAAACAGAGTCTACAGGGATTTGTGGAAATTACAAATCGCTTTGGAGGCTTTTCCAGTGTTGATCCATCCCGTCATTCATTGGTGCGTTTATTCAACAAGCATGTCTTTGCCCAGAGTTGTGGACGGGTCTGAGAACACAGACATGGGGAACGTGGGCTCTATGCTCAAGGGCCTCCCGGGAGAGTTGGGGATCAGACAAGCAGGGACATATGGAGTCCAGGGTGACAAGTGCTCTGGACCACGTGTGCACAGCCTCCACCTGGGATGCAGGCAAGGGGGAGAAGTTTTCACTGCGGGAGGAAGGTCTCAGGCAAGACTTTATGGAAGACAAAGTGCCTCGTTGAGCCTTGAAGGGCAGGTGTGTTTTCCTGGGCAGGTGAGAGATACGGTGCAAAGGGCACATCCAGGAGGGGGAACGCGGTGAACGACACAGAGACAGGAAACAGCATGGCTCATTCTGGGAAGTGAAATATGGCCGAAGCATGGGACGTGCAGGGGAGGGTAAATAGACATCTCCTTGTTGCTGGCCTAGCTGGGTGACCTTGGAACAAGCTGTTTCTCTGGTGTGGAAAATGTCTCCATCTGGACAGTAAAGGGATCAGATTAGATGATTCTTGGGGAACTTTCCAGCTCTGGCTGCTCCTGGAGGTATTGAATTCCCTATCAACTATGGATTTCAAGAGGGAATGGGTACCACTGGGTGGGATTCTAGCCTTTGCTAGGCATTTGCACTGGATGACCTTGAAAGTCCTTTCTGGCCGCGAGCTGCCTTGATTCCGGGACCCAGATGGGGCCTGTGGGGCTTTGCCAGGCAGCTGAGGAGGGCCATACAGGACATCTGTTCCCTTCCCCACGTCCCAGGTGGGACCCATGCTGGTCATGCAAGTCTGAGGTACACACACAGGCTGGCCACCGAATGACTCATTTTCTGGGGCAAGGCACAGGGGTACCTTCCACTTCTGCCTAATACATTGTCAGAAGACCCCTCAGGGCCAAAAGCTTGCAGCTGTCTGCTTGAAAGTGATAGCAGATAACTGTGGGCTTCAGTTTCTGCTATATTAACTCAATTTTTATGAGAGCCTCTGCTATTCTGGGCTTAGAAGTCACTCTGGTGAGACTGCTCCTCTTTGAGGGAAGCCAATACCCAGTGACAAGTTACAATATCCAGGTGGAAGGGAAGGTAACACAGAGACCTTCCCACCGGGCCAGAGGCCACACCAAGGGAAACATCTACTGTCCCTTTCATCTTGTTAGCTGATGGTGTGAGGCACAGAGCAGAGCCACACCCAGGGTGTGGGGTGATCTGGGGGAAGCCACATCTCTATAAGCCTCTGTTTTTCTCTCCTGTGCAATGGGCTAATCGTGTCCACATGTACCAAATAAAATAACGGGGGTGGGGTATTGTGCAAGCTGTCACACACAGCGTGGATGTGGAGTTAATGGTAAGGTCCCCACTTCTAGGTGATGCAGCAATGAAAATACATTCAAAAGAGATGAGGGTGGTTTTGACCACTGAGTGTACGGTATACGTATTATATGATCTTGTGGGTATTATATATTTTATAAAGTATATATGTATTACATGATATTGTGGGTATTATAGGATCTATTTTATAAAGTATGTGCATTATATGATATTGTGGGTATTATATGATATATTTTATAAAGTATGTGTATTATATGATATTGTGGGTATTAT
>NW_024412446.1:3600645-3617041 GCF_014898765.1 Herpailurus yagouaroundi | reverse complement strand
TGTATTATATGATATTGTGGGTATTATAGGATATATTTTATAAAGTATGTGTATTATACGATATTGTGGGTATTATAGGATATATTTTATAAAGTATATGTAATATATGATATTGTATCAAGTATATGTATTATATGATATATTTTATAAAGTATTGACTTGTGAATGTATTTTCAGGAATCTGCTTCTTGCTTAAGTCACAGAAGGGGTGTAAGCCAGGCTCTGTGCTCAGAGAGCCTTGTATAGCTCTCTTTGCAAATGGCTATTCTCCCATGTTCCAGGGAACTGCAGGGCCACAGAAGCCAGTCTGGGGAAAACCCAGCGGGTGGCTCAGGCTGTTTCCTTGGAAGGCCCACAGTGCTCCTCCACTGTGTCGTGAAGCCACAGACACACTGGCAAAAGCTTTGGAGGCCTGCAGTCCTGGGGACCCATTCCAGCCCTGTCATCTACTTGCTGTGTGACTGGAACAGTTGCCCTGTCTAAGCCACACCTGTCTCATCTGTAAAATGGGAAAAATGTTGCCAATTGTCGGTGAGGTAAAACATCCCGCACAGGATGGATACTCCATGAAAGTGGTAAATGTACTTAATAAAGAGTAAAACATATCACACACACACGGCATGCCCTGGATTTTGCTCAGTGAGATATTACAGAGAATAGCCAAGCATGTGCACTCAGGGACTCTTACTCATTTCCTATGTAGGCTTACGGAATGCATTTCCTAATAGTTAATACCAATGAACTATTTAGCAAATGCCTGCTATGAGCTCATTACCATGCCAGGTGCATTGGGGGAGAGAAACAGAAGATGCCTTTCTGTTAAATAAGGCGGTGAGCTGGGCACCTGGGTGGCCGATTGAGTGTCCGACTTCAGCTTAGGTCATGATCTCGCGGTTCG
This sequence comes from Herpailurus yagouaroundi, assembly GCF_014898765.1. Lineage (NCBI taxonomy): Eukaryota > Metazoa > Chordata > Mammalia > Carnivora > Felidae > Herpailurus > Herpailurus yagouaroundi. The sequence goes on along the minus strand of NW_024412446.1, from coordinate 3,616,143 downwards.
TGAGTTCAAGCCCCACGTCGGGCTCGCTGCTGTCAACCTGTCAGCTCAGAGCCTGCTTTGGGTCCTCTGTCCCCCTCTCTCTGCCCCTCCCCTGCTTGCTTTGCCCTCCCCAAAATAAATAAATATGAAAAACAAACAAACAAGGGGGCAAGCCAAAGAGTCACCCAGCTTCGGGAGCCCAAAACAGGGCTCTCTGCTCCTTAGTGAGCTGGGCATCCAAGTGGAGGAAATGAGCTGGGCAGTGGAGTCAGCTTATGGCCAAAGGCCGACCTGTGTGCTAACCGTGCTGCTCAGCACGAGGGGAGAGAAAAGCCACCGGGTGCCTTCTTGGTATTGGACATGACATCATCAGTCCAGATACTTGTCTTCCCTGCCTTCCAGAGAAAACGTACCCCTGTCCCTGCGCAGTCTGGCCCTAGCATCTGTGGGACTTGGCACCCTTCCAGAAGGAAATCTCAGGTACTGGATGCCTGGAGTGTGGCCCGGAGAGAGGGAGGTGGACGGCTGGCTGAGGTCTAGAATGGACTCTCTTAAACACGGGGCCTGGATCTGAGGGCGGCTTGCTGCCTCTAGCTGGTGCCAGCTCTGTCTCCTCATGGCTGGACCCTGTCGCCCTGTCCTGGGGGTGCTAGCTGGAGGCCTGTCCCAGACTTGATGGTCTACCACTGGGGTCCCAAGCCCCACAAACTGACTGATGCCCACCCGATGCAGGCTTGAGAGGTCCCTTTAGGCACTATGATTGGGGTCCTGGGACTGCCCCCTGGCCCCATTACCTCGCAGTCCCACAAGCCCTCCCTCCCAGCCTGCTTCTCTGATTAGGATCACATCTTGCTTGGGCATTTCTTGGCATGGAGTCTCCTGCTTTGCCAGCATCTCTCAGCCAATCCCTGCAGAACAACAAGCAGATGAACAACGGGAGGGAGGCAAGCAGGGGCCACTGAATAGGAGTCGGGACACCCAGTGCGACCCAGCTTTGTCACTAATTATTATTTTTATTGCAGTAAAACATTCATAACAAAAATGTTACCATTTTACCATTTTTAAGTGTATAACTCAGGGCCACTCATTTCTTTTTCCTGGAAAAACCAAGAGTCCTCAGCAGCTTCATTGTCCCCATTCATAACCACTCATTCCTTTTTTTCCTCCTCTACGAATACTTGTTGTCTAGGACATCTCCAGCACCAATCCTAATGCTCAATCAGCTTTGCTAACATGCTCTTCAAGCTGAACATCCTCAAGCCTTCTTAAGTAGTATTTGCACTTTATTTCGTGTTTGTACTTTAAATCTAGGGGCGCCTGGGTGGCGCAGTCGGTTAAGCGTCTGACTTCAGCCAGGTCACGATCTCGCGGTCCGGGAGTTCGAGCCCCGCGTCGGGCTCTGGGCTGATGGCTCAGAGCCTGGAGCCTGTTTCAAATTCTGTGTCTCCCTCTCTCTCTGCCCCTGCCCCGTTCATGCTCTGTCTCTCTCTGTCCCAAAAATAAAAATAAATGTTGAAAAAAAAATTAAAAAAAAAATAAATCTATTTCGTATGTGTACTTTAAATATGTCTTCACTACGATCTTGCGCTGTGAATGTGGCTCCACGAATTTGCTAAAACGTCCATCCTACAGCCTGGCGGGGGCGGGTAGGAAAAAGTTGTCTCGGGGCCCCTGGGGGTGTCTGGCTGGGTCTGAAAATTAGAGTGACGTAAGACAGATTAACAGGAGGAAAGCACACAAGTTGTTCTGAATGTCTGCGTGTACGTGGGAGCCTTCACGAGAGAGTAAAGACCAGAAGACATGATCAGAACCGGAACAACTTTATACCTTTTAGACAAAGACACAGTACGTCTGTGATTGGGGCTGGGGTCATAAGTGGTGAGAAAGAAGGGTTAGCTGACAAGGTGGGTTCGTCCAACCTTCCGAGCCCCCAAATCCTCATCTCTGGTGTGAAGGATGCCTTCCTTCCTTCCTCCTTGAGCAGGGAGGGCACCTTGGCCGTAGGAATTTTATGACCTTTGTCAGAGGAGAAGGGCAAAGGGATGGGGAAGTCAGGACAACCTTTCTGTTTCTTTCATTTTCTCTGATTCCTTCAGCTTAAGATAATCTATACGCCAAGGTGCTACATTTGGGGGTATCGTGTTGTGAACCCCATTGGCAAAGCCGTCCTCACTGTCAAACCAATAAGCCATATCACACTTACTTCCAGACAACGAAGCCTAACATCATTTTCCAATTCGAAGGAACCCATTAACATGCCTCTCTGTGGCCGCTTGTAAATGCGGAGGGGTACATGACAAAGCAGGTCGGCAGAGGCGACACAGAGCCCCAGACAGAAAGACTACTTTTTTTTTCTTTTAAGTATTACTATTGAAGCATAGGGACACACAATGTTACGGTAGTTTCAGGTGTGCGACGTGGCAATGCCAGCCACAATTGCACACATTATGCAGCGCTCACCGTGGTAAGTGCAGTCACCATCTGTCACCACAGAGCATCATTATGGTGTTATTGACTACATCCCCAATGCTGTACTTTTCACCTCTGTAACTTACTTATTTAACTGGAAGTTTGTACTCCTAATCCCCTTCACCGATTTTGTCCGTCCCCACCCCCAACCTTCCCTCCGGCAACCGCCAGTTTGTTCTTTGTATTTAAGAGTCTGTTGTTTTGTGTGTTTGTTCATTTCTTTGGTTGCTCAGATTCCACCAGTAAGTGAAATCTATTAGCATAACAACACCCTCTAGGTCCGTGAAGCCCCCCTTGCTTTGTCCTCAGGGGTTTCTCCCTCTGGAGCTATATGCATTCTTTTTTTTCTTTTCTTTTTTTTTTAGTGTTTATTATTTTGATAGAGACAGAAAGAGAGAGAGAGCAGGCACACCCATGAGCAGGGGAGGGGCAGAGAGAGAGGGAGAGAGACAGAATCCCAAGCAGGCTCTCACTACCTTGCAATCATGACCTAAGCTGAGATCAAGGGTCGGATGCTTAACCAATTGAACCGCCCAGGCATCCCATTGCAGCTAGGCATTCTTGAATGGACCCTTTGATTGTGCCTCTCAGGAGGATGTCCCCTAGAGGCTGTGAGGCCGGCTTTTCCTCTGTGATAGGGCAGGTGGGTGAAGAGGGGAGAGCTGAGAAGGGCCATCCTGGCAGACTGTGGGCACTGTCCCAGGCACAGGACCACATGGAAACTGAGGATCTGGAGACCTGATTCTTGTACCATTCTCTGTGCCTGTGCACCTCCTCGGAAACTTTCCCATGCCTGTCCCCTCAGCGGTCTGGGTCACCCACTTAAAGACAGCTGCACTAGAGGATTCTCAATCTCCTAACATTCTAGCATCGACGACTTGGGCCAATGCCCACGCTGAGGCCCTGCACCCGAACCCCACATCCTCCTCTGCCCAGGCCCTGCACATCTGGGCTGTTCCAGCCGTCCCTGAGCACTGTTTCCCTAGGAGGGTGGCAGATGGCACCACCCCAAATATGACTGCAGGAACTCGGGACACACCACCCCAAAACGTGTCACTTTGGCATAGTGACCATTTTGAACCGCGGGCACTTAAAAAACAGCAATATAGGAAGAGGTTTCCTGTCGGAAAGGAATTCAATGATCATAGATCCCCTCCTGGAAGTTTAATGTTTATTTATTTTTGAGAGACACAGAGACAGAGTGTGAGCAGGGGAGGGGCAGAGAGAAAGGGAGACAGAATCCGGAGCAGGCTCCAGGCTCTGTGAGCTGTCAGCACAGAGCCTGACGCGGGGCGCGAACTCACAAACCGCGAGGTCATGACCTGAACTGTAGTTGGACGCTCAACCGACTGAGCCACCCAAGCGCCTCATCCCTCCTGGAAGTTTAACAACCAGGGAAGACGGAGTCTTGTCACAGGAGAGAGGACTAGAAGTTGACCCCACATGTAGACAAACTGTGTCACAAACGATCACACCTCCCACCTATTCTTCGAAGGGCCTGTTCATCTTTCCTGGAGATAATTTGCTCTCCCGTAAGAGGCCACACCCTCTCCCCTTTCCCTAGGAAGATGGTATTCAAGCCTGAATTCTAAAGCTATCTCTTTGGGTTCCTCTTCTTCTTTTTTTTTTTTTTAATTTTTTTTTTCAACGTTTTTATTTATTTTTGGGACAGAGACAGACAGAGCATGAACGGGGGGAGGGGCAGAGAGAGAGGGAGACACAGAATCGGAAACATGCTCCAGGCTCTGAGCCATCAGCCCAGAGCCTGACGCGGGGCTCGAACTCCCGGACCGCGAGATCGTGACCTGGCTGAAGTCGGACGCTTAACCGACTGCGCCACCCAGGCGCCCCTGGGTTCCTCTTCTTTACCAGGGTAACTCCACGTACAGCATGAGGTACACATGCTAATAAGTCCTTTATTTTCCTCTTGTTCATCCATCTTGTTGGGACAGGGTCTCAGCTAAGAACTCAGAAGGGTAGAGGGGAAATTATTCTTCCTCCCTTACAGAGATCTTCGTACTAGAAATAGATACCTCATATTCTATTACCACTCTGTACGTTATTTTCTCCTGAGTTGAAAGCTACCATGTGACCCGACTCATACACACCTGAACTCTTTCCAGAATTTCAAAACTGTAATGACACTTTTGGTCCCTGAATTGTAAATGCAAACACACGCCCAGGCACATTCACACCCACGGAAGTACAGGACGCTGGCACTCGAGCAGCACGAGGAGCCAGCCACCCAGGCAAATCTGCACGTCTTTCCTACAGGGCATCAGCCTAGCTGATGGGCAGCAGCTGGGTAGGCCAACTTTGCTTTGGACAACAACTATCAGAAGATCGGGAGCCTCACATCCCAACTTTTATGCCTAGAGGAGCTCAATTAAAGAACCCCTTGGGGCGCCTGGCTGGCTCAGTTGGTTAAGCGTCCAACTCTTGATTTCGGCTCAGGTCATGATCTCGTGGTTCGTGAGTTCAAGCCCTGCATCGGGCTCTGCGCTAACGGCATAGACCCTACTTGGGATTCTCCCTCCCTCTCTCTCTGCCCCTCCCCTGCTCTCTGTCTCTCTCTCTCTCTCAGAATAAATAAACATTAAAAAAAAAAAAAAAGAACCCCTCACTCCATTGGAAATATGCACACACACACACACACACACACGCTTTTATTTTATTTTTTTGTAAAGCAGTTTGTCAAAAGACACCCCCAGTGCATATGCTCATGGAGTCTGGCTTCTGTACTCCTGGTTTCCTTTAAGTGGGGGGCCCTGCCAAGCGGTGGATACTGGATCGTAAGGAGGAAAGTAGGTCATGGCCACCGGCTGGCAGTTCTCTGCATAAATCAGTCGTGGGGGGAGAAAAACCTGTCACCCGCAAGGAAGCAGGCACGTGGGCACCCACATGGCCACTTCGCCTCCTTCTCTGAGGCTGAAACAGAACCCGCGTTCCTGGGGAGTTCCTGGGGAACCACCAAAATGCCCGGGGGGTGATTTTTTGCCTTTGAAGTTAGCCGCTTTTTAAAGGGAAGGCAAAGTTCACAAAAACCCGTGGATGTTCTACAACTACGCCATCCATCTTTTATGAGGTTTGGGGCAGGCTGAGCACCTCCCTGTAATTTACTAAAAATGGGGGACAGCGAAACCGCCAGCTCTTCTTCCTGGGCTCCTCTTTGCCTCAGGAAAGGTCTCGATGTGCTCTCTTGGCTGGGCCCCTGCAGCGTCTGGCCTGGCTGCAGGGAGGGCATAGTGGTTTGCGGGTGGTTTGTTGGGTCCTGAGGTGACAGGGGAGCAGTTTCAGAGAGGCTCCTGTCTGTGGCTCACAGACCCTCATCTTTGACGCTACTCATGGTCCCGAATCCCCCCCTAATCAGGTTGAGGCCAGACACAAAGCTGTGACCACATCCTTCCCAGCCTCCTTCCCTCCCTTTGTCCTGTGGCTCTGGTCCCATTCACTTTCCTCGACACAGCACTGGTCTCGCTGTCTGTTCCTGGGAAGGTCACTGCTGGAAGCTGGAACATGAGATGGAAAACAGCCAGAGCCACAAATGTGGAAAAGAGCTCACGTGCACCTGTGCTCATTCCTAGGCATAACCACATACACGGGCTAAACCAAATTGGTCCAGTGCCTCTGCCCCTTCCGGCCCTGAGAGCCCCCGCTCTATGTCAAACTCAAGTCAACTTTGGAATGAGTCAGAGGGGATGTGCACATTCAACAAAAAAACGTGGTAACAGAATGGCTTGGGGCTCGGAACACCGGAAGGTGACCCTTGTTCTGCTTCCTGAGGGCACGGCTATCATCTGAGCTTTTCCACTTCTTCTGTGCTGCTCGGTGTGCGGAGCTCTCCCAGGGCAAGGAACCGGCCCCGTGTGGGCCCGGCCTCGGCCTCCCTGCAGCCAGTGCACCCCATCTCCTCCTTGGGGCCAGGTGGACAGGGCTTTTGCCCCAGGATGAATCCAACTCCGAGTCTCGCGCATCCCTGATTTAGATGATGCAGATGATGAGCTTTGGAACTTTCTGCACTGACGAGTTTTGGATAAGATTTTGGACTTGGAGGTGACACTGGAATGGGTTAATATCTTGAGACACGATGGGATGGGGTGATTGCATTTTTCATGTGGGAAGGATGTGAAGTTTGGGTGCAGAGCAGAGGGTGGGCGGTAAGGGGGCTGAATAGTGTCCCCTCAAAGTTCGTGTCCACCTGGAACCTCGGGATGTCACCTTATTTGGAAATAGGGTCTCTGCAGATGTAACTCATTAAGGACTCAGAGGGCGCCCTGGATCCGTGACCGGTGTCTTTAAGAGAGAAAAGAGAGGGTGGCTGGACGCAGAGAGACACAGAGAGCAGATGCGAGGGAAGACGGGTCAGAGATTGCTGTTGTGTTACCTGGACAAGCTAAGGGATGCCTGACCCACGTGAAGTTGGAAGAGGTTAAGGAAGAGGACCCCCTATAACGTCGGAGGGAGCACCCTCCTGCCAACCCCTTGATTGCAGACTTCTGGGGCCAGGATGTGAAAGAATAAATTTCTGTTGTTTTAAGCTCACGGCTTGTGGTAGTTTCTTACGACAGGCCCTCGGAAGTGAACAGAGTCTGGTATGGGGCATGGAGGTGTCACAGCCGTGCCAAAGACCAAAGACGCTGCCGGGGGGAGGTCCAGAGCGCCCTCAGGGCCAGAGGGGGTTGCTGGAGGCTTCCGGAAAAAATGCCACTCGGTGGCTGGTGAGTCACGTTAGGAAAGCCAAACGCCAGCCGGGGCTGGGGCTGGGGTGGCGCATAGTTGGGGCCGCAGCGGTGCTCCATGAGGGGAGGCACCGTGGGCATGTGCTGGGCTCTGGCATTAGGCAGATTGGACACTGCCACTTAGTAGATGTGGGACCCTGAGCTAGTTCCTTGACTGCTCTGGGCCTTGGTTTTCATAATCTGTAAAAAATGCAACTGTATCTCCCTGGCAGAGTTGAGGAAGGATTGAATGAGGTACACACTTGGCCCACGGCAGGTATCTCACGGCTAGTCCTGAGCGGCTGGTGCTGCCTTATGTGCCCTGGAGTGTAAGCCCACTGTCTCTGAAGGTCTCAGCCTCCATCTCCTCTTCCTACAGCATGGCTATCGCTGGGGCGCCTTGGTGGCTCAGTTGCTTCAGCGTCTGACTCTTGATCTCAGCTCAGGTCTTGGTCTCAGGGTCGGGAGTTCAAGCCTTGTGTTGGGTTCCCTGCTGGGCAAGGAGCCTACTTAAAAAAAAAATGCATCGCTATCGCTACTTCTGCTAAACGCCAGTGAGTGCATTCCCTGTGCCTTGGGCTGTGTCAAGAAGCTCTCATACATTATCTCATTTAATCCCCAGCATAGCCCTGGGAGCTGATATTATCTCGTTTTACACGTGAGGGAACTAGGGCACACCGAGTGTAGTCATTAGGATTCAAACCCAACAGGCCTGTGTCATTCTGGGGCTGCAGCCGCTTAGCGCCCTAACAAAGGCAGCTGGTATCTTCATGGCCACAGGTTTTGTTTTTGTTTTTTCCAGAGCCCCATTCCTCCCCCTGATCTACCAGAGCCTGAAGTCATGCACTGGCTTGTTCGGGCATGAAGCCTCCTGCAGGTGAAATCCAAGAGATGGAGCTGGAGAAACCTTGCTGCTGCCTCCCGTGGGAGCTGCCTTCCGGCACTGCCAGGCTTTTGGGCTCCGAAGCCTGCTCCTTCAACCCATTCATCCCTGAGAGGGGAGGAGGTGCTGGGGACGCTGCCAGGAGTCCTCCCTCCCGGCCTCCCTCCTCACTGGCCTCCCTGCTTCCTCCCTCCAGGCTATTTTTGACACTAGAGTGATAAAACGGAACCTACTGTTGCTCTGCTCCAAACTTGCCACCTTTTCCCCATTTTTTTCACTCCTAGTAAAGCCTAGTAAAGCTACCAGTGGCAGCCTGCCATGTCTGTGAGAGCTGACCTTACCTCCTTTTCCGTCCTTTGTGCCCACTCAGCTCTGGCTGCCCTGTCCTCCCTGCCGTCATCCCTGAACGCACCAGACCCGCTCCTGCCTCAGGGCCTTTGCATCTGCTGTCCAGTGTTCTTCCCCCCCACATCTACAAGGCACACCAATTCCCCCTTTTCATGTCTTGGCTCAAATATGAGGCTTTTCCTGAACACCCTAATTAAAATTGGGACCCCCCCTCCCTGCCCCCACGACCCCCGCTCCCTTCTCTGCTTTAGCTTTCTCCTTAGCACTGACCCCACCTGACATACCATACAGTTCACTTATGTATTTGTTTATCCTTATGCCCCTGAGAGCCTGAGTGAAACCCTGCAGGGAGGGACTTCTGTCTGTTTTGCTCACCGCTGTTCAGTCTGGTGCCTAGAACACTGCCTGGCTCATAGTAAGCGTTCAATAACTATTTGTCAAATGAACAAATAAACCATCTTAAGATGGTGCCATGTAATTGTGTGTGGCATGACACATAGCAGGCACTCAGTAAATATTACTACCCTGACCCCCTAAAAACAATGGCTATAAATTTAGAAGAGTTTCCTGAGACCTGGGGACACAGCTGTTGAGACCTTTGCAAACCATCCTAAATTTGAGCACTGGGCAGTGTTTGCTATGCACTTGCGGTCAGCATTCTGCTTTCTCCCTCCATAAGCTCCCCTCTCTCTAGCCTCCAGGTCTTTGCATGTGCCGCTCTTAAATGCCTCTTCCTCCAGGAAGCCCACCCTGACTTCTAGACAAGGTAGGGTCTTCCTCATCGGCGCACTTCAGCAGTGTTCCATATCAGCCTGTTAATTTGCCTGGCTACGCACCGGATCTGGACCTGGCGCATAGTAGATGCCCAGTAAAGACTTGTTGGGTGAGCTTCTAACACAGAGGCCACAACGCTTTTCAAATGGGCGCACGCTGAGATGATCGATCTGGATGCTCTGGGCCTATGGGTGTTGGTTCCGTCTCTGCCCTGACTTGGGGTCTGCAGAGTAAGAGACGTCTCAAGTCGTCTCGGTGGCGCACAGACGACCATCCAGAAAGAGCTGCCTTGTCTACATCTTTCCCATGATAGAGAGGTCAGGCCAGGGCAGCCTCGCACAGCAGGCGGGGTCCTTGTAGCTCCTCCCTCGGGCCCCACCTCATTACTGGCATTCCTCCCCCAGGCCCTCCACCCAGGTGACCACTCACTCTTCTGGGGACAGAAAAGCTTCTCCCAAAAAGCCTGCCAGGGAGATGGGAGATGGGAGATGTTTGGATGCCAGGCAGCTGGTCAGGAAGCAGACATGGGCCTCCTGTCACCGAGCACTGTGCAGCTCAGGCCGGAAGTGCTTCGTCTGGTGGGAGTTCCCATTTAATCAGATGCCCCCATGATCTGCTCCTGGGGCCACAGGAGGCAACCAGAGGCTGTCAGCCTCAAGGCTGCGGGAGTGGGAGGAGCTACGCCTGGTCTGGCCTCAGTCTGCTGCTTCCTCTTGCTCCTCTCCCCCCTCCAGGGGTCCCTCCTCCATAAATCAAGATGTTCCTACAGCCAGGTTCTTTGTCCTCTTCCTGGCTAGCCCTCTCAAGGACAAAAAAAATTGAAAACCGAACTTTGGCATACCAGCATATCTGGGGTATATGGCTCTTTGGCTAACCTGACCATCTGAGTACCTGCTCCGCCCTACTAATGAGGCCTGGGCAGGTACATTCCGCGTTTATCACTGCCACCAACCCTGGGGAATAGGATTCATACATCTTCTTTTATAGATCAGGACACTGAAGCTCAGGTGGCCGAAGAGAGCGGTTCAAGGTCGCACAGCTAGTACCCGGCAGAGCCGTATTTAAATCCAGGCTTCCTCATTCCAACCTCTTCCTACTGAACCATGCTGGGGCTCTCTGTCACCCGATTCGTGCAGGGGTCACCTGGGCAGTGGGCAAGAACTAATAAGACTTAAAGTTCGCCAGTGCTTGAGTGGAGGCACAGTCGGGAAATATAACAAAACCCTTCACATCCACCCTGGTGATGTCTCGTCTTCCTCTGCTGTTTCCCCCGGTGGTGGTGTGGCTTCTATCCCCAGCCCCACCTCGGGCCCCTCTCCTGTCCTCTGCTGTCATGCCACACGGCCAGGCCCGTTCCCTCCTGTGCTGCCTGATTGTGGGGCGAGTCCATACAATTTTAGGGTTTGGTATTTATTTAAGAAGCCATTTTCCCACACGTAGAGGCCACCCCTCATCTAGACCTTATTGGTCATGGGGACAACATTTTGGCCTCCATCTTATTTCCTCTTTTCTTCTCATTGTTCAAATGGTTCTGAACGTGGGCACGAAAGAGGGTGGTATTTACTCTACCTTCTGGAAGACCCTAGCAATCCTGTGATCTAATTCCATTCGAATCAACCCAGGAAAGCTGCTCTGAGGATTCGCAGGCCGTGCCCGCGTCACAGAGGGCATGGCCTTGTGTTCTCCTAGGCTTCACCACCAAGCCAGGGAGGCCAAGTCAAGCCACGAGACCTGTCGGGCGATTGTCAGGCGGGGCCCTGGAACGCCTTCATTGTGCCATCAATCGGTCACAGAGGGATCTGTCTAAATCAATATCCTAGTTGACAGCTGCCGCAGATAAATGGAAAACCCAGCTTCAAAATATTGGAATATGATAATAGATATTCTCCACTTTAACTCTGAATCTACACGGAGTGGAATCTATCTTTTCAGCGAATCAGAAGGTCTTTACTGATCTTTCATGAATTTAGGGAAATCTTAAGTGCCTGCTTAATTGTCAGCACGACCCTGGACAGGAGGTTTTATTATCCCCATTTCACAGACTAAGTGAGGCTCAGAAGACTTTAGTCAACTTCCGGGATGACATAAATTGGATTTAAAGCCAACCTGTGTGGTTCCACAGCCAAGCCCACCCTAGCACATCTCTCTGCCTCTTGAGAAACAGGAGAGCATTAAATCCTTGACATTCATGAGAGTAATCCCAGACCTCTGGGAGCTCCCACTTTACAAATTCCACTTTAGCATATAATCCCCTCCATAAAACATCTGTTTTCTAGCTGAGACCCATCGTTTCTCAGTCCTATCTCCACGGCCGGCAGTTAAGGCTCACTCCGTGTGGGCTGCTGCATAAGAAAGGTGAGCAGAGAACCAGGGGACCGTGAACGCTCACTGCCTCGCATCCCCCGGCTCCTTGGAGCACCTGGCAGAGAGCATAAGGACGTGATCTATCCGTGGCAGTGGTCAGATGGCCGCGTCCCATCGTTGAAAACACATGCGTGCGTGCACACAAGTTTCCACACTCCTGTATCCCTGAGTTCTGAGCAGAGATACTAAGCCGGGCTATTCCCAGGAGACCAGCAGCAGACGACAGCGTTTCCCAAAGCCTGGTCTAAACAGAGATTTTTAAGTTGTACATTGATGGACATCTCGGCTTTTAAACAACTATGCACTTTATAATGACTGTTGGAAGCAGTGTAACTAGCACATCAAACCCCGATTTCATAGATGATATGGCTGATTATCCATCGATAATAGTGACACACAGTTTTCTCCGAAAATATACTGAGGTAAACAAAGTGAGTCGGCTCAAAGGAAAGTGTTAAGTAAATGTGGTGCTAGGTACCTGGTGATGCTAAAGACCCTGCAGGGGGTCTGTAGGTGAGTGAAGTTGGGGATACCCTGGCCATGAGGGTACAGCGTGGGCAGGAGTTGGGGACACATGGATGGGGAAGAAGGTTGAGGCCACCTCCTGGAAAGGTATGGAGCTTCAAAGACGGGAGGGAGGGCTTGCATTCTGGCTGGTAGACAGAAGGGAAAAAAAAAAAAATCCCAACCCTGCTTCCCCATCAGTAATTATGTGTGGAACAGACTGTGTGTAATGGTGAGGGAATTCAAAGTACAGGGAAGATCCCTTTGGGAAGAATTAAACAAATCTTCTTTGAAGAGGTGAATATAAAAACAGGACCCACTCCTGCTATAATCGAACATTCTCCTAGGGCTTTTTTTTCTTTATCAACTTTTTTCATGTGGGAAATTTCCAACATAAGCACAGGTAGAGAGAAGAGTATAAAAAATGTCTTATACCCATCCCAAGCTTCTTCCTGATTAATTTTAACCCTGTCTGGGAAGGACCACCTAACTGAGAGGTGGGAGAAATGGGTTCTAGTTATAGCTCTGCCACAAATCAGCTGTGTGACCTCGGACAAGTCACTTAACCTCTCTGAGCCTCCGTTTCCTCTAATATAACCTAGGGACGGGGATCAAATGATGTCCCAGGAACCTCCTGTCGCCCACTTCTGCAAGGGTGAGGCTGCACGTGGTGCTGACCCATCTAAACTGGCAAGATCTTTCTACCTTTTTATTCTTTCCATAACGTTACCCATGGAGACAGTCTGAGCACTTGTGGAGACGTAGTACACGATCCTGTTAGGACAGACACTCATGCCAGGTCAAGTACCCCAAGGCCTGTGCTCATCTGGAATGAGGGAAGAAGGAGAGCAAAACCAGATTTTTTGGAAAAGCTATGGAAAAATACCGGCTGCGGATTGGCCCTACCGCGGGACAAGTGTGTATGTGCCTGTAGTTCACAGTGGAAAGGCAGGTTAGGTGAGCCTCCGTTGGTTTGAGGAAAGCACGTGGATGCCAGACTGGAATATGAGGCCCCTGGGAAGCCCGTGGAATCCTGATTTACACAACTGGGTGGCCTTGTTGGTCGCATTAATCAGATCATTGTCTGCACGAGTGGACACGTATAAAACGCTTAGCATGGTGCCTGGCATGGCATGTATTAGATATAATTTTTATGATTTCTATTTTCCATGCAGATGTTTAACTAAAGGGCTTAAGCGCACACGTATAAAGCTCGTACACAATCAGCTTTGGTAACAAAAGAGCAGACAAAGGCATAATAATCTGCTTTGCCGGGATAATCTATGCTCCTGCATGGCAGCCGGAGGAACCCAGCAGCTCTCTGTCTCCGAGTGGCCGGCTCGCCTGGCCGGCCACACCTCACCAACCGTGAGCTCTCAGGTGAGCCTTTCGTGTGGGGTCCTGACCTTCAACACCGCCTTCAGCATAGAGGAGCGCTCCTACGGCCCGCCCTGCCTTTCTCACCGGCCCAGCATCTCTGCTCAGGTGCAGAAGAGACAAACGGGATGGCTGGCATGTTGGTGGCAAGAGGGCGCAGGAAGGACAGGACAGGAAGTGGGTGGCTCTGAGTTCTGGTCTCTGTTGGGCTACTGTGATCTTGGGCGACGCGCTTCCTTCAAGCGCTCTTGGCTTTGGGCGTATAACAAAAGGGCTGAACTGGGTTATGGGGGAGGTTTTTAGCATCAACATAGTCCATTCTTAGATAATTATCACATAGTAATGGTAATGATAATAATATAAATCACAATACCAAAACTCTAGCAATATCAAATGGTAATCCATGCATTATAAAGACTCCCAATCAGGTGCTGATTCCTGGGACCATAAGCAAGCCCTATTTACTCCTTGAATGCATTTGCACAGAGCTGGGCACGGGGACACATGGTGTCTCATGCTGAGGAGCCGATACGTAGGCTAGGGGAAGAGACAAGGAGATCAGGTACAGTTCCGGCTATGACGGAGATGGGGACAAGGGCCTGGGGAGCCCAGGGGGCTGCCATGACCCTAAAGAGGCTGGGGTTTCTGCTCATCTTCAGGTTAAACATCTGCTCTTTCACACTGAGCCACTCTGGGAAACTTGATTCATTTGACGACTGTTTGCTGGACTTCCAGGCAGCCCCAAGCACAGTGCTGGCCACTCTGTCTCCTCCCTCTTGGAGTTTAGTGACAAGGGAGGCAGGAAAGAAGGTGCCTCACGTACTGCGTGCAGAGCTATGGAGGAAGCTCAGAGATGATGTGAGAGGATGCAGGGACAGGAGTGCCTTGGAGATCTGGGGGTGCCTCCCTGAGGAGGTGGCCACTGAGCAGGAGACCAGAGGCTAAGAAGGAGGTGCTGGGTGAGGAGTCAGGGAAGAGCATGATAAGAAATGTGCCAAAGGTGCAGAGTGTCCCAGGGCTCCAGGAATTGGGGGGCCAAGCGGCAGGAGCAGCCAGAGGGAGAGGGTGTGTGGTGAGGGTTGAGGCCAGTGAGGGGGGTACCCCACAGAAAGAAGCACTGAAGGAGGAAGCAGGGGAGTGGGCTGATCCGATTTGCCTTTTCAAAGGCACACTGGACCCAGCAGAGGATGGAGTGGAGAGGGGGCCCATTCATGCGTTTCATTTCATTTCGTGCAGAAAGACCAGTTTGGGGGTGCAGAACCACCCGGCGAGGGGGGGTAACAGCAGAGAGGTGGAGGGAGGACAGTGGGTTCAGGCCACATGTTGGGGGTGGGCTCAGCCGAGGGGGATGACGATTAAGATGTGGGGGCTGGAGGAGGGAGAGGGAGGGGGGATCACAGAATGGTTCGCAGGCTCCTGGCCCAAGGTATGGGGCAGAGACGGAGGTGCTGTGCGCGGAGGAAGAAGGCAGGGAGGAAAGACAGCACATGCTGCGGCTCACAGGTGCCATGAGGATGAAATGAAATGATGTGTGAGAACACTTAGTATGCAACAGGCACTCCATAAATGCCGGTTCTGTCATCCGCTTCCTGTACGTAAAATGAGCTCCGACGCCGTGCGGTAACTTTACTCAAACCAGGCAGGCCCGGCGGCCACACCAGTGGGCAGAACGGGGTTGAGGAATAGCCAGACAAACAGCAGGCACTGTGCCAGGGGCAGCCTTGCAAGGGGGCGGCGGGCTCACCCCTGGTCAGGAGGAAGTGAGGCAGCCCTCCGCACTGGGGCCCGGGTGAGGTTGGGCAGCAAAGAAGCGGCCACGGCGCGCGGTGTAGACTGCTTGAGTGTTCACGAAGCACTTCTGCCTTACAGTATCCCACCTGATTCCTACCACGACATGGAAGCAGAGCCATAATCTCAATTCTGGGAACGGGGAAACTCAGGCTTACAGTGCCTTAGAGACGTGTCCAAACTTATCAGCCTTTCTGATTCCCCACTGAGTGTTCCCCACCACAGGAGATTTATGCATCAGCCTCAATGCAGGCCCTCGGATCTACGTTTCAAGAGCCTACCAAAAAAAAAAAA
>NW_024412446.1:3599862-3600245 GCF_014898765.1 Herpailurus yagouaroundi | reverse complement strand
CACATATTAAAATTTCATTACGTTGGGAAATCACGTGTAGGCTAGATTCTCCTCACTCTGCGAGAGTCCCAAAGTTCGCAGGACGGTTTGTTTAGAAATCAGAGCCAGTAGCGAGTTGGATGAGCACCTTGCGGTTAAGAGACCACAAAGTCAGAATTTCCATAATCCTTTCAAAGCGCGCCATAGCAGAAAGTTACATCTCACGTGGGATAAGGGGTTTGTTTTAGAGAGGTCAGCACAGAGCGCGGTGCAGCGCCCAAGCACAAATGTCTAGGACTTACGAGATCTTGGGTGTCCAGCTGTCAGGTCTCTCTTGGGTCTCTTTTGTAAGTTTACTCGTTTTTTTTTTTTTTTTTCAACGTTTATTTATTTTTGGGACAGAG
>NW_024412446.1:3588991-3599762 GCF_014898765.1 Herpailurus yagouaroundi | reverse complement strand
AGCTCCAGGCTCCGAGCCATCAGCCCAGAGCCCGACGCGGGGCTCGAACTCACGGACCGCGAGATCGTGACCTGGCTGAAGTCGGACGCCTAACCGACTGCGCCACCCAGGCGCCCCTTAATTTTTTTTTTTAACGTTTATTTATTTTTGACAGAGAGAGAGACAGAGCATGAACGGGGGAGGGGCAGAGAGAGAGGGAGACACAGAATCGGAAACAGGCTCCAGGCTCTGAGCCATCAGCCCAGAGCCTGACGCGGGGCTCGAAACCATGAACTGTGAGATCATGACCTGAGCTGAAGTCTGATGCTTCACCGACGGAGCCACCCAGGAGCCCCACTACATAACAACTTTTTTTTTTAATTAAAAAAAAATTTTTTTTAACGTTTATTTATTTATTTATTAAAAAAAATTTTTTTTTCAACGTTTATTTATTTTTGGGACAGAGAGAGACAGAGCATGAACGGGGGAGGGGCAGAGAGAGAGGGAGACACAGAATCGGAAACAGGCTCCAGGCTCTGAGCCATCAGCCCAGAGCCCGACGCGGGGCTCGAACTCACGGACCGCGAGATCGTGACCTGGCTGAAGTCGGACGCTTAACCGACTGCGCCACCCAGGCGCCCCAGTTTACTCGGTTTTTACGAAACTCTGAATCCAGAAAAATGCCTGGAGTCGTCTCTTGGGTTTTGAATCTATTACTAGTTTTTGGAAAGAGTATTTATTTACAGGAGGTAGAGACAAGAGACAGAGAGAGCAGAGGGGCTTCCAGAAAACCAAGAGGGGGGAGCCCACCTGTGTCCCCAGACAGCCAGGAGGCCAGTAAGGAAGGGACTCAGCAGGAGGAGATTCCCCCCAGGTTTCCCTGGGGCAGAAGGAGCAAATCGACCGAATGGGTATTTAAGGGCAGGAAGGTTATGAGTCTTGCCTAATAACAAAGACAGGTAAGGTTTGATTTCATTGATTATTATACATATATATGTACACACATATATGTACGTGTTCATGAAGCAAATTACTTTCCAAGCATCTCTTCTCTTGCTCCAGACATTTGGAAGACATCAGTGAACAAAGGAGACAAAGAACTCTGTGCCCCGGGGAGCTTATATTCTGGGGGGTAGATAGTACATGGAGTCCGGGAGATGGGTAGAACACAATAAACATAATAAGAAAATGATATGGGTTGTTACAAGGTGCTAGACGGCTACAAAAAAAAGAAAAGCAGAGTCTATTGAGAAGAATTTGGAACGCCAGGAAAAGAGGGGGTGCAGAGTGTGGTTAAACTAGAGTGGTTATGGCCAGCCTCACCGAGACAGTGAGGTCCAGCTTGAATCTCAGCTCTGAAGGCTGCAAAGTGGTGAGGGAGTGAGCCGTGTGGCTATCTCAAGGAAGAGCATTCCAGGCAGAGGGAACAGCAAGTGTGAAGGCCGTGGGGTGGGCGTATGCCTGGCCTGTTCACGGAAGAACAAGGAGACCGGTGTGGCGGCGGTGGCCGAGTGCATGATAGTGAAAGAGGTCGGGGCAGGAATGTGGACAAGAGGAATTAGCCACTCTAATGACTAGCTAACGACTCTTCTTTGAATGAGAGAGGGCATCTCCAGAGGGTTTTGAGCAAATGATTAATGTGATCTTATTGATGCTAAAAAGAATGTGATAAGAATAGACTATAGGACAGTGTGTAGGTTTCCTGCAGCTGCTATAACAAATTACCACAGCCTGGGTGGCCTGAAACAACAGAAATTCATTCTCTCTTGGTTCTGGAAGCCACAAATCCAAAGTCAGTGTCACTGGGCTGAAATTAGTGTATCAGCAGGGCCACATTCCCTCTGGAAGTCCTTGGGAGAGTCTGTTCTGTCTCTTCCAGCTTCTGGGGGCTATGGCATTGCTTGGCCTGGGGTCACATCACTTCAGTCTCTACCTCTGTAGTCACATCATCTCTGTGTGTGCCAGGTGTCCCTCTGCTTTTTAGAAGGACACTTGCGGTGGCATTTAGGGCGCACCTGGATAACCCAGGATAACTGCTCCATCTCAACAACCTTAATCATACCTGCTAAGCCCCCTTTTCCAATAAGGCAACATTTGCAGATTGCAGGATTAGAGCCTGGTATGTTTGGGGGCCACGATTCGGGCTCCTCCAGAGGGTAAGGCGTAGAAGCAGAAAGTCCCATTACGACGCTTCTGGGGTCATCTGAGCAAGTGATGGTTTGGATCAAGTGATGTGATCAAGCAAGTGATGGTCCAAACTGATGGTTTGGACCAGGATGGGGGCAGCGCAGGTGGTGTGGGGTGCTTGGATTCTTGGCGTATTTTGAAGGTAAGCCCAACAGGAGCTCCTGACAGATTGGAGGTGGGGATGTGAGAGAAAGAAAGGGGTCAGAGCCAACTGCAAGACTTTTCCTGGAACAACTGGAAGGGTGCCGGTGTCCTCAGCAACACACAGGAGGCTGTGGGCTGAGGAGGATTCGAGAGTAAGAACAGAAATTCAGCTTTAGAGATGGGACGTATGAGGTTTCCTCTAGACACATGCACAGGAATGCAGCCTAGGAGAGTCTGAGGGCTGACTCAGACTGGGAGGGCTGACAGAGGGCTGGGATGGAGACTTTAAATTTTTTAATGTTTATTTTTGAGACAGAGCATGAACGGGGGAGGGTCAGAGAGAGAGGGAGACATAGAATCAGAAGCAGGCTCCAGGCTCCGAGCTGTCAGCGCAGAGCCCAATGTGGGGCTCGAACTCACAGACCATGAGATCATGACCTGAGCTGAAGTCGGATGCTTAACTGACTGAGCCACACAGGCGCCCCGACGGGATGGAGACTTTAACTGGGGGGGCATCAACATGGAGGTGATACTTAAAGCCATGCAACCAGAGGGTATCAGCAAGGGAGCACATGAGTGGCCAGAGCCCTGAGAAACCCCAACGCAGGAGCTCAGGGGGAGGGGCAGCAGAGGTCCGGTGGAGGGGACTGGGAAGGAGCAAGCCCTGAGACAGGAGGAGGATCCAGACAGGTCCCATCCGGGAATCTAAGGGAAGGAATCACATCGAGGAGGAGGGGAGATAACAGGGCCTCCCAGCTAAGACAAAAAACTGAGCAGAGGCCCTGTCTTCTGCCTGCATCCCTCCCTCTGTCCAGTCTCGCTCCAGCAGGGACATCTGGCAGATGGCCACTCACTCTGGAGGGGAGGCCCCTTGCAGCCCATAGATGTCAGCGTGAAGCACCGGCCGCAGAAACTCACTTCTGCCAAACGCGAGGTGAAACCGTCTGGTCTGCATCCAGCATGCCATGGAAGAGGCTGAGCAGTCCAGACTGTCAGGCTGCGGTTCAGGGGCTGCAGGCTGGGGCCCTCTGGCCTGTTGGCCTGCAGCTGGGGGCCTGGGAGAATTGGGAGGAGAACAAATGGTCCCAGAACACAGCGAGGGTGGGATTCTGGGGGCCAGAGACCCCCCAGGAACTAATCCTGCCTCTGACCCTTGCTCCCTGTGAGAACCCAAGGCAAATCACCTATCCGCTCTAAGTCTTAGTGTCCTCATTTGCAAGATAGGGCTGGGGAGATCTACGTCCCGGGGAAAGTAATAGGACACTGTGTTCAAGTTGCCAAGCACATCGGAGGTGCTCAAAGAATTTCAGTTCTCTTCCCCCGTCTTGATTTGAAACTATTCGGGTCGGTCTTACCATAACACCCATTCAAAGGGAGATGTCTCTTTCTGGGAGAGCCAGGAGGAGTGGGCGGCCAGCTTGAAGACTCGGAGGCCAAAGCCAGGACCCCATTCCTCATGCGGGGCTGCTGGCCTTCTGTTTCAATTCCGAAGGCCAGCCCAGCATGGCCCAGCCACTCAAAAACATGTGTCCAGCAGGGGGAACTTGCCAAGAGTTCACAGCAAACGCTGCTTCTAGACTCAAAGAACTGGGGCATGGGCCCTGTCCCCAGTCCTGTTCCTTGCCCACTCACTGTGTCCTTGGCAAACCACCACCCCTCCGTGGCTTTAGTTTTCCAACTTGCGTGATGAGGGCTTTGAGCTACATTTGAACTATATTGGTCATTTTCACCTTTTTGTTTTATAGCAAGAGAACACTCTAATTTTTTTTTAAGCCTTATGTGGTGCCCCGATGTTTAAAACAGATAGAGGTGCCCTGGTTAAAGTGGAGAGGGGAGCCTCAGTCTTGCTGGGCCAGAGCCCCCTGAACCCCCCAGGGTGGCCCAAGGACCTCCATGGACCCTGATGGCTCCAAGGAACAGATTTTGAGAAATTCTGACTGAAAGCAAAAATTGCTAGTGCCTCTGACTTTAAAGCTGTATGTGATTGGTATTAGATAAATGGGTACTGATGCATATGTATTTGAAATGGCTATGTGTAAAAATGTACTTGTGTGTAAGCCTTATTTCCATTTTTAACCTGCTGATAGCCAGCTCAGTTCTGAATGTCTTATGCCTACTTGTTAATTTCTTGATGTCAAATTTGCTGCACAGTTATATTTTGAAGAAGGAGTGGCTTCGTATTTGTAGTTGGCTAAAAATGCTTTGACGAGGAGAGAGAAATAGCGAGACCGATCCTGAGATATAACTATTTCTAAGATCTCACACAGGTCAAAAACCCTCAAAAATGATAACCTTTTCTTGGGGTCAGTCTCAACAATTTCATGAAGCAGGTTCTGGGTTATTAAGAATTAGGGCAAGTGCTGTTGTCTGATAGGGCAGGAAGGAGAATAAAACCAGCTTTAGTTGAGCACCTACTATGTGCTCCTTATACCTTACGTTAGGTAATTCTTTGACCAATACTACAAGGGTGCAAACATTATTATTATCATTTCATATATAGGGAGACTGAGGCTCCGAGGGGTAAAGTGACTTACCCAAGGCCATATGGCTAATGGGTTCAAGATTCAGACTCAGATCTATATGCAAATACTGTGTTCTTCCCACCCCACGTTGTTTCTAAGGGCAAAAAGTCCCTCTGATTTCAGTGTACATTATTGAATTGTATTAAAAGCAATCCCTTAAAAAAAAAAAAAGGCAATTCCTTTTATTGATCTGCAATTTGTTGGTTCGGCTCCAGCCCTCCCGTCTATATTACTAATGCTAGTCTCCCATGACTAACGCTAGTCTCCCATGACCCCGTGAGGTAAGCAGATTGAGTACCATGAAGCCCATTTTCTGGATAGGAAAACCAAGGCTCAGAGAGATGGAGTGACTTCCAGAGGGTCACCCAAAGCATGGGAAGAACCGGGGCTTTGCGATTCCCTTCAGAACCTTCTCCCGGTCAACAGTGTGAGCCCTAAACCGCAGGGAGTTTGTGCCTCTTCTTTACTGGAACTCATTTCGTTTTCAAATTGTACCAATCTTTTTTCATCAGGGCGGGCTTTTCCTTTATTAGGCATTCAATTTCCCTTCCGTTCATCATTTATTTGCCTCTGCTTTTCATTTTTTAAGAGGTGAAGGAAATGCAAATTAGCAAATGAATGTCATGCATAATACCGCAGGCTTGCTACAAACAGCCTTTGTTACATACAGTCCACTCGCTCTAGGACAAATTACTCTACACGGACCCGCTACACCTCTCTGGGAGTGTTGACGCACACCCAGCCTGGAGACCACTTGTCTTGCCGATGGCCTGGCGGGAGAGAACAATGGCAAAAGTGTGCTTCTGTTTGGTCTGTCATTTGCAAGCTTAATTCCTGCGCTGTTTCCCTGAGCTGCAGGAAAAGGTGTTGGTAGAGCCCAAGGAGGTAGCGCTGATGATGTCCCAGCGCTGCCTGTAGGGTGTCACCTGGGGCATCCCCCTCCTTCTTGGCTTTAGCTCCTGAGCCACCTGACCCGGTGTGTTTCTCACCCTGCTCTGTTTCTCAGCTCTCCTAGCTGGAGTTTTCATGCTCTCCCTTCTCTGTCCAGCTCTTGGGCTGGTTATGTGTTCTGTTTCCTTCTTCCAAGAACTCGGCTCTTCATTGGGCTATGGCTGCATGCCTCCATTTTAACAACACACTCATGGGCTGCCTTGGCCTCTTAGATTTACCGAGGACCTTCCTGCCTTCTACACTCTGCTGTTAAAGGGTCTGATGTGTCCTCATGGGTGGAACCCAGATACACCTGGATCCCTCAATATTCATATGCTGAGCTCTGGCAGAAATAATAGTTACCATTGATTGCATGGTGGACACCATGTTAAGTGACATATGGTTTTACCCACAGGCAATCCTGCCTCCTGACCAGCATGCCGAGCTTCAGGAACTCAAGACCAAACAGATGTATTTCTGACTGTGGTTTCTAGCTTCATGTTGGTCGTGGGCATATCTAGACACAAGCATGCATGCACACACACATGTGCACACACACAAGCAGCATCCCCCACTGGTATGTGGGGAGTTACATGAACATGACCAAAGTTGAAAATGAAAAATCACCATCAGGTCGGCATTATAAGCGTCGCATAGAAAATATTCCACTTCCAAACAGTTTGGTTGATGGATTTTCTTACATTTTTTTTCTTTTTTTCCACTTAAGGTTGCAGATGCTTACAAGAAGCAAAACTGTCTGTCTAAGCAGCACGGCTCGGCGTTTGCTGGCAGGTATGATCATCTTTGGATTGGCCAGTCAGCCTGGGGACTCGAGGATGAGGTGGGGTTGGGGTTGGGGAAGATTTGGGGGGAATGGGTGACCATTCCACCCCTGAGAGACCGGTTTTCACAGAAGGGTGAGGAAACTGAGGATTTGATTAAAAAGAGGACTTTTAGAATAAGTGAGATGCCCAGCCTCTTCTTCCAAGAGCCATAGGTCTCCTGATTGGACCATGTGTGGAAGGTGGCCTGATCTGGGGGTGTCCTCCTCCATGATGCTGAGACCATCAGACTGGGGATCACTGAGTGAGGAGGCATCCTTAAACCTGCCCATGGTTTACACAATTAAATTATCTGTCCGGTTCTAGAATTATGTGAGTTCCCAGGATCTTGTTTCCCCTGAATTTTTTTTTTTTAATTTTTATATGTTTATTTTTGAGAGAGAGACAGAGCATGAGTGGGGGAGGGCAGAGAGAGAGGGGGACATAGAATCCGAAGTAAGTTCCAGGCTCTGAGCTATCAGCACAGAGCCTGACGCGGGGCTCAAATTCACAAACTGTGAGATCATGACCTGAGCCGAAGTTGGACACTTAACCAACTGAGCCACCCAGGAGCCCCCTGAATTTCTGTTTTTGGAACCACAGGTCATGGAGGGCAGTTGCAGAAGACAGGCACAGATTTCTCTCTGCAAGTGTTCCAAAACCGTCAAATTGCTAATGGTTCCACTAACAGGTGCTCTGAGGTTTGGAGGTGACATCTTCCAGGTGAGAACATCACAACTGCCAAAAGGCTTAGGCAGCTGCCTAGAAGTGGCATTGGCTTGCAGTGGGGGGGGCCCGGGGGGGAGAGAGAGGGCTGGCTGAGTTTTTAGGACACCAGTCTAAAAGGTCAGCGAACCCTGGTCCAGGAATTTCTTTGAAACGTATAACCCTTGGCCCCTGCCTCCCATGTACCTTCTCCAGTCCTGCTCCCAAATGTCAACAGTGTGACCATCTGAAAAGACAAACCTCAAACAAGGTTATACCATCTCCCCTTCTCCTCCTGGATGGAATCCTTCAGCAGGCTTCCTTTGCCTTCTGGACAAAATTAGTCTTTTAATCTAGCCAAGACCCTTCCAAGAGCTGGCCCTCATCTCCCTTCCCCACCCAGCCCATCAAACCTCACGCAGGCTCTGGATGCACCAAGCTTCTTCCTCCCTCCAGACCTTTGTCTGAGCTATTCCCTCTGCCTGGCACCCCCTTTCCCCTTTCTTCTCTATCTGGTTGACTTCTTTTCATCCTTCAGGGTTTTGCTTAGGTATCACCTCCTTCAAAAAGCCTTCCCTGATTGTCTCTCCCATCTCAAAGGCATGACAAACCGAACCCAACTTAAAACTTGTTTTAATTCCTCTCAAGCTTCCTGTTTTAAAAATATTTAATACATGGGAATAAAACATTACAACAATACATCCAAAGAGCAGGATACAAGTAAGCACACAAAATGGTATCATTTTTATTAATTATTCGGACACAGACCTATGCATATAGGCGTGTGAATGGGTGCAGAGGAAATGGACCCAAAGAAACTATAGCAGAGTGCTAACAGTGGTCACCACTGGCAGAGGGCTTATGGGTGATTTTTACTTGCTTCTTTAGTGTTTATAAGTTGCCTACATTTTGGGGTGCCTGGGTGGCTCAGTCGGTTGAACGTCCAACTTCGGCTCAAGTCATGATCTCATGTCTTGGGGGTTCGAGCCTCGCATCAGGCTCTGTGCTGATGGCTCAGAGCCTGGAGCCTGCTTCAGATTCTGTGTCTCCCTCTCTCTCTGCCCCTCCCTCGCTTGCACTCTGTCTCTCTCTCTCAAAAATAAATAAACATTAAAAAATATTAAAAAAAAATAAGTTGCCTGCATTTCATATGATGAACTGGGCCATCTTTATAATTAGATGAAATTTAATTTAGAAAAGAAATAGTTGTACTGATTATTATGTGTGAATGTAAAGAAGTAAGTTTTCAAAAAGAGAGTGTCAGATCTAAATGGAGGGATGTCTGTGACATATAAGTTAAAATAGCAAGCTTTACACTAGTGTATATAGTTTCTCATTAAAAAAATACACAAACAGGTGACTATATGCATACATATCTATGTCTCAACAAGGAGTAAACTAAGGACTGATATTCACACCAGGCTGGATACTGTTGATTATCTCAGGGGGCAGGAGGTGCAGATAGGGTGGCCCTTGGCCTTTACTGATCTTTGTAGGGACTTATTTCACTTGCTATTGTAAGCATGTGTCACTGTTGTAAATATTTAAAAAAATCAAACAGAGAATAAAAGACAGCGTTGTTAATTTGTTAACACTTAAAAAAATTTTTAATATTTATTCTTGACACAGAGAGAGAGAGAGAGAGAGAGAGAGAGAGACAGACAGAGCATGAGTGGGGGAGGGGCAGAGAGAGAGGGAGACACAGAACCCAAAGGAGGCTCCAGGCTCCAAGCAGTCGGCACAGAGCCTGACATGGGACTCTAACTCATGAACCACAAGATCATGACCTGAGCCAAAGTTGGATGCTTAACCAACTGAGCCACCCAAGCACCCCTGTTAACACTTTTAATTTGGAAATTGTTTCAGACTTAGAGAAAAGCTGCAGGCACACTACAAAGAAAAATAAAAGGAACCCTCACGCACTCTTTACCCAGAGTCATCTATTACCACCATTTTGCCCCATTTGCTTTATGACTTATTCTCTTTGACAGTCATATTCAATTAACACTAGGGAAAAAGATTCACACTAGGTTTCTATATCACTATTTAATGTCAGGATAATTGCCACGGATATGAGTGGTCATTTTAGAAAAGTACATACTATTTCTCAGGCTACAGACATGCTATATGTATACAAAAATTAGATACAATCAAAGTCATTCTTTGCAGTACTGTCTGCTGTAGGAAAAAGTGGATGCCACCAAAGGATCTGGCCACTGTGACTAGTAAAATAAATGATGGCAAATCCATACAGTAGCTTGCTGTGAAGCAGTCAAAAATACAAGTTGGGGGCGCCTGGGTGGCGCAGTCGGTTAAGCGTCCGACTTCAGCCAGGTCACGATCTCGCGGTCCGGGAGTTCGAGCCCCGCGTCAGGCTCTGGGCTGATCGCTCAGAGTCTGGAGCCTGTTTCCGATTCTGTGTCTCCCTCTCTCTCTGCCCCTCCCCCGTTCATGCTCTGTCTCTCTCTGTCCCAAAAATAAATAAACGTTGAAAAAAAAAATTAAAAAAAAAAATACAAGTTGGATTTGTGTGAGGTAATATAAAAATACGTCTAAGGTACATTAAGTAAAAAGGTGCGAAACAAAGTAAAGATAATAAAAAAAAATATAAACGGACACGAAGAAAACGTTACTGTAAGAGAACACCTATCTTCCTGCCCCTCTTAGAACATCCGTTGGTGTGGGAATATGGAAAGAGGCCATTCCCAGTCCCCTGCAGGTTTACCCAGTGGGTGGAGGTGCTGGGAAACCTTTCATGCCCTGAGTAGTCTTACCAGCGCCTTTTCCTTAGCAGGCTAGGTCACTGTGAGGCCCCTGGCTCAACCCAGGCCACAGATGGGCCACCAATCATCACAGGTGGCTTAAAACTTGTGTTAACATTGAAAAAACAGAGAGATTTCACATAAAAATTCAGATTCCTCGCCCATCTGGCAAAACTGAGGCTGCATTTGTGAGTGCAACACTGGGCAGCAGGCAGGTGTGGGCTGCCTTTAGCAGGTGGACATACTCCCTTGGCTAGGTCCCCCTAATCACAAAGCCCACTTCTGAGCCCACGGGGCTTTGCAACTCCCACTCTGATGTCTTATAGGGAAGGCCCCTGGGGAAGTAGGATTGGAACATCTCTCCATTTCAGCTCTCAATTCAACAACAATATTTTCTACTGGAGTCTGTCCAGGTGTGTCCTAACAAGTTCCACAGCAGGAGGAGGGCTGTT
Source organism: Herpailurus yagouaroundi (assembly GCF_014898765.1). Taxonomy (NCBI): domain Eukaryota; kingdom Metazoa; phylum Chordata; class Mammalia; order Carnivora; family Felidae; genus Herpailurus; species Herpailurus yagouaroundi. The sequence continues at coordinate 3,589,260 of NW_024412446.1, read as the reverse complement.
ATCTCCATTATAACATAACCCATTACGTAGGTGAAGATAGTTGTGGCTCAGAGAGGTGGGGTGACTTCTCCAAGGTCACACAGCAAGTTAGTCTCAGGGTCAGGACAGAGCCCAGAGTGCCAACCTCCCGGCCCAGTGTGCATTATGTTGCCTCCCACACACTAGCTTTCAGGTTGGATATGGCTGAGAGTCAAGGGGCTAGACGCCCCATAGGCACAACGCAGCCCGCCCTCCTCAAGCACCTTCTCCTAAGTAAGGCAAGAGGGCTG
>NW_024412446.1:3579002-3588981 GCF_014898765.1 Herpailurus yagouaroundi | reverse complement strand
GGTCTTAAACAATGGTATACAGTAAATGCTCAATACGCATAAATGGATATAATTAGTATATGGTAGGGACTATGCTCAGTGTTTTTCGTGCTTTACCTCCGTTCTCTCAACTGGAATCAGGGAAGTGCCATTCATTCCTTCATAGCATTCATTCATTCAACATTTGTGGCCTGTTCTTATGTTGGGTGCTGTCCTTGGTGCTGGAATAGAGCATTAAAACTACAGAAAGCTTCCATTCTTCTTGCCTTCATGAAGCTCACGTAGGGGTGGGGACACAGACACCCAACCTACCAGGTAATCAGCAGTCAGCTGATCCATGCTGTGAAGGGAAATAACAGGGCAAGGGACAGAGAATAAGGACAGGTGGGGAATTAAGTAAGGAATTTAAAGTAGTGTGGTGGGGAGGACTGCTCCCATGAAGTGCATTTCAGCAGAAACCTGACTGAAGTGAGAACGGGATCAGTAAATGAATGCAGGAACAGCATTCTTGGCAGAAGAGAGGGCAGGTGCCATGGCCCCGACATGGGAGCAAAAGGCTGGCGATGCGGGATGTTCCAGAAGCTGAACAGAGGTCTTCGTGGCTGGACCCAATGAGCAAGAAGGACAGAGGCCAGACACAGGGCAAAGAGGGAGGCAAGGGTCAAGCCTTAGACTCTGCTCTCTATTTTGCAGAAGAAGAAACTAAAGCTGAGAGAAGTTAAATAGTTTTCCCAAAGGGATCAGGCTGATGAGAAGTAGAACCAGGGATTGGAACCCAAGACAGTCTAGCTACAATGCATGTATTCTGTTGCCTTGGGCACAGCCAACCAAAAATACAATGGAAATCTAGATACACTTATCTTACCCTGTTTAGTCTGCTCCAAACTGTCTTCTGGGAAATTAAGCACAGAGTAAGGGACCCTGGAGGGGGAAGGGGTGCATGTGTATGTGCAGGGAGGGCACACAGAGTGGAAAGGAAGGGACTCCCTTTCTCTCCTGGCACACTCATGCTCAGCTCTGGTCAGTCACTTGGGGTAATGGTGAGGGCTCTCAGGGTTTATATGAGAAGTGGCATTTGCCCAAAACGTATCAGTTCCTGGGGCATCTCAGAGCTGACAGTTTTAAAACACCAAAGGCACTTAAATAAAAATAGCACATTTCTAAATGCAATATCCTCTTTGGTAATGATATATTAGGCCTCTATCTCTGGTGGCATTATCTTATACAGCGATATATTGCGCTGTTACAATTCATGCCCATCAGTCTGCAAAACCAGGGTCATAAACCCCTGTAATTTATAACAGATTCTTGCAAATCTATGTATTATATATGTGTAGATATCATAGCCTGGCATTCCATATGCAGCAGCTACTTGGTTCAGAAGTGAGGCTGAAAGCCACTCCCCCCAACTCATTCCCCAAATGCAGGGCTCAGCAGGCAAGGTGAGGTGCACATATCACTGCCAGACCCCCCAGACTGAGCAGTAAATTAAGCAAAGGGCTGTGTTTGGGTGGTAGAGGAAAACAAAGATTCTAAAATGACAAGATTTGGTGGAATAAAGGGGTGACAATTTAGAGACCCAAATGTGAGTCTGGGCTTAATCATTCATTTTAGGGTCCTACTAGGCCATCTGATCATATATTCCCATTAGATGCCATGCACTAAGCCAGAGATAGGGACGTGCCCTACCTTTCAAGCTAGTGTTTCTCAAACCTCAACATGCATATAAAGCACCTGTATCCTGTTAGACCACACATGCTGGGCTGCAACTCCAGGGCTTCTGATTTGGGGCTGGGGCCCAAAAGTTGCTTTTTTTTAAAAAAAAAAAATTTGCACTTATTTTCTTTTTAAGAGACAGAGCACAAGTGGGGGAGGGGAAGAGAGAGAGAAGGAAACACGGAATCTGAAGCAGGCTCCAGGCTCTGAGCTGTCAGCACAGAGCCCGACGTGGGGCTCGAACTCACAAACCATGAGATCATGACCTGAACTGAAGTCGGACACTTAACCGACTGAGCCACCCAGGTGCCCCCAAAAGTTGCTTTTCTAATGAGTTCACAGGTGATGCTGATGCTGCTGGTCCTGGGACACTTTGAATCACTCACTCTGTTCCACTTGTTCCAGGTGACTTTGGGGAGCTCCATATAAAAAAGTGCAGAGAGAGAAATGATCTGTCCAAATTATCACAGCAGGACCAGGCAGATCTAGAGATACAGCCTGGTCTCCCAAACCCCGAGGTCAGTGCTCTTCCTTTGGGCCACACTGCCTGTCTTTCTGGCTTTGTCCCCAAGAATACTGCAACCACGGGAGCAACCACATTTAGGGGAGGCCATAGGGATGCACGCAGCTCGCAGCACAACCAGTCTGGAACATTATCTCTGCGGGGGCCAGTTGGAGCATTCGACACAGGCCACTCTGAGCTTCCCAGGGCTCCCCTGAAGGTCAGACAGAATCATCTAATGGCTCCTTGAAGGGGAAATGATGGTCTGATGGTTTTTTCCTGCTGAACTTCAACACCTCCAACAGCCACACGATAGATCGCTGCTGCCAGGGGGCCAAGGAATACAGGTCTGTATTGCCCTGAAAGGCAGAATGCTTTTTCATAAGAGGTCGCGAATGACTTACGGGATGAAGGTGGCAGGCAGGGATGCCATGCTGGGTTGAGCCCTGCAGGCAGAGACCTCCAGATATTCACCTCTCCCTGCCCCAATGCCAGCTCCCCGCCTGCTTCTTCCGGAAGAACCCCATCCCTCCTCAGGGCTGAGCTTTTCACCACTGCCCCTCACTGGCTCCCAAGCATTGCAGGTCCTGGCCCCTGGGCGTCTGCACATAAATGAGCCTGGGCAGACCAAACGTTGGCCTCCCTCTGCCGGTTAGCATGATTGCAAAGACGCTTTATTGCCACTAGATTGCTCTTCCTCGGGAACCGCCTCTTCAGACCATTTTAAGCCTCTCCGACAAACATTTTGATTTCATTCCTTATTGCTCTGATCCGACTGCAGACCCTCACACTCCTGATTTGACTGCAGACTTAGAAATAAATATCTCAGTATGCCTTAGTCAAAAGACCATTTTTACCAAGTAAAAAAAACCTATTTGTGACCTAAGTACTATCCTGGCCCTCCACAGCTGATTTTCAGAAACCTGGGTTTCCAGCATCATTAGCTTTCCCTCCATCACGTCTTTCCTTGGTTATCAGAGTTACCACCTACCCTCCTGAGCGAGATGGGACACTTCAGGATGAATACTGTTTCCTGCCTTCCCCTCGTCTTCTGCAGCCACAGTATCTTCGGGTCTCCTACTCCCGCCGTTCATTTCTTCCACACCTGTCCTCCGAGCTGCAATGGTGCCTCCACTACTGGGTGTTGGATTCTTGTCCTCATACAGCTTCCAGGGTCTTGGGGGAAATGGCAAGGAAATGAAGGACCAGGCGTTGTCAGGAACCCCTTGGTGACCCGGAGAAAGTCAGTCAACTTTCACTGAGTGAGCAAGGCCTGGTTCTGGGTCCCAGGAAGACAGTCAGCCATGCAGATCATTGTAATAATAGCCCAGATGCTCACAGCACTGACCGTGACCAAGTACTTTAGGTATGTTGGCTCATTTAATGCGAGGAAGTAAACACTACTATTATATTAGCCATATGTTGCACACAGAAGTGACTTGTGAGCAGCAGAGTTGGCATCTGAACTTAGGAAGTTGGCCTCCTGAATTCATGCTTTTAATACACAATCAGAGTCATGAGTGTGATGGTGGTGAACGTGGGGGCTGGCAGCGGCCTGCATTCAGAAGCATCTCCAGTCTCAGAGGAAGCTGGCTGGCCCACTCAGGCCCTCTCTGAATCCATGCAAGGTGCCCATGGCCTCTCTTGGCCATTCAAGTGTGACTATCGGGGGCCCCTCCAAGGCAGCATCTGGAGAAAGGAGTAATGAAGGGGAGCTGGTGTGTGACCCAGTTGTCAGGCTGAGGACTGAACAGTCTGTGCTAAGAACAGGCTGGTAAGTCCACGTGGGCTCCGCTGAGCTATGGAAATGTGTGGCCGTTCCAGCACCCGCTGCAAAGGGCTGCCCAGCCCGGGAATAGGTTTACCAAAACTCACCTGCCTGCTTCAAAATTTACTGACCCCTCTGTAACCCACCAAGGCTTCTTTCCCTTTATTTCTCTTTTCTTTTTGTGACTAGAAGGAAGGAGAGAAAGAAAAAGAATGAGGAAGGAAGGAAGGAAGGAAGGAAGGAAGGAAGGAAGGAAGGAAGGGAGGGATAAAGTCTGTAGCTGTTCAAATGCCTTGTAGTATGAATCTCCTAGCCTGTCTGATTCAATGTCCCCCTCCCTCCCAAATTCTGGGCCTCAACCACTTTCCAAACTCACCTATCACAATCTCCCAAAGGACCATTCATTTCTTGAAAAGTAATCTATGTGTCCACAACGAAACAGATACTCTGCTAGACTCTGGCGAAACAGACTACAACAGACAGACCCTGTCACTGATAGACATTAAACAAATCCACATTTATACAAGCAAATGAGTAATCACACATTGTGCTGAATGCTATAGGGAAAGAGTAAGGTTCCTGGGAGGGAAAAACAGGGTTGGAATGGGGGAGAAAGCCTTTGCAACGCGCAGGGAGGAGTCCGGAGTGAGAGTTTAAGGCTGCCGTGTAATGAGGGATAGATACCCAGGTTTCACCAGGCACGTGGTGCCAGAGGCTCAGCAGGGAGTCCAGAGGCTTTTGAAGAAATGCATGGCTGTTTGCTCTGTAAATGAGCTATTTAAGGAGAATGTTATGGATGCTGCTTCGTTCATTAACTGGACTGTGAGCTCCCTGAGGGACGGGCATCTGTTTGTTATTCATCTGGGTATTTTGGCCCTAGCTGAGTGCTTTGTGTTTACTTATTCACATAGACACCGCCCGGTTATACAGGGGCGAGCCATGACCTCTCAGCAGCAGGTGTCGAGTAAAGCGTGTTTGTTTTGCACCCCCCACCTGCTGTCCCACAGAGCCACGAGGATACAGCACATCCAGAAGGACCACTCACACCATGTGCCGTGAGTCTGGGCTGTGCGTCCACAGGCCTTTCTGTAAGCTGCAATTTTTGGCTTTTTGTGTTCTGGTCAGTCAACCCTTTTCTCCAAAGAAAATCTTGCGTGTAAAATCATGACGTGAAATGGACAGAAGCAGAGAGACTCAGCCGGAGCTGAGCCAGAGTGGAGCGGGGCTGGAGCCCTGATTGCTTCATCCTCCCCCAGGAGCTTCTGGGGAGCCAGTTTGAGGCCCCTCGGCCCAGACATTCTCTGGGACGGCGTGGCCCCTCTCTGGCCCCAGGAGCACCAGGTTGTGCCTGTTCCTGTTCAGCCTGGGCCCTGGCCTTCAGTGAGGGAGCCATTCTGCTGCAGGAGTGACCACGTCTGTCACGTGCCCGGATGCACTGGGCGGTGCAGGCCTGGGTGTGTGACAGCTGGCCCACCTGTGGCAGAGCTCTGCTCCTCCCCACTTACCTGCAGGAGGAATTCATGCAGCTCCCTGGAGGGCCCCTCTCTGTATGCTTCCTCTTCTGGGGCAAAGGAGGGGGGCTGCCGTGGACAGGGGACAAGGGGAGTCTCAAGCGGCACCCGCCGAGTAGCAACAGGTCCCCAAATTGCAGGGCAGGGAGCCCGGGGGAGAAAGAGAGGTGACAAGTGGACGGAAAGGCAGGAGGTTTGGGCTAGCATCCCACCCTGCCTCCGGCTAGCTGTGTGACCTCGGCAAGTGACGCACCCACTCTGGGCCTCTCTTTCAGCACCTATAAAAGCCACTCCACAATGTTACTGCGATGACTGAGTGAGATAACATGAGTGGAATAAAACAGTAAGAGGCACAAAGCCTATGCCGGGTGTTTGTAAAACACTTCATGAGCTATGATGTCACTACCGCGAGGAGATGTGAAGGGCACACAGGATGGTGCCCGGGACACTGCAGGCACTCAGTGACACCTCTTACAGGGGTGATCGGCAGGTTACCATGGATCACACTATGTATGCAGCACGGTGCTAAGGGCCTCGGGTGTATCACCTCCACTCAACACTCACAAATATCCCTACGAAGCTGGTACGATTATTCTCATGTTACAGATGAGAAATCCAAGGCACAGAGAGGTGAAGCAATCCGCCCAAAGACACACAGCTATTTACGAGAGGAGGTGGAAATTAAGTGAAAGCTGCCTGACCCCGAACTCGAACTCCCAACCATAGTACCCTGAGCCTCCCCTCCAGGCCACTTGCAGCTCTCAACATGTAGCAGGGGGCCGTGTGCAACAAGCAGACATTTCTCCCATCGTACCCACACTCCACCAGGCTCCGTTTTCCGGAGCGGTGCCAGATCCAAGGTCAAGAGATCAGGGTTTTGCCCTCTGTGTTTCCACCCAAAAGCTCTTGGGTGGCTTGGGTTAAGTCATCTCTTTTTTCTCCAGGCCTTAGTCTCCCTGATACAATGTTTTGGGCAGGAGGAAGAGTGTTTGCAGCACAGAAGCCGGACCATGTCGGCTTTGGGGTGTGAGTACAAGATTTGAAATCCGAATACTGACTAGGAAGATCAACCGTTTGGAGAAAGTGAGAGCCAAGGCAGAGTCACTTGCATGGTGGGGGGGGGGGGGGGTTGGGGAGGGTGCCATTCCCAGCACCGGCCTAGCTAAGGATGGTTCTGGGATGCGCTGACTCCTCCAACGTTCTGAACACCTGACCGTGGTCACGTGAAGGCTGGGGGTGAAGACGGAGGTAAGAACTGTGCACTGGGAGACCCTCCCTGGGCCTCGTGATTCCAGTCCAGCCGAGCCCTGCTGCTCCCCAGATGTGCCCTTTTCTTCAGGGCTCCTTCCCTTCAGGACACAGGCTGTTTTCGTCTCCTGGAGTGTTTGCATCTGCACGCTGCCTTATCTGCCTGGTCAGCTGCTTCTCAAGGTCCCTTGAGGTTCAGCATGGGCCCACCTCTTCTAGAAAGCCTTCCCGGATTAGGTGCCTTGACTCTGGTTCCCGTAGTCCTGGGTTTACCTCTACCTTGGGAGGATCTGGCATCAGGTGGTTATTGCTGGTTCAGTCCTTTGTCCTCCCACGTGGCAGTGAGCCCCCGGGGGCAGGCGCATCACTCCCCATTGTCTTTCCCAGCACCTAGCATCAGCCAAGAGGGCGAGGAGGAGGAGGAGGAGGAGGAGGAGGAGCACCGATGTGGGAGAACAAAGGTCTAATATGAGATCTCTTTGTTCAAGGCCTATCACCTCATCACAAGCTTCTCCGCTTCACCTCTTCACGAGCTCTTCATCCCATGGAGACTGAAGTCCAAACTCCTGAGCCAGAAGCCTGGGAAAAGCCCCCCGGCCTCCCCCTCCTGCCCGGTGGCCACAACAGTCTCCAGTTCCTTCCCACCCAGAGTCCCTCCGGTAGCTTCTCTCCCAGGGAACTTCACACTGTCCGACCCCTTGTCACTTAGACCTTGGCTACAAGGCTGCTCTCTGGACAGAAGTACCCTGACCATGTGGCTCAGCATAGTCACCAGGTCACCACCGCGTTAGTGCGACGCACAGCACCCATGCGACTTTACCCTTCTCCCCCTTCTACAACATAAGCCCCAGAGGGGCAGGAGCCTGGGGTGTCCCTTTCTTCCCCGTCTCCACAGCACCGAGAATAATGCCTGACTCAGAGCAGGCTTTTAATAAATATCTGCCTTAGGGAAGAATGAAAACTAAGTTCCCTTCCAGCATGAGCCACTTGTGATTAGTGGAAACAACAAACTCTGTTTTCCATTTGGATTGAAAAGAAGGTCTGCTCTTGCATGTAGTTCAAAGCAGCAAAAGAGAGTAGAAATATGCTTTCCCCACCCTCCCTCCTCCCTCCTCCCTCTACTTCTTCCCTTCCCTCTCTCCTTCCCCCTCTCTCTCCCACCATGGTGGGAAGCACTGCTGGGGGCAGGAGCTGCCTTCCCATCATCCCCTGAGCTGTAACAGAACCTGCCACCTGGTGGTCTCAGTCCTGACCCGGATTCATCCGCCATTTGCACACCAACGGCCCCCTCCCTAAGCGTGCTTCCCCAACATCTGGAACCAGACACTAAGTGGATGATCGCTATGATTAAACCGCCTTTTAATTATCCAGTGAGATGTCAAAGGTGTGCGTCATTGTGACATTATAATGGACTCGGGCTCCCTCGCAAAATGTCGGGAAAGGTAGGGGACCATTACCTTGTCAAAACGTGCATTCCTGGGGGCTTTATTTCCAGTACACCAGCTAATTTTTCAAGTAGCACAGAAGGGAGGCGTGAAGCCCGGTGGTTGACGAGGGCGCTGGCTCCACGTGATTTAGGCAACACAAGGACTTGGTGGATTCTGGTAGATGTGACAGATCGTCCGCTTTTGGAGATTCATGGACTTCTCGAACAAAATGAAATTCGTTGGCTCTCAATCAACATTTCTTGGCTGCTCACTGGGCAGGGGGGCTCCAGGTGGGCAGAAGCTTGGGCAAGGATGGGGCAGGAACACGAAAAGAACACACTGGTATAGTCCCACCAGGGCTTTGTTTGGTTAATGAGACAAGCACTGGCCAAGGATTTACTATGCCAAATAGGGTACCAGGCAAAAAGGTGACGCATGGACACACACAACGCCCAGAGGCAGCAGGGAGTGCTGGTTTGGACTGGAAATAATAAGAGCTGCTTCCAGGCCCACAGCTGTCTCTAACAACTTGGGCGACTTTGGGTAAGTCAGCTCTTGGGGTCTTGGTTGACTCAACTCTCAGAGGATGCTTGGCTTGAATTGTTTCTAAGATATGATGCTATAGCTGATGACTTCATGTCACACACCCTCACTCATGATGGATCAGCACGCATCCATTTGCTGCCGTCTCTGAAAGCCACACCAGACTAGAACCATGAGGGATCTAAGGCAATCCGACAAGGCTTCTGCTTTCAAGACACTTCGAGGAGAGCCTGGACCCCAAAGGCGAAGCAGAAAACAGGCAGCAGTTAAGGATAATTCCTGTTTACTGAAGGCAAGGGCGATAGGAGTTCGGGGAAAGGAGCAATCAGTGAGGGTTTGGGAAGCTGCCAAGACTTCTTGAAGGGAAAGGAAGTGACTGCTTTGTGGGGCAGGATGCCCGGGAGTGTAGGGGAGACAGAGGGCAGGTCTGGTGGGGGAGAGTGAAAAGTGAACAGGGGCATGATGGGGATGAGTGGCAGGGGCCACTGAAGCCACAAGTCACTGGTGCTGCCTCCAGGGACCAAGGACTCATCCGATCTGCCTGCTGGGGACGGTGATGGGACATCGAGCATCCAGAAGCCATTCTCTCTTCTTTTAGCCTCAGTACCTTAATTTCCTTTTAGGAAGTTACCCATGCCTCCCTGTGCAGGTTTAGAGGGCTTATGCATCAAAGGACATGCGACCCAAGCTATGTCAACTGGATGGTCTCTCCAGGACTTCGACTCGAATGCAGTTAGGCCTGGGAATCAAAAGTGCTTAGTGTTCATTCATTCCAGGGATAGGGTCCTGATCTGAGAGGGAATAACTGCCACCTGATAATCCTGTGGTTCTTCAGCTCCTGCCTTTTCGTAGCATGGTTTTCCAGCATGTATGTGTGTGTGTTTGCCTGTGTGCATGTTGTGTGTGCATGCATGGTGCTTGTGTATGTCCCACCTCCCTAACTAGTTTCGTACCATGTTTGGTACAGGAAATCCTCACTCAGTGGTTGTCTGATTAAACAAAGCACTGTCAGGACTACTGATTCTGTGAGCGCCCTGATATCCTTCTAATATAATCCCTTTTGCTTAATTTAGCCAGGGTCAGCTTCTATCGCTGACCAACAAACCCTAACTGATAGCCATCTATCCATTCAACCATTCACTCATCCATCTATGCATCCATCCATCCACCCACTCATCCATCCAGCCATGCATGCATCCATCCATCTACTCATCCATCCATCCATCCATGTACTCATCCATCCATCCATGCATCCATCCATGCATCCATCCATGCATCCATCCAT
>NW_024412446.1:3572853-3578992 GCF_014898765.1 Herpailurus yagouaroundi | reverse complement strand
CATCCATCCATGCATCCATCCATGCATCCATCCATGCATCCATCCATGCATGCATGCATGCATCCATGTATCCATCCATCCATCCATCCATCCATCCATGCATCTCTCAGTCTATTGTTGGGGTGTTGAGGACCAGTGGGAATTAAGTAAGGACAGACAAGGAACACAAAGTTAAAGGGAACCGAGAAAGCCATAAGGAGTTTAAAAATTAATCCTATAACAACAAGCAATTTCGTGTAAAGTAATAGAACACAGATGGCCCACTGGATAAAGAAGCATCAGGGCCAGCTGGGGCTTACTAGGGGGGCTTTTTGGAGGAAGAGACTTTTTAAGAGCAAAGATTGAACGAAACCAACACGTAGAGATCACCTGGCACCATGCCACACGATTTTATGGAAGTGATCTCCCTGGTTTCCCAACCACCCTATGAAGTAGGTGCCAGCAAACCCACTTTGTGGAGACTGAGGCTTAGAAAGTTTGGGCAACATGATATAGATCACATCTATTAAATGGCAGAACCAAGATCCAAACTCAGGTCTTACTGCTTCCAACACTCTTGCTCTCTCCACTACGCCACACCACCTAAGGGGGGTCTTGGGGTAAGTCGGTGCACTCTCTGGGGTGCAACTGCCTTCTCTACAAAAGGAGAACAGTGTGATACCACCTGCCTTTTGCCTGCAGGAGCCCACATGCCTTGCATTGTGAGCGGTGCCCTAAAAGTGCCAGTCCAGGAGCTTGCTTCCCCTGGGGCCCTGTGTTTCACCAGACCCAGACCAGTTTTTATGTTGACTTTTTGAGTTGAGATTCTTGCACCACGTGAGTAGTATCTATTCAGACCCCTTACCTACCTACACATGGCGCAGACTTACTGACCCTAGTTTTTGCAGGAGATTTCCAACTCCCACCTGGAACCCCTAGTGGACACTTATCTTCCTTATGCTTCTGGATGGAGTTTTCTATTCCTCTTTGATAGACAGGACTGCTCCTCTAGAGTCCCTTATGCAGAGGCTCTGTCTCAGGTCTCTCTCAAGTGTTAACCATGCTCTTTCATCTCCTAGGCTGGAGCCTAGGACCTTGTCCCACAGACCCCAGGAAGACAGCTGCGTAGTTACTACCCTGGATTTAAGGTCCTTCATTCTTTCTAGAACCTGAGGCTAGACTTTCCTTCCTCCTTTCCTTCTTTCCTTCCTTCCTTCCTTCCTTCCTTCCTTCCTTCCTTCCTTCCCTCCTTCCTTCCTTCCTTCCTTTCTCCCTTCCTGCCCCCCTCCCTTCCTTCCTTCCTGTTCTTAACAACACTGGGAACAGTGGTAAAAGTATTTTCTGTTTGGAGCAGGGGAGAGCCCTAGTCAGCATAGACAGCCTCATGGCCCAGAGTTCCACCACTTGTTGATTCTTCCAGGGAGCAGAGGGGAGAGGTTCAGCTCTGAACCCACTCACTCACCAGTCCCAGCAGGCTCTGTGGTCCAGGCTGGAAGCCCTCCTCTCCAGCTGTGTGAATCCTTCTCTCTTACCTAACACGCCCGGGCACTTAGCCTTCACTCCAACCAGACACTGAGTCCATTTACAACCTTTACTGTCCATGGTGAGTGATTTTTTTTAAACAATAAACTGATTCATTGCAAAATCAATTGGTTAAAAAATACCTTACCTTTTTCCCCACCCAACCACCCACCCAAACCCCTAGGTTGGCAAGTTAAGTCCATGAAAAGGAAGAAAACCCTTTGATCGTATAATCATCTTTTACATCTCAAGATGATAAGCTTGCATACTGATTATAGAGCTAATTATGTTATAATGAGCCCATTTCCTCATCCTAGTCCCCTCTCACCAGAGGGAAGAGTTTCCTGGCTCCACTCCTTGCTAGAAACTAGACCCACCATCCCCCACCCCCTCCGTCCTCTCTAGGCATTTCTTCCAGAATAGCCTTTTTGAAATGCAAATGTGAGCCTGTCAAACCCAAGCAACCTGTTTGAAATTCTTCTCTGGTCCACCCTCACCTTCCTGAGGTCTCAAACTCACGTGAGTAGTACTGCACCTGCGCGAATGGGTTTTGTTCGGTCTACATGGAACTTTAAACATTTTAATTAGGATGCCCCTAGGCAGGATGAGTGTATTCCAGTTGGCCAGTGGCCTTACTGTTTCTATGTGCTTCTATCTGGCTATTCCTTACATTACCTGTCTCAGCCTTCAAGACAACTTCATTTCTAACCCCTGAATGAAGGCCGGATTGCCCAAATAAAACCGTCCCTTCATAACTTGGCCTGACTGACAACAACTCTGCCCAGCTGAACAATTTCAGGAAGAATACAACCTGCTTCTGTTTACTGAGCAGCTACGCCAGGGCCAGCGGTAAGCACGTTATGACATTATCTCATGTAAATTACACAGCAATGCCACGCAGGATTGGATGCCAAGGATCAAGAAAGGTAGGGCTTGCCCAAGGTCTGAAAGCTAAGAAATGGCAGTGTCAGGGCCTGGATTCAAGTGCATCTGGTTCTAAAGCTTGTGCTTACAACCTCTATGCTGCTCCGACTTCCATTTCCAAACTGGCGATGGGCCTGCCCTTTGTGGGTAGCTCCCTGTTGTGCAGTGACAGCCCTTTTCTCGTATCCCTCTCTTCCAGACTTCTATGTCAGCCCTCTCCTGGTTTCCCTTCCACCTCCCTGACCTTTCCTTCTCATCCCCCTTTGCTAGCTCTTCTGCTTCCTGACTCCTGAATGTTGCCGTGCCCAGCTCCCGGTGCTCAGCTCGCTGCTCACCTGTCTGCACTGTCTCCTTCCACCACCCTGTGCAGTCTCATTACTCCTAATCCTGCCATTGCACCGGTGACTCCCAAATCCCTGTCTCCTGCCCCGAACTCTCCCCGAGCACCAGGCTTCTGTGTCCAACTGCTAACTAAGATGCCCACTGACTATTTCAATCTGAGCATGTCCAAAATGTTGCGTTCTACCTACCCCCTACACACATACCTCTCCTGTCCCCGAAATCTACTCTCCCCTCGCCTCTCAGTGCATGAAATCAACATCAGCCCAGAAGCTCCTGCCGCAACCTGGGAGTTAGTTCTTCTTGAGTCTTTTTTATCATGCTATACAGCCAATCCAACATCAAGTCTCACTGGGTCCTCTCTCAACATATCCCAAACTGGACCACTCACCATCTCCACCATGAAAACATGATCCAGTCCACAGCATCTGTCACCCCCAATACTGTATCTGCATCCTAACCTGTCTTCCTACCCCCATTCTTATCTGCTCTTATCCAACCTTTGAAGCCAGAATGATCTTCTTAGAGAATATATTAATTCATGGTGCTCCCATACCTTTTAAACTCTCCAGTGGCTTCTCACTGCCCTGGCAGTAATCTCCATATTCAGTCCAGCCTACAAGGGATGTTACAGTCTGGCCCATGTCTACTTCTCCAACATCAGCTCATATCATTCTCTTCTTCTTCCTCTCTGCTCCAGAATGAACAGCCAAGCTCATTCTCATCTCAGAGCCTTTGCATCGTGTCCCCTCTACCTGGGACACTCTCTCCCTAGCTCTTCTCCTGGTTGTGTCCCTCTATCATTTAGGTCTCAGTTCAAATGTCACCACTCCAGACAAGCCTTCCTGACTACACAACCTGAAAGCATCTTGCGGCACCCCTCTCCATCACTCCATGTCCTACTGTCCTAGGGCATTGTTTTCAGAGTCTTTATCATCATCTAAAGTTATTTACGTGTACCATCTATGTCCGGCACCCCACCCCACCATCTTCTGGACTATAAGCCCTGTGAGAGCAGGAATTATGCCTGTTTTGTTTGTTCTCTGTGGTCCAGTGCTAACAGGTTCTGGCACATAGTAGGCACGCAATTAATGCTTGCCGAGTAAAGGAAAGAAACTTCTAAAAGGTGGACTGAGTTCTGAAATCTGAAGTTGATTTTAGGTAAACAGTTATTTACTGGTTGCCTGGTTTGCATACATAGAAAAGCATAATGCTCTGAGGAAAACTGTCTTCTTATCACATGAACCCATGGGCTCTACACTGTACACGGTAGTACCTCACGACCACCATCATCACCATTTTCATAATCACCACCACAATTACCACCACCACCACCATCATCATCACCATCACCACCATCATCATGACTATCACCAAGATGACCATCACCATCACCACCACTATCAGCAGCAGCAGCAGCATCACCATCATCACCATCACCATCATCATCACCACCACCATCATCATCATCATCACCATCATCACCATTACCATCATCACCATCATCATCATCACCATCATCACCATCACCACCATGATTATCATCACCATTATCATCATTACCATCATGACCATCATCATCATCATCACCATCATCACCATCATCACCATCACCACCATCATCATGACCATCACCATCATCACCATCATCATCATCATCACCATCATCACCATCATCACCATCACCATGATTATCATCACCATTATCATCATTACCATCATGACCATCACCATCATCATCATCATCACCATCATCACCATCACCACCATCAGCATCACCATCATCATCACCACCACCATCATCATCACCATCATCATCATCACCATCATCATCATCACCATCATCACCATCATCACCATCACCACCATGATTATCATCACCATTATCATCACTACCATCATGACCATCACCACCATCATCATCACCATCACCATCATCACCATCACACCATCAGTAGCAGCAGCATCACCATCATCACCATCATCATCATCACCACCATGATTATCATCACCATTACCATCATTACCATCATGACCATCACCACCATCATCATCACCATCATCATCCTCATCACCACCAACATCCTCATCACCACCATCATCATGATCATCACCATCATCATCATCACCACCATGATTAACATCACCATTATCATCATTACCATCATGACCATCACCACCATCATCATGACTATCACTACCACCATCATCATTGTCACCAAGATGCCATCACCATCAGCACCAGCACCAGCACCACCACCATCATCATCATCATCACCACTATAATCATCATCATCAGTAACAACAGTCTCCAACATGGTAGTAATTTGCGCCAAACAAAACAATTTTTTATACATTATCTCTTTGGATTCTCAGAACATTCCAGTGAGGGGAGGTCAGTCCCTACGTGTTGTCCACATGTTATAGATGAAGAAGCTAAGCCTTGAGAGAGAAGACACTTGCCAAGATCTCTCAGCTTCGAGGTGAAATTGAAGTGACTCAAATCCAGCACTTGGGCTGCACACCCCTTCTGGCTGAACTGCCTCCTTCCTTTGTCACCTGCAGGCAGATGAGGCAAGCCAAGCCCAGGACTCACTCCTGTTTTAACAACACCCACCTAAGAAATCACCCCTGAGTCTATACATTTTCATTCTGACCATGTAGGAGAGGGGATAGCATTCCAATGGCAATCCATTACCACATTTTACGACTGCTAAAGGGGGAAAAAAAATAAAAGCTTAAGGTGAGTTTAGGAGAACTTTTTGGTTGGTTAAAGGAAAAAAATTACGAAATTAAAAGAGTGGAAAAAAATAAATTACAAGTGACTGTTTTTACTGCCTGAGCCTACAAGCTGGAGTGGAGAATTAAAAAGTTATATAGCTGGGGTTTCTAACCATGACTTATCACAGACAAATCCTCCATATTTATAGCTTTTTCCTTTTTTTCCATCTCAAGATAGTAAGCAATCCCCTGATATAGGGTTGCTTCTCTCTGCGCGTGAGCCCTGTGGGCCGTATGTGCTCAGCAGATCTGTCATGGCTGAGAACACAGTGAGGACTTGGGGCGGACGCGGTGGGGGGGTGGTGAGCAGAGGTGGGTGGTGGGGAGGTGTGTACTCTGTGCAGAGCCCAGTGAGGAGAAAGAAGGCCCTGGAGAAGTAGAACAGTAACAGCCCCTGCTCTGTGCCAGAAGCTGTTCTCTCAACACATTTGGTCCTCACAACCACAAATACCACTAACATCCCTGTTTTACAGATGGGGCTATTGAGGCCCATAGAGATGAAACAACTTGCCCAAGTTCATGCGCAGTCAATTGTGTCTCAAGGTCCCTGTCCTTAAAGACTTTAAAAACGAGCTGGGGCGGGGGTGGGGGGTGG
>NW_024412446.1:3554993-3572753 GCF_014898765.1 Herpailurus yagouaroundi | reverse complement strand
GGGGGGGGGGAGGAAAGGATAAAAGGCAAATGGGAGAAATCACGGAGGGAGGCAGTAAGCATTAAAAGAGCATTTGCCTTGTGCCAGGCTCCACAAGGAATTTTGCCTGGCCATCTTTTGTCTTCCTCACAACTACTCTGTGGAAACAGGCGGTATTCATACCCATTTAACGGATGAGGAAATGGGGCCCAGAAACTTAATAAAGCACCCAAAGTCAGTTTGGAAGCCGCACTGCTGGAATTCGAACTGACGTCTGTCTGCCTCTATTACTTCCTGGCTGGATGGCCTTGGGCTAGTTAACTGAGCCTCTGTCTCCTTACCTGGGCAACAGGAATAGCATTCGCTACTCCCAGGCTGACCTCTCAGCCACTGGATGGCGGCCCCTTGTAAACCAGATGGCACGGTGAAGCAAAGTCTGGTCCAGCACCCTGCTTACAGGCAGGCAGAGACGAGCTTCTAGAGAGGAGACTGAAGCCCAGGGATCCCAAGGAGACCCTCACGGATACAGAGCCAACACAAAAGAGGTTGAAACTGAGCCTCCTGCCTCCTGGTGTGGATTCCCAACATTCACTGGTAAGAGGGAGCCTCACTGGGGAGAGGATGAGACACAAGCAGGTATAAATTATTGACAGCAACAGATTTAAACATAGAAACAAGTGACCCTGGATTTCAAGGTCACGGTCTCATAGCCTTTTTCAATGACACAGCCTCCTAGAACTCATCTACCCTAAGGAAGACTGCATAGATCAGTTAGTCTGGGGACTCTCAACCTCTGGGGAAAAATACCCATGTCTGGGCTCTACCTCAAGCCAATGAAATCAGAACCCCTGGAGGTTGAGCTTGGAGCTTTAGTAACATTTTTTGAAGTTCTCCCAGGTGATTCTAATGTGCAGACAGAGTTGAGAAATAACTGATTTATGATCTCCTTAATTTTCCAGATGTGGACCAGAGGCCCAGAGGGGGACACCTGAGGGCCCAGGGTTGCTCAGTGCTCAGTGGCAGAGTGCAGACTCTAGTCTCCTGGCCACCAGCTGGGGTTCTTCCTCTGTTCCCTTTACCTCTAATCATAGGGACCAGGCCATCCTGGTGTCCCCCTTGTGCCTGAGATCTTTCAGACGGAAGGTCCCCCTTCCCCCGGCCCCACTTTCCTAATTCTCTCCTCTCCTCCAGCATCTCACGTCTCTTGAGAAAGCCCTGGGCACCTGGGAGGCCCGAGCTGAGTCACATCCTACGAGTGTGCACCTGGGCTGGTCTACACCACTGCAAAATGAAATGGCGAACTGAGGCAATTACCTAATGTATTAGCAAGCCGGTCCCTGCGGCACTCCTGTGAGCCAAAGTAATAAATACAAAATGGTAATTTCTCTCTGGAAGCCTGGCTCCGGCCTCCCACTCAATTCCCCTCCCACCCAGAAGTCATATACCACTGCCTGGTTGTCCTCTCCTGCATGGGGCGGCAGTGATTCGGAGTTATTTAAATATCTTGGGTAAAACTTGCTTGTCAAAACCTGAATCATCCTACAGAAGTCTCAGTTCTCCTCTACAGCTTACTTGTCTGGCCAGAACAGATTCTTCTAGCCTTCAGTGGGAAGTAATAAAAATGCTGTACAGGTATTAATTAATGACTCCAAGCGGCTCACAACTTTGCGTATGTTAGTATCAGCCCTGGAAAGAAAGTGAGAAGCTCTCAGTTGTAGCTCAGACTTGGTCCCTTACTAACTTTGTGACCTTTGTGACTCCACTTGCCCGGGATTTGCAAGTCTTCTACCTTCCCTGAGAGCTGTTTGGCAAATCCAGAGGATGGATGTGAAACCGTTTGCACAGGCTCCAGCAATATCTTCCCACGATCACACAGCTAGCACGTGGGGAAGTCAAGACTTGAAGCCAGAGCCCTTAGTCTTAACCACTGTGCATTAGAGCATCTCAGGGCATCAGAGGCTACGTGCCTCCCAAGAGGAGAAGGACCTAATTCTTCCCTGCACGGAGGCACCGGGAAGGGGAGAAGATGATAAAGCTGAGTCTTGAAGGATGAGGACGAGCTCTCCAGGAAGACAAGAGGGTTGCAGGACATCTCGGGCCGAGGGGACAGCAGGTGAAACGTGGCAGAATGCATGATGTGCGGGGGTGAGGTCTTGGAGCTCACTGGGTGCTTGGTTTCATCTCGCAGTGGGGAACCACATGGCAACTTTAAGGAGGACAGATTCTCAGAATAAAGATAACAGACAGCTAGTTGAGTTTTTCAGCACTAAGCTGGAGAGGCCATTGAGGGTTTAGCCTCTTGCTTGGCTATAGGATATGCAAGGGCAAGGAGACCGAATTGATGACTTTGAGTGGATTCACTTTCATCTCCTTAGAGCCAGCATCGTACCCGGTATACAGAAGGCACTCAACGAATGTATGAATGGATCGTTGACTCTGAGAGTCAGTGAAGGAATAAAAGAGTGAGCAAAGGAATGAATGACTGACTGAATTAACAAGTGAGGGTATGAATGAGTGAATCAAACGAATCGCCCAAGGCATGGTCTGGAAGCAGCCTTTGTAATTCTAACAATTCCAATGGCCTCCTAGCAACAAAAGCTCAGGCTTCCAGCTGCCTTACCTAGGAACGCCCTGTTATTGGCAAGACTCTTTCAAATTGAAGGCTTCTCCCTGTCAGTGGCAACACACCGCACAAAGACAAAGATTGATTACTGTGATCAAGCTAAAGGCTGTCCTTCTTGGACTACACCTTTCACGGAAGGGCCCAGTGATATCCACAAAATCAGGAAAGGGTGCAGAAATGCCTCGTGTCAGCTCGTCCTCGTGGGGAAACTCATTTTGGAGGTATGTCACTCCATTGCCATTTCTCCATTCACACGGTCTCCCTAAACGACTAGTCATTTCAGCATCATATAAAGATAAAGGAAAAGAGTTATCTTTAATCGTCGTGCTGTCTGCATTTCTAAGCTGCAGGTCTAGTCTGGAAGAAGGGGCTTTGCTCTTCAGGGCAGGGTCCAGGGTAAGGTGGTCCCTTCTTCCCCTCTTACTCCACACTGCCTTTTCCTCCAGCCTTCTAGAGCCTTCCTACCTACAATGTGGTCTGTGCACCTGCGTCATCAGCATTACTTGGGAGCTTGTCGGGAATGCAGAGCCTGAGGTCCACCTATGAACCAGAACCCGCATTTCAGCAATATCCACAGGTGACTCTGATGCACATAAGTTACTGAAGTTTGAGAAACTCTGTCTGCAGCTGACCCAGACACCTCCGAGCTAAGATTTCAACTCTCTAGACTGGGTTTTACAAAGCCTTCCTAAAGGATCATGGAAGACTTCCCCCAGGAGGTGACAGTGACAGACCCTTGCAAAAGGGGCACAGATTTTGTCTCCAAGTTTTGACTCACCACCATGGGCAGGGGAAGTACCAGAGTGGGAGTCCGAACTGACCTGGGTCTGGTACTAGGTAGATGACCTTGGGCAGCTCAGTTCTCCCTCTGCGCCTTTATTGCCCCATCTGTAAAATGGGAACAATACTTTCCTTTTCCTGTAACGCAGTTATCATGAAGACAAACAGAGGTGTTTGCAAGCCCTCTGTGAAACAGAGAGGCAGGTGAGGGGCCTGTTTTCAGTGTGGACAACCAGCCACTTGGACCTGACACCTTAGAAGATGAATAAGGAAAATCCATCTGGGTGTCAAAGGTGTAAGACCTTGCCGTCACGAAGATTAATCAGCAGAGGAACGTGGTGCTAATCAACCAGGATGTAGCACTCCAAAGAAAGGGCCCGGCCGCGCTGGTCTCACTGAGCTGCCCTTAGACAGAGATTTGCAATTGGATTTTTGAGACTGTGGGTTTTTTTTTTTTTTTCCTGCTTACTTGGAGTTATTTAAAAAAAAATTTTTTTTTTAACGTTTATTATTTTTGGGACAGAGAGAGACAGAGCATGAACGGGGGAGGGGCAGAGAGAGAGGGAGACACAGAATCGGAAACAGGCCCCAGGCTCCGAGCCATCAGCCCAGAGCCCGACGCGGGGCTCGAACTCACGGACCGCGAGATCGTGACCTGGCTGAAGTCGGATGCTTAACCGACTGCGCCACCCAGGCGCCCCACTTGGAGTTATTTTTTAAAGGAGAGCTCAGCCTAAGGACCTAAGGCTACATTGCATTAGCATCCCGAAGGTCGATATTTCCAGAACCTGCCAGAATCATGTTGTTCTCTCACATTGTGTGGGTGAGAGAGGCAGCCCCATTCTGGAAGGAGCCAGATGTACTCGCAGAGCAAAGAACAGACCAGCAGCTGAATCTCTAGTGCTGGAAGGAAGGAGTCCCCCACCTCCACCCCAGAGACCTTTAGCTTGCC
Source organism: Herpailurus yagouaroundi (assembly GCF_014898765.1). NCBI lineage: Eukaryota > Metazoa > Chordata > Mammalia > Carnivora > Felidae > Herpailurus > Herpailurus yagouaroundi. The sequence goes on along the minus strand of NW_024412446.1, from coordinate 3,568,419 downwards.
GTTCCCTCTGTGATGAATGCTTTTCCCCAGATCCCTGAGTGGCTGCCCCTTCTCAGCAAAGATGACATCTCCTCAGAGAATCAATCCTTTCCTACCCCTGTCTTCAAATAGCCTCCTGCCATTCTCTAGCACGCCTTTAACTGTTTCTCTCCACAGCATTTATTTGTTTACTTGTATGTTATCTCTGCCACCCTCTACCCCTAACACAATGTTCTCCTGAGATCCTCAGTCGCCTGGAGTTGTGTGTTAAAAACACATTGCTGGACCTCTCCCCTGTGAATTCTGACTCAGAGGTCCTGGGTTGAGGCCAGGGATGTTTAAACAAGGCTTCCCGATGATTCTGATCATCATGGAGATCATTCGTGGGACTCTAGAACGTGAGCTCCGTGAGGGAAGGACCCTGTCCATTTCCCCCATATGGCACATCTAATACGATGCCCTCTGCATACAGGCTCCCGACAACTCTTCACGGAATGGGTTAATGAATGACCGAAGGAGTCCACATATATCTTGGTGGTACCAATCCTTTCTCCTGCTTCGGCCATTCAGTATCCAGACGGAGCACTTGTTACCTGTGGGGAATGGCACTAGGTGCTGGGGCAGCCACGAGACGGAGCCAGGCGTGGCCCCTGCCCTCAGGAGGTGATGATCTGATGACAGGAAACTGGCTATACGAAGAGGGTTGCAATAAAAGACCAAGAGAGGAAAGGGCCTTAAGAGCGGCATGAGCAAAGTGAGTCTCGGCTGATCGAAAGGATGAGGGGCGCCTGGGTGGCGCAGTCGGTTAAGCGTCCGACTTCAGCCAGGTCACGATCTCGCGGTCCGTGAGTTCGAGCCCCGCGTCGGGCTCTGGGCTGATGGCTCAGAGCCTGGAGCCTGTTTCCGATTCTGTGTCTCCCTCTCTCTCTGCCCCTCCCCCGTTCATGCTCTGTCTCTCTCTGTCCCCCAAAAAATAAATAAACGTTGAAAAAAAAATTAAAAAAATAAATAAAAAAAAAAAAAAGAAAGGATAAGCCCCTTGCTTTCTGGACGGTTTACACTGGAGGAGTGGCCGGGAATAACCTCAGAAAGGGTGGGAAATTTTTCAGACGGTACTTTTGCTTCATGGGTTTGTTTGCATTTAGTTAGACCTGCATGTGGTTAAAACATTCAGACCACAGGAAAAGCGCAGGCAAGAAGCCAAGCTTCTCCCACTCACCCTGCCCGTCCGTCCCTTCCCCTCGTCGGAGGCAGGCCGCATCAGACCTCATGCCCGCTTCCCCGGCATTTTCAGTGCACGTCTAAGCACACGGCGTGTAGAACAGACTGGGCTTGCAGGCAGAGACGGCAGATTGGGCATCCAAGACAGCAGCCCGAATAAATGCACGGAACTTGACAAAGAAAGATGAGCACCTCCCAAGTGACTTGGCTTTGTGACTCAGGGGCGACAAGAACCTCTGATTCCAGACGGGTGGGAAGAGGGAGGTGAGACAAGGTAATAGGTAGCTTCCCACCTCACTGGCTGGAGAAGATTCTTGGATCAGGTGACAGGGGAGGGGAAGCGGTGAGGGAGGTAGCTGGAGATCAACGGAAATGAAATATGCAAGACGCGATCCTCTAAGAACATGACCAACAGATCTCCATCACCATTCCCCATTGACCTTAGGAGCTTTGGTTGTGCCACCTGTAAAACGGACGTAACAGTACGGTCCCCAAGAGCAGTGTCATGAGGGCCAAAGAAGACAGATGGGAGGCACAGAGCTGGCACACAGTAGGCCAGCCCTGCCTTATCTCTGCTCCCTTATCCCACCTCCTGCCAACCAACCATTACGCCCAAGTTGGTGGCAACACCTCTGTAGAGGCCTCCGCCGACCCCAGCTCTGTCATTTATTCTGGCAAGTTTCTAGTTGCTCTCTGAGCCTCGGCTTTCTTGTCACTGCTTTCGTGGTGCCCCAGTGAGCAGAGCTACAGTGACAGTCAAGCCTTCGCGTGTCACCCCAGGCACGCAGGGCACCCACCTAGCTTCCGCCCGTTCGTTCCCCCTTTCTCCTCAGTGTCTCAGCTAATGCAGCTCCTTGGCCACAGGGACGGTGCTCTTGCCTTCCCAAAGACTTGATAACAGCAGATCGGAGCCTGAGACCCTCACCCCAGGCTGGCATTTTAAAAACAAACCTACTTAGATGTGAAATATGCAGTTGTGCTTCTCTGGCTGGTTAAAATATTTGATGCTCATTGAATATTCAACCACAGAAAAAGGCTCTCACTCCATGTACTGTCAAAAATGTAATGTAATTATAGCGATGTTAAATATCCCCAGCTGTTCTGAGATATTTGAATCTTAAATCAAGCCTGACTGTACACACCCCGGGGTTGCAGCTGGAGATCTACACCAAGTACCTTACAAGCGCAGAGCTGGGGAGGTGAGAACTCGGGGTTAGGGTCTCCAAGCCCATCTGTTACATCTGGGTTTCACCCTCAACACGGATATAAGCGCCCCCAACCTGAGCTGGAGGCAGCATCGCCAAAGAGATCTATGTTCCTCACCAGGGCTGTGCAAACCGGCAGGTCATAAGCATCTATCCAAATAGTCTTTCAAATCCATGTGCAGGGAGCATAAAGAGAGTGTAAAATAAACGGTAATAAAGTGAATAAACACGCGTCTCACTCCAGAGCCTTTGAGGTGCTTCTATAAATCAAATTCTTGCCATAATTTGCTCTGTGAGACTGTGCTGAGAAGCAGCATCAAACCTCATCTGCTTTCCTGAGCAGCAGGCTTAGATTTATGGATGTGAGTTCACAGTGGATGCCCGTGCCATTTCAAAGTGGGAAAATAATTTTCGTTGGGAGGGGTTCCAAGAGAAGATTAAACCCTTCACTTTCAGAGATCAGAGTATCAACAACTTTCAGATCAGATATGCCACTGGAATCAGAAGGGGATGGCCAGCATACATATTTTGGAAAAAGACTAAGTTCTCCGAGGAAGAAGCAGATACTGCTGTGGCATAAAAGCATCATCTATAGGCTTAAGCACAAATATCCTCAGGGTCTTTCAAGTTTCCCCGGTGACTTTCAATGTGACCTTGACCAACTCATTCTCTCTTTCTGATTTTTTTTTTTTAATGTTGGTTGGGGTACTCAATGGGGGAAGAGACCCTAAAAGGCCTTGACCTACCCATAGAGGTGGGGCATGGAAACTACAGGAGGTTCTTGGCTGAAACTCCGGCGATACAGAGAAGGCCATAGTTAGAACGTTCTTCTTCCGGGGCCTGGAAGTCTCCCTCAAAAGGAGTGAGCGCTGTCACCTGTTAATAATGATGATGAGGACGGCAGTGATAGCTTACATTTACATTTCTATATCAGTGCTCTTACAGTCAAGAGAGTAGGGCCACTTTCTGAATTGATACTCAACTTTTATCCACCAGCGCTAGACCATAGCTGGCTCTTAATATGTAATTTTTGGATGGATTATATGCTGCCTGTAAGTCTCAGAACAACCCTGCTTGGAAGGTGTGATCTCTGTCCCACAAACAAGGAAACGGAGTCTCAGTGAAGGTAAGCAACTCCCCAAGAGACACTCAGCAGGGACCTGGAGGACCTGGGCTTTGAGCTTGAGGGTCTCTAAATCCTGAAACTGCCTCCTTCCTGGTCCTCCAACCACCTCCTTTCTAAGTCTGGGCTCCAAGTTCCCAATCTTGCATGAATGTAAGCATGGTTAAAATATCTCACGTTGACCATTTTTGAACCTAGCTACATGGTTGTTCCAGGTTATTTTATTTTCGTCGTTTTGGGACAGCCCCTGATCCAAACCCACCCAGCCTAGTTCACTATGTGGGGTCAGGTGTGTAGCAGAGGGAGTTCTGTACAACAAACGAGGCCTGTGTGAGTTTTCTGTTGCTGCTGTGACAAACTACCACAAACTTAGTAGCTTCGAGCAACACAAATTTATCAGCGTAGAGTTCTGCAGGGCGGAAGATTCCTCCAGAAGGTGGAGGTGTCAGCAAGGCTGCATTCCTTCTGGAAGCTCTGGGGGAGAAGGTTTCCTTGCCTGTCCAGCTTCTAGAGACCACCTGCTTTCCTTGACTCGTGGCCCCTTCCTCCACCTTCAAAGCCATCAATGCAGTGTCTTCAAATCTCTTTCTGACTTCTGGTCTCTGATTCCATGGTTACATCTCCTTCTTTGACTCTGATGCTCCTGCCCCCCTTGTAAGGAAGCTGGTGATTATGTTGAGCCTACTAGATGATCTAGGATAATCTCCCCATCTCAAAACCCTTGACTTGATTATCTGTGAATCCCCTTTTGCTCCTTAAGGTAGCGTATTTAGAAGTTCCGGGGATGAGGATGCGGCCATCTTTGATTGGCCATTACTGGGCCTACCCGATGGCCTTTGCATTGTGGTTTGATTGACACGCTGGCCGGGCCAGAGTACACAATCACATTCCATGTGCACATTCAGCAAGCCAGCGACCCGGACATGACTGCCAGAGCCTGCTGATCCCTCCTTCTCAGCATTCATGGGACTTCAAGAGCCCACAGCATTGCCCCTCAAAGTGTGGTCCATGGACCAGCAACATCTGCATCACACGGGAGCTTTCAGAAATGCACATCTCAAGCCCTGTTCCAGACCCACCCATTCAGGGTCTCTGCAGGGAGCCCAGGAATCTGGGTGAGCTCAGGTTTGAGAAGCCTAGGCCTACGGGGCTCTCCGTTCATCTACAGCGAATTGGAGAATGCTGGAACTGACCTGCCTGGGAAGGAGGGGAGGTCTCTGGGCAGAGATCAGGAAGGAAATCAGCACCTCTTCTCAGCAGCCAGTTTTAGCACTGATCCATCTGCAAGGCACTCGGGGGCCCATTGCTTTTCCCCTAAGAAAATCTTCCAGGGCTTTTAAACCCTTTTAAGTCCACCCGGGAGCAGGAACAGAGGAGCTGGGGAAGAAGAGATTTGTAGGAGCCTGAGGAGTTCTGGTGGGTCGTAAGCATCTGAATTCAAATGGAGATCTGAATGCAAATCCTGGCTGTTTCTTTTCCTGGGCCACGTGACCCTGGGCAAATCACTCCTCCTGTCTGAAGTGAGGCAGGCAATAGGGTACAGTCCACATCCACCATTGTTGCGGGGATAAAATGAGACGGTAACGTATAGCATGATATCCTATCCAGGTTGGAAATGCAAGTTTGCTGGCTGAAGCTGGACCGGGGGTTTCTTTTTGGGAACAACTCTGATACAGTGCCAAGAGCACTGACTTTGGAACCCAAAGATCCAGGTTTCTGTCTCTGACCTTGGGCAAGTTGCCAAACCGCTTTGCACCGGTTTCCTTATCTGTACCAGGGAGAGAAGAAGACTTCCTTTCCGGTCTGTTGCCAGGCTGAGATGAACTAATGAATGTAAAAGTGCCTGGCAGAGAGTCATAGCCCAATAAGTGTGTGTGGAATCAGGGGAAACAATTTACTAGGCAAATTAATAGTATACACAGTGGTGTCAGGGGAGATATTTGACATGCTCAGGAGAACAAACTTCCCCAGTACGTTAGCAGCCTCTATTTGTTTTACCAACAAGTCATGTTCCAATTACGTGTGAGTCGTCTCTTTGTTAGCACAGGTCTGAGCTGGATCTCAGTTTGGCAACATTTCCTTAGCCAGGACTACAAGTTACCAATGTCCTTGAAAGAATGAAAATAGTCATTTAGTTCTGCTTATGGCCACGTTAAGACTCGTCACAACTCCTCGGGGGGCCCGGGTAGCTCAGTTGGTTAAGCATCCGACTTCGGCTGAGGTCATGATCTTGTGGTTCGTGGGTTCAAGCCCCGCATCAGGCTCTGTGCTGACAGCTCAGAGCCTGGAGCCTGCTTTGGATTCTGTGTCGCCCTCTCTCTCTGCCTCTCTTCTGCATTCTCTCTCTCTCAAATGAATAAACATTAAAAAAATTAAAAAAAAAAAAAGACTTGTCACAACTCCTGATGACCCTGTGTGGCTGATGGACTGGGAGGATGCACGTCTGTCCCTGCTCCTGTGCTCTGAGAAGCAGTCTTTCCTTCTCGGGGTTGCAGGCCTTAGAACCCAGGATGACTTCCAGGGCCCACACAAATCCGCAGCGAAAGAGACTTCAAGCGATGGTCTGAAAGGTTGTGACGGACACCCTCTACAGAAGGGTTGGTTCTTAGCGGCATCTCTGAGTGTTGGCACAATAGCGTCATAGAAAAGGAAAAGAACATCAGCTTTGGAGCTGGACCGACCTTTGTTCGAATCCACACTCTGCTGCCCTCCAGCAGTGACTTTGTGCCTCCCCAAGCCTCAGTTTTCTTGTCTGTAAAATGGGCTCCAGGACACCCATTCGATGCTGGTGAAACTGACAGGAATGTTTACATAACAGGTGCCCAATACAAACCCTGGGCCGTCACATGCCCAGTAGCTCTTTTCAGCCCCCATCACCCTGATGAAGCACACGGTCCTCTGCAGGCCTTCTTACCAGAAAGAGAGAAAATTCATTGTCGTCTTTGTGGCCCACTGCTTGGCACACAGTAGGCACGCAGTGCATGTTGGTTGGTTGAATCTCTGAGCAGCTGATCCAAGCGAATCACTTAGGAGAATCAAAGCGATGGATGTATAACCAAACGGCCTGGTTATTCCTGCGGCCCTTCTCAATTAGACAGGCATCTGACTGACGCGTTCATGACTGGCCACAGTGGCCCCCAAATAGCCACTATCAGAATCAGCCTGACGTTGGTCAATTTGGACATCTCCAGACCTGAGCAGAGTTTACATTTGATTCCCTGAACTAATTTCCCCAAAGTAAAATCTCTGGTAGAGTTCTTTTCATGTTCCTTGTATAAATGTCTATTTAATCACCATCCTGTCTCCAGCACTCCAATAACGTGTACATTTCCCCCTTAATCACTGCTTCAGCTCTGCAAAGAAACGAAATGGTTGGCCGAAAAGCTCGGGCCATCTGCAATAGTTAAGCCCTATTTTCCCCTGACCGCTCACTTGGATGGAGGACTTCTCGGCTACGTCCCTTTGGTCATTTGGGACGTGCCCTCATTTCACAGAGGAAGATCCTGAGGCCAGAGTCACTGAGGCTGCATTGGTTGGTCTTCCCACTGCACACAAACCGCCCGCCCCCATGCTGCTCCCTTCATCGAGCTACACAGCGTGCATCTAGCTGCATGCACCTTTGTGGTCGTGAGGACTTGGGTTCGAATTCCAGCGCTGTCATCTGCTGGCTCTGTGACTCCAGGCAGACTACAGTCCCCCCCCCCCCCCCCCAACCCCGCCCAGAGCTGCAGTTCCCTATCCATAAAGTGCGAACGATCACACAACCTTTTAGGGTTATCCCGAGAACTGAGATGGCAAGAGGTACACGCCCAGCCCGGGCCTGGAGTATCACAGCTGCCCAGCACTATTTGACTTCGTCCTTCACTCAGAACACTCACCGCAAGTAATAATAATGGAAATAGCTCACATTTATTGAGTCCTTTACTTGGTGCCAGAAACTGTTGTAAGCATTTTACATGTATTAGCTCGTTTATTCGTCTTTTCTCCAAAGGCAAAAGTATCTTTCTTGCCTCCCTAAAGCCATCCATCCTCACAACTGCTGTACGGCCTGGCCTAGCACCATTTCAACAGAATTTGCTGATTTTAAACAATATGTTGCTAGAATGATTTCTTGTTTTCTGTCGCTGGCTCAGAGCAGCCAGCCTGCTTGCTGTGACAAAATGTGATGAAACCAAATGCTGTTTCCTTGGCGTTTAGTACATACGACTAGTCCAAAATCTGGACTCAGGGTTGACCCCAGCACAAGGGGGTGAGCGATGGGGGAAAAGTGCAGGGAGGGGTGGCCCTGATGGAGGTAGGAATGGGGGTGGGCCACAGATGACACAGATAGGGACACTCCATGGTCTAAGAGCCAGTAGCGGAAGGAGTCAGAGATTTGCTACAAAGTTAAAAAAAAAACCAGCGTGGCCCCCAAACATCATGCCATTGCATTATCACAGGGTCCGCTCTACTCCTCAGCACCTCCAGCCCCTCCCTCCAGGTGCCCTGAACCACTCTCAGGATCTAGAAGCCTGTGTTCTATCTTATCTGCACTCTCGTTTGTACATGCTGTCCCTTCTCTCTGAAATCCCCTCCCTCCTTCCTTGTCTGCCTTGGAACTCCTACTGATGCTTCAAGACTCAGCTCAGATATCACTGCCTCCAGGAAGCCATCAGAGAGGTCCCCAGTCTGACCGAGGTACTTCCCTAAGCTCACCTAGCAGCTCCGCGCTCCTTCCCGGTATCTCCACACACCTCTTTCCTCAACAAAAATGAATGGAGGACACACTGCGAGCTTTATTTAGTTCTATAGCCCCCAGTAGCTAGTATAGAGCTTGGCATACAGTTGACACTCAACAGACGCTGGGTGATTGAGTGAATGAACCAGGAAATGAGCATATCCCCATTCAGAGAAGCGGTCATGATAAGATATGATAATTACATTAAGAATAATTAATCACTGCTACCCCCAGATACTGTGCCAGTCTCTTTATCCAGATTATACAACAGCTCTCATACACTGAGCACCTGCTGCTATGCAAGAGCCGGCCAGCGTCTGCACACATGTTATCTTCAGCCCAGCAGTGTGGGGCAGGGCTGCCCGAGGCCCACAGCTAGAAAGGGGCAGTGCCCGAGGCCCAAGCTAGGTCTGCCCGACACTTCCCCCTGAACCGTGCCTCCTGCCAGAGAGGGTCCACTGCTCTTGGTTCTTCACGCTGCAGACCCTCAACAGCCTCTGTCAGCCCCTGCTCCCAACCCCTCAGTCCCTCTTTGCAGGCGCCAGTCCCAGATAGCTCGGCCTCGTGGTGCGGCGCCCTGTCCACTCCCTGGGAAGGCTGCTCCCCTCCGCCCCCTCCCCCACCCCAGGACAACCCAGAAGGGCCAGGGTGTGTTGAGCCCGAGGTCCACAGCTGGTGCCAGGGAAACAAACGGGCATTCGGAAGTGGGAGCTGCCTTGTCTGGCAGCGGAGCGATTAACCCTTGCGCAGCAGCAACAATAAACAGAGCAGCTGCAAATAAACACATCCCAAATGGGCCTGGAGAATAAAGGCCAACTGACACCTCTCCACCATACACGTCTCTCCCTTGCCAAGTTTATTTCCAGAGGTGATACAAGCTAGATGGAATGAGGCTTTGGGGGCAGCCAGCATACTCCCCCAAAGGCTTCTCCTGAAGCCCCATTCTCCACCTGTTGCACTGGTCCTCTTAGGGGTTGGGAAGCAGAGGGATCGCGGTGCTCAGCAATGCTGCTCCCCACTCTCTCCCCCTCCAACCCCAAAAGGAATAAATGCCCAGAAACTGCCTGGGCATTTCCTTACGAGAAATGCCTTCCACTGGTGTTCCTGGGAGAAATTAAGCCAAGAGTCTTGGAGCGGGTCATCCAGGACAACAAGGAGTCTTGGGGGGTACCTGGTGAAGGAATTCATTCCCCAGACCTTTCCTCAACACTTACTATGTGTCGGGCTCTGTGTTGGGTGCTGGAGAGATCAGGGGGGTCAGACATGACTCCTGCCGGGGTCTGGAGGGGGGGAGACAGACACAGACCAGTAGGTAGGTGTGAGGGCTGACATCCAAATGGGGTGGTAAAGGGGCAGAAAAGAGGAAGGTATCAGTTGCTTGGTGATGAGAGGGGCAGAGTGGGGCAGTCAGGACAGGCTCCAAAGTAGGAGAAACCCCCAGGGCTGGATGCTGAAGGATGACTCGTGTCCTGGGGCAGGCAAAGCAGTCTGTGTGTGTGTGGTGGTGGGGGGAGGGGAGGGGGGACTTAACAGCAGCAGAGAAAGGCAGAGAGGCCTGGGGAGGGGTAATCCAGACATTGGGAAGCCTGTTGGCAGAGTTTAAGTATGTGGTGCCAGAAAGGGTGTGGCAGGAGGTAAGGCAGGACACCAAGTGCAGCACCTGAGAACAGTGGATCCACCGAGGGGTTTTAAGGAGCGGGATGATATGCTTTGAGGGGACCTTTAGGAAGACTACTCTGGCTATAGGGCATGGGTTGGGTGCGGAGGGGAAGGACCACGGAGCCGGAGGCCAACAGACCAGTTAGGAGGCTGATGCCGTTTCAAGGCAACATTTTTATGGGGGCCAGCACAATTTTCAGAGCTCTTACCTGTGCATATACATGCATTTACACATCTATCTCTATGTCTACCTCTCTATCCATCGATCCATCCATCCATCCATCCATCCCTCTACCCACCCGACCATCCATCCATCCATCTATACACTCACAACAAATACGGTATTTTGGTACCTCCACTAGAGGGAGAAGGAAACTAAAGAACAGAGAGGCAAAGCCACTTGTCTGAAGGCGCACAGTAAGTGGGAGGACTTGAACCTCAGCGCAGTTGTGCTGCATGCTCTCAACCACTGCACTATTGTACTACTCCATCAAAGACGACAAAGGCCCGAGTCAGGGGGCCTATGTAGTTAGAGGAAAATATGCCTGATGGGCCAGCTCTGTATCTGATGCTCCCCCGAAATAGCTTCTGGCTTCCACGGACAGAGGGGTGCAGCCTTTAATGTGAGGTCCTTGGAAAAAAAGCACGAACTGTTAGGGGACTGGAAAGTCCCCGGGGCAGGGTCATGATAGGAAACCACTAGGGGTCCCTTGAGTGCCCAGGAACACATACTTGGGGAAGGGAGGTATATCCTTTGCTGGGGTGTGTGTATGCCTGCAAGCTCTTCTGATGAAGGGAGGCAGGGTACCGGCGAGTAAGAGAAGGGTGTACCCCAGTGGGAAGGGGCCTGATTGCTTCAACTCATGGCCGTACCTGCTGGGGAGACTGAGGTCCGGTGGCTTCTGAAGGGGCTGTATGCTTGCCGCAGCAAGCTCCTGTTGCATGGTGGGGTCCTGTAACACGTGGCCAAGGTTATGACCGCCTGCACCACCTGGGGCAGCTCTGCTTTCCACTCTCCCGGCCATGCTCCAAGGCAAGGAGGGATAGGAATTGGTAGGCGTTGGGGAGAGCAAGAATCCTGCCCAGGGGTCTTCTAATAGAAGAGAGGTCCAGGCTCAGAGAAGAAGGCGACGTGTGGCTTCTGTGTGATGCATCTGATGGCATGCAGAGTTAGACTTTCAACTTGGCTGGCTCTGAGCTTTGGACAGCCTTGAGGAGCCTCGTTTTCCTCATCTTTAAAATGGGAATGAAGCTCATTGCTAACACGGAGGTTGTGTGAGTGTCAGATGTGAACACCGGCTGTTAGCATGCCATTCTGCTCTCTTTGCACAGCCATCGTCAAGAGATGCACGATTCTATTTGGCGGGCCGTGCCGTACAACTTGAAGCGGGAGCCAGGGGTTGCTGATAACCGAATGGGACGTTGAACTTCAATCTAACTTTAGGGGCTGCTAGGCTGTGGTCAGCCAAACAACAAACAAGGCATCGCTACTCTCTTTCCTTCGTCTCTGTAGAACGCAGAATTGCGTTTGAAGTCTGAAAGGAGTCGCTTAGCAGCACACGTTAACAGCATTTCCTGCTTGCTGAAGCAGGGGAGCCACTAGGTAGGGATTCTTCAAAGGCATGCTGGAAAGCCCAGAAAATAAGGGATGTTTTGGAAGTGGAAGAATCAGGGACGCCCCACATAAACCAAAACAAGGAGGATAAGATTGGAGCCAGGGTCACCATCCTAGACAGGGACTTGCCCAATTAGCCAATCAGAGGCCTGGCCTGCCTGGCATCCGGGCCAACACCTGTTGGAGCAGCCGCATCTCTTTACCATCACAGGAAAAGCTTTGTCAGACACAAGAGTCTCAGGGGTGAGGCAAAGGGGCTGGTTAAATCATCATCAGAGCATCGCAAATAAACACACAGCCAACCTTCCCCGCACTAGTGGAAAAACCCAAACCCACCTAAGGGGCATTTACACACGAATGACTGGACAGGCTTGTCCCACGCTGGGGCTTGGCACAAGAACTCCTCCACGGCAGACCGTGCGAGGCAGATACCTTCTGTCTGACAGCTGCATTATCCAGACCCACAGCGTGGGGGAACCAGCACAGCAAATGGTTTACAAACCAGGAGCACAGCTTCTCCTGGCCCCTGCTGTTGGAATCAATATCTCTCTACTAGGCAGCTCTCCCCACTGCAGGGGCGTGGCTCCTCTAGACCAGGGCCCACGCTCAACTCATGGGGTCAAGGGCCCGGCTGATGCCCACCACGGCTCAAGTCCCCTGGGTGCTTGAGACAGAGCTTTGAAAAAGTAGCAGATGGGGCTGCCTGACTCCTCCACCTCACTGGCTACAGCTTTGGCGTTGGTTAACATCCTGGGCGTTTCCTCCAAAGTTCCCCCTCCTCCCCTCCAGACTCCAAGTGCTTTGGAACTCAGGCGTAAGCTGCTTAGAGCAGTGCAGTTCTGCTGATGGCTCATTTTTAAAGAGCTTCCCGATGGTTTCCCCAAAGACAAGCCCACAAGTAAGACGTGCTTCTCTCTCTTCCCATCCCTTCACCGCGGACACAGGGCAGCTGCCTGCAGTCCTGTGGACCTGGGGGTGACGTCCGGGACAAAGAGGGCTAGCACTCACAGAGAGGACCAGAAAGAGCAGAGTTGAGGGTTTGAGGGCTAACACAGGAAGGAGAGAGGCCGGGACGGGCGAGCGAGGCCACCCCTCCTACAGTGGTGTCCAACTTCCCTCAACCTGGAGGTCACGGCTCAGGGGACCTAAGAGCGGGTTCCGCCTGGGCGTCCTGGAATGATGTCATGGCCAGCGGCCTGGTGTCCTGCCTGGGGCAGGCGGGCGGGGAGGGCCTACTGACTCTGGAGCGTGGGGGAGCAGGGGGGAGGGAGCGGGTGCGCGCGGAGGGCAACTCACAGAGGAGAAGTTGTGCGGCCCGCAGAGCTCGCCCCGGTACTTGCAGGAGAGCAGCATGTCCTCGAGCTGGTGGCCCAGGCGGTCCATGAAGGCGGCGCTGATGCCCTCGAAGTGGCGCGGCGGCAGGAAGAGGCGGAAGTCGGCCAGCTTGCGGAACCACTGGCGGCGCGGCTCATCGCCCCGCAGCAGCTCGCTGACCAGCGGGCGTGCGGTGCGGTTGGGCAGCAGCAGCCCGAGCCAGTGGCCGGCGTAGTAGAGGTCCCCCTTGGAGAGGCGCGGGAAGCGCAGGGGGTTGTTGTTGCACACGGTGACGGCGGGGAAGGGCAGCTGGCGGCTCCACTCGCGGTGCACCCGCGTGTGCGACGGGAAGCTAAGCCAGTAGAGCAGGCGGTTCGAGGACCAGGACAGCAGCAAGCCGAGGGACGTGCAGAAGGCCAGCACCCACAGCGCCCGCCGCTGGAAGGAGCCCCCCGCCGCCGTGCGCCCGGCGCACATGTGCCGCAGCCCGTGCAGTTTAGCGCGGCTCAGCGACGGCCGCCCCCTGCGGGCGACCCCCGGCCCCTGCAGCGCCCGCTCGCGTTCGCCGCTCCTGTCGCCCCCGGGCTGCCCGG
>NW_024412446.1:3506261-3539993 GCF_014898765.1 Herpailurus yagouaroundi | reverse complement strand
CCCCTTCCCCCGTCCCCCTCCCCCCGCCGCCATTATACTCTATAGTCTTTCAGGCACTAAAGATACTACCACATGGTTGAAGGACGAGTGAGCCCTTGTCCTTAATGGAGTATGCTTACTCTTACTTTATATACAATCCTGGTAACATGCTTGGGTATTGTTTCCTCAGGCTCCCGGGGGAATAAAAGTAATATATGTTACAAAAAGAAACAAGGAGGCTTAAGATTCAGGAGGACTGATAGCCCGAATGTGTAGCCAAAGCCTGACAACAAAGGAGCAGACAAAAACACTATAAAAACAGATAAAAGGACTAAAAAAAAAAAAAAAAAAAAAAAGACGCCATTTAATGCTGGGCAAACTCCACACATCTCAAACAGTCCTGGGCTTTTTAGCCCAAAAATAATCTTTGGAAATTATGATCGACTTGTGTCACCACAATTACATTTTGTTTTGTATAATTTGTATAAGAACATAGGAAAGGCTGGCATGCGCTTCAAGAGGAGTTTTAGCCAAATGGTTCCATTAAAAAAAAGTTGTTCTTCAAGGAGAAAATAAATCCTTAACTCTTGGAAATGTTGGCTACTCTGAAGAATGACTTCTTTCTTTGGGAAAGAGAGTATAGCTAACAAAGGTTTTACTCTCTCATTGGCCCATTGTTTCCGCTCTCACCTTGAACTTTCTTTGTCGTCATTTGCTTCATGGCCAAACAGTGATGGGCACCTGGCTTTCCATTCCAAATTAATTATGTTGCTGCCAGTTGGGCTATATTGTGGGTGTTTAGTTCTTCTATAAAAGGGACTTTCGTGGTATTTAAACGTTTCTATCTCTTTTCTGTTTCTGAAACTGAAAACAATGACAGACCAGTTTTTACCACGTTTTATTCCCCTGGAGGAAGAAACAATAAAAGAGAAACAGAATTCTCGTTGAGAAACCTGTTCTAACGCTCATGTCTCCATCGGAAACCTTTCAGGGGTTTGTTCTGGAGGACTTGGAAGTCTTGTGCAGTAGGCTGACAGGAATAGGAAGAGGAGAATTCTAATTTACCGAGGAGTGTCAGAAATCAGAATATCTCAACGAATGCAACTCATCTACTAGCTTCCTGAGCGCACGCCTCCTTTGGAGTGTTTGTGTGTGCGCATTTGTGCGTGCGCACGCGCGAGTGTGTGTCTATGTCTATTTTTCCCTTTTGCATATTTACCCATTGATTGATCCAGAGAAATGTGAAACGTCTGCACTGCTTTATAGAGTATTGACGATACGTCCTTTTAAATTTGGAACTGGAATTTTACTCATGGGAAGTGACATTTCCGTCATGAATTCTGACTCTCTTTTTAACCTAGAAATCTCGGAATTATCCTCAACGAAGCCGTCACTCCTACCACATTGCATCCATCACCTGAGGCTGTCGGTGCTGCCCTCCTAAATCCTTCTGAAGCCCATGGTGATCCATTCTCATTGCTACCACCTTGGTTTGGGCCCCCATGGTCTGCAGCTGGCAGCTTACCCTCTTATGAAAGCTTTCACTGGATCCCTTGCCTCTGATTTCCACCCTCTCCAACCCAGTCCCCACTCTGCCATTCTGATTGTGTCATCCCTTGGCTTAAAATCCTTCAATGACTCTCCACTGCTTATTACAGAGCTTCACAGCCTGTATGTTGGGTCACACAATGGGTTATAGGAAGTGCAGGTATTTTGGGGTCATAGGGCAGGCTTGGGGCAGCAGGAATCTCAGGCGCTGCTCAAGACCACAGCCTTGTCCAGTTGCTCCAGGGTGCTGTATAGATATTTTCTATTTTGTTCTTGAAAAAAGTTCCAGGGAGTTCTGGGAAAGTCTAGCTTATAAAGCTCTTTTCACTCTGGCCCATCTACCCACCTACACGCCCCCCCCTTTTCTTTTTTTTTTTTTTTTTTTTTTGCTTGGTGAACTTGTACTCAGTTTTGAGACCCTACTCAACATTCCCCTTACCCCCCACCCCTGCAGCTTTTCCCTCTTCTGCAAACAGGATTAACCATTCTCTCCACTCTGCTCCAATACAAGCCAGCTAGGAGAAATCGGGAAGGCTCCTTAAACTCTCTGAGTCTTAATTTTCTCATTTGAAAAATGGAGATAATAATATCTGCTTTGCAGGGTTAGCATAAAGATTAAATAAAATAACATATGTAAAGCATTTAGCACAGAGCTTGGCATATAGGAAGCCTTCAGTAAATATTTGTTGAATAATAAATGGTAGCTGCTATCGTTAACTATCAAACTGTTATCAGTGCATTTATCCCATAATTGTGCAATGGTTGTTGGTTCCTCTTTTAGGATTTTCCTATGCACTTCAGTGCAACAGATCCTGTCCTGCTGGGATGTCAGTCCCATGAAGGAAAGGATCTGGAGCTTGTCCACTGGTGTATCCCATTGTAGACTTCAGTAATACTTGTTGCACATTCGCTTTCCTCGTTTGGCTCTTGTGAGGGTCAAGCGCCACGAGGTGTGTGAAACACTCTGAAAATACAAACATCTTGCGAGTATCTTATATATCTAGGAATTAACCTTTCCTTTCCATTCTTTGTCTCCTGGCCCAATGCTTGGCTTGAGCTGCCGGCATCTAAACCTGCCTGCAGGCTCATGTTGCCTGGGGCGGGGGTGGGGCATGTAAGTTCTGGGGAAGTCTGGTGCCCACATACAATGCTAGCACTCTTATTGGGCAGAGGTAACCAAGGCAGACATTCTAATTTGTATCACTGCCTTCAGAAATAGAAGAGACATTTATGGATCTGTCAGCTTGGGCTCTTAGGCTTGTAGCACAAATGCAGTTCTACCCTTGTTCTCCAAGCCATGGTGTGATTGTCTCTGTCAAGGAGAGTCACCTTGGGAAGGGCAGGTGAGGGCGACTCCAGGGTAGGCTTCACTTCAGGTAAGAGCTGGAAGCTCTTTAGTGATCAGCTGGTCCAATCTCCTGGGGCTAAGTTAGAGAAAAGGCAATTGCGCCCCAGACAGCGTCAGTGACTTGTCCAAGGTCACACAGCCAGGGACTCCCCTTAAGTATTCCTTCCTTCCACTTTACTACAGTGTCTATAACAGAGGGAAGGAAAGAGAGAGTTCCAGGCAGAGGAAGTAACAATACCTGAAAACTATTGAGGAAAGGAAGTCTATTTAAAGGCTTCATTCATATAAATTTGGTAGCTCAGGTCTGCGAACAGAGGCTGAGAAGGGAAAATTGTTTGTACATGAAGGTGAATAAACAAATTAAGGCACAAAGGAGGCGTAAAGCCACACTGGTGCGTGTGGGTGTGTGTATGTGCGTGCAGGTGTACTTTATTATTTAGATAATGATGGGGAGGATTTTATTATATTTTTTTGTTTCATTTGCAGGAAATTTGAGTGAGGGAATATAAATAACATGAGGCTTTTAGAAAATTAGTTTCTCAACAGGTAGGAGAAGGGATTGGAGGTCGGAAGCAGAGAAGACAGGGAGACCATTGCAATCTTCTCTGCTTGAATTGATGAGGGCCTCAGCACGTGGTGATGGTGGGAACGGAAAGCAATATTACCAAGGAATATCCCCGTGGAAAAGAATAATTAAGGGATATGTTTGAGAGACACAGAGCAAGAAGAATCAACATGAGGCTCCTTAATGAAAATAGTAACAATTAATCAGGTGCCAAGGTGATGAAGTGAAAGTCAGACAGGTAACAAGCGTGCAAACATCCTTTAAAACGCTAACGAGCCCAAAAAGACAGGGAATCTTAAACAAAGGAACTTCAGCTTTAATAAGAGGGATTTCTTGGCTGGGATAGAGAATCAAGCTAATTGGGGAAAGAGGGACTCAGTGGCTTTCAGCTTATTATTTAAGAAACCTCTAAATTTATGTTTCCTTTTAATGAGATGGTGTTTCCTCAAATCTTAACAACCGTGCACGGTTCCTTTACTTCACCTACCCCCCCCCCCCCTTCTCCAAGGGGAGGCAGGCCTTTCCCAAGGTTCAAGCCCTGGGTTCTAGACAGTGGGCATGTTTCATCCTGCTCACAAGATTTTCTGCTTTATGACCCTTACTTTGCTTCTACATCTTCTCTCGCCTCAACCAAAGTCATTGGGATTTGATCTTGGAATTCCCTTCCTTTGTGATTTCCCAGGCTCTGCTGGGTTGCCTTATTTTAACACCTCTCCTGATATTGCCTTTAGCCGGCCCTGCCAGCCTCAGGATCATGAACCAAACCCTGGTTGGGGAGCCTTGCCCAGGAACTAGCATACTGTAGGTATACAATAATTCTGTGTTGCTGAATGGGCGAATGAGCAAACGATGAATGGAAAAAAAGGCAGGAAGGTAGGAGGAAAGAAGAAATAAAAGGAACAGTTTTATGCCACGCATAGATTTCACCTCTATGATACCAAAGAAGTTGGTTGAGCTGGTCTATTTCTGGTGAAAGGCAGTGCCACCTACATATCAAAGACATTATGAATCATCTACATAATTTCAGAGCCATTTTTTTTTTTTTTTAAGTAGAAAAAATAACAAGATCGAGTAGGTAGCTTCAGTGAACTGGTCAACCCATTCAGTGGTAACTCCATGTCCTTCATCAAATAGATACGGTCTGAGCGGACTGGCCCATGGAGGAGCTTGGCATCACGGTAGCTGCTGACTCTATACGTTGAAAGGACCCCACTGACTCGGGGCTGGCACATTCTTGCCACGTTGCAACGAGCAATAATGAAGTGGTAACTCTCTGCCATTGCCAGCACCTCCTGGTTCCGTGGCTACATCTCACAGCTTCTCTCAGTTCTCTGTTTGCCATGGCCTACTTCTTTTCTTCTTCCTCATCCTCCTCCTTCTTTTCCTCTTTTCCCTCTTACTTGTCTTCCCATTCAGATATTGACTTTTGAAACTCCTGGTTAAATATGGCGGATTGTCTGTGGACGCGTATCTTTTATCTCTATAAACCCCATCAAACGAATAGAAAAAATCCAACCCTCAAAACCCATCATATTGACTTCCATTGACACAGATCATCTCACAGTGCCAATGAACGCTCCTGTATCTGTTCTCCCACCAGACCATGAGATCTTAGGGAACGTTTCATCCTTGACAGTAATTTCAAGTGGAGAACATGCTTGGCATGTAGTAGGCATTAAATAAAGATTTGATGAAGAATCCTTATCCTTGGAGGATGTTCTGTTCCTAGAATACCATTACTCCTCCCCACTCTATGGAGTCGAGGAGGATGATGCCTTTGTCAGTCACAAGTTGTTTCCAAACTGAGTAACAGAATCACATTATCACAGCATTATACTCACTTATTGAAGTATATTATATTATTCTAATCAGTATATTATATTACCATTAGAGTATATCATATTGTTCTAATATTAATATGCTATATTATTATAATACCATTGTTTGATGGTTGTCCATTGAAGCCTGGGTGTTTTGAGCCCTTGACATATCTTAACTCCTGTGATATCCGTTTGTATGTCCAATCTGTGGTGGTAAGAGAGGGTATTTATGCTCGGGGGAGGGTGCAGGTGGTCCTTGGAATGGCAGTGGTACTTGGGAGTCATAAGCTTTGAGTCTGTGTCCCAAATCTGCCACTGATTTATCCTGTGACTTTAGGAAAGTCACTCTTCCTCTCTGGGAATAAGTCCTTCATTTTTAAGAGGACACAGTTGGGCTAGATAATCTCTAGGATTTGTGTTTCTCTAAGACTTGTAGACACCTGAGCTCATCATTAACCTGAGACTGGAGATGCCCTGTCTCCCTTCAGAGCGATCCTGAGCACTAACACTGCCTCCTTAATTCAGGTGATGAATGTGCATCAACAAAGGCAGAGGCTAGAGACTAGTGTTGATCTGAGGGAACAGCCTGCTCTTTTATCCTCAGGCTTAGAACCTATGTGAAAAATGCCTCTGAAGAAGTTGGACACTGTTGCGCGTGGGTTTGATCCTTACTTTGTATCTTCTGCTGTTCTCTCTTTTTATGTTTTTCCAGAAGGGGAAAACTACTCAAAAGAGTCCAAGACACAGAGTCTTCTCTTGGAACATACACCTGCTGATTTCAATGGTGTTTGTACACAAGATTGCTTGAGGGCTGGGAGAAAATTTTTCTTATCCTTTTATATATAAAGAAAGGGAAAGTTGCATTTTTGTCTTAGCATTACTAATCTGGTCCAAGTGCTAGAGCTTTCTTGGGAATCACAGAGCCTGATTTTCCAGCCTCTGGTTAGAGAGGCAGATGGGTAAACACAGGACTGTCAGAACTCACCCTGGGTTCAAAAGACTTGGTATGAAGCTCAGAGTCTCTGCATGGCTCTGGCTCCGTCTGAGATTGGGGAGGCAGCATTTCGTTAATTGGGCATCTTCTGTGTTCAAGATGCCCCTTGGCTGCCTTGGAGCTCACCTGGTCTTTTGAACTGCTTCTAGGTCTCTGGGGGAGAATTAACCCATTTCATAGACAAGATAACTGACCATTGGAGCCGAAAGAATTTGCTCAGGGTTACAGATTAAACCTGAGATTTCAATCGTGTCTGTTTGACTCCCAAGATTGTGCTGTTTCTACGAGATCATATGTTTCCCATTCATATTCTGGTTGCTTGTAGCAATTGTTGGGTGTGTGTGTGTTTGCAGGGAGGAGGTGATAATAACCAGTACGGGGAAATGCCAGGCAACCCAATCTCTGAGCATACATTTGTCTCACGGGCAAGAAACTGCTGATTCATCACGTATTCTGTTTGCCCTGCTATGAGCAGAGGCTCTAGGAGTGTGGAAGATGGAGGGGGAACTCCTTCTCATCCATGCTTGGGGAGCTCAACTCATTAGAACCCTGAAACGCAAGTTGGAGCGAGGTGGTAGACAGCCCAGAGACCAGGAGGAGGGCTGGAAGTTTTCAGTGAACACAGAGAGGAGAAACTTTCCTGCCTCAAGCTACATATCTAGGCTTCCCTTTATCCCCCGTCATCTCCCCTCATCCCCCTTCCTATACCATATGCTTTCCTTGGAGAACCATCTACTTTCCTGGTTTCAGCTCATGGATGACGTGATGACTTTTAAACCTACAGCTTCTGCCAGATCCTGCTTCTGAGTTCTAGGCCTGTGTATGCGATTCCTTTTGTATGCTTCAGCGGGTGCTCCTCAGACGCCTGAAATTCAGCATGACCAGCATCGACCTCCTCACCTTTTATTTCCCCAAGTACCTTCCCCTTAAGTTTCTCACCTCAGCAGATGGCTCCACCATCCACCCAGCCACCCACGCCAGAAACCCAGGTGTCCTACTTGACTTCTTGCTCTGACTCCCATTACCTGGAATCCAGCTACACCCACCTATTATCCAGGCTGCTGCCAAAGCAGAGCCCCTCACTGGTCTTCTCTAGACCCTTTAGGGATCCCCTTGGCCTTCAGAATAAAGTTTAAGCTCCGCAGAGGTCTTCGGGAATGATGTCAAGCACAGAGCGGGGCAGGGGAGGAGGACGCGTAAGGACCTAGGTTTGAATATCAACTCTGTAATGTGTTACATATGCGACGCTGGGCGAGCCATAACATCTCTCCAGCTGACTCTTTCCTCGTCTTTATTGTGGAACTACCAGCACTGGCATTGTAGATTTCTGTGAGAATTTAATCAAATGAGAGTAGCATGTGTAACCTGTTAAAAACCAGTAACATTATGTGCCTGACATGGAATGGCTTTGAATGGTAGTGTTCTGAACTGTGTTGCTACACAAGAAGTGCCATGGTGTCCTAGCTTCCGCCTTATGGGGGATTCCAATTCATTACGGGCTTCAAGGTAGGAAGTGACTTTTCTGCCAGGTGTAGTGTATCATGCCTTTCCCAGCGCACAGTGGAGAACATATCACAGAACCTACCCATGGAATAACATGGCGGACATCAGAAAGGCCCCAGATGCAGAACGCTTAAAGTCAGCCAAATCAAGTGTGGCAGGACCGCCTGGTCACCCCATGAACAAGAAGGGCAGTGAGAAGCAAGGACAGTACATTCTTAGCATTTTGGAGAGAAGTAAATGTATCCACAAAGATCATTAGAAAGAACGAGTGAAGATAAGAGGCAAATCCCGGGGTTTTCCATTATTGATAGGCAAGGAGTGGAAGTGAACCGCGGCCAAGGCAGTGTGTCCCCAGAGCAGCCCCTCACACCTGGCGAAGAATCCTGACCAGACCCAAGATGTTTCCTTAACCACAATGGTGAAAGGTCATTCTTATACTTTTGAGTTATTGCTTATTTTATCATCTGGTATCATAATCCACTGTATGGATGGTTTGTTATAAATAATTATGCCCAGTAAAGACAGAGCTTTTTCATCGCAGCAGTGTAGACCTCTTCATTCTCAGCAAATACCTGTGTTTTCTTCACAAAATCCAGAGCTAAAAACCCTTCTAGTTACGTATGGATACCTGGATGGAAGGGCTCCTGTGTGACGTGTTAAGAAATCCCTTCCCTGGGAAGCTGATGGAATCTTTGCTTTCATAGTTTTCTCTCTTGTACTTGCCTATTACATATGCTGTTTGAAGTTTTCCAATTGTTTCCTGGCTGCATCGAGGGAGAAAGAGACTCGTCTCTATCTGGGTCAGCATAGCTAAGAGGGAGAGAGCCATCCTGAGACCCCACACGGGATGGTGGCAGAGATTGCTCTGGCCAGGGAGTGTCTATGGAGGGACTTCTGGTAGGACTTGGGCAAAGAGAAGGTGGAGACTTGGGCAAACAGAAGCTGTCCTTGGTGACCCCTTCCGGCAGGGACTTCTCTCACAGAAGACACGTTAGTCTTTGTGGATTATTCAGGGTTTGTTTCGTCTGTGGTTATATGTGCATGGCAAGGTCATGAAGAGGAAAAGCAATGGGGTCTGTAGCTAGACGTTGGCTTGGCTTCGTGGCCCCCCTCTTTGCTTGTTGTCATGAAGTTGGGTCATGTTACCACTCAGACCCTCAGTTTCCTCACTGAAACTCACCAAAAGGCTATTTGAGGAATGAAGCTAGCTTAGTAATTGCTCAGCACTGTTTTGGATAAGATAATGTTAATTTCCTTCTTATTTCTGTCTCTTTCCTTCCATCCCAGACCATGAGGCGGGGGACTCTCTGCACAATATTGTCCATGTCTGCTGGGCTTTCCCAAGGACAAAATTCCTTCCTGGCTGAGCAGGTGTATTTCCAGGAACGTGGGCTTTTTGAGATGTGGATTCGAGATGAGAGTCTACGGTTCTGCCCCCAGGTGGACAGAAAGACAGTAAGATGGCCATCAGGGTACAGAAGAATTTCTACTACTTCAGCTCTGAAACATTCTCACTGAAATCTGCCCTTCTGGAGAGGGCTGGAAGGCGGGGGTTTATTATGTAACATGGATTTGATGTTAGGATTTGCACACTGAGTTTTCATTACTGGGCCTCATAAAAGCAGAAGAGCTCAGTGGAAAAGATTAAAAAAAATTTTTTTTTTACAAAGATAGACAAGTCAGGGGGTCTGACATATTCTCCACTCTGATTCTTAAGGACAAAGATAAATGGAAAAGAAAGATTCTATTTTTATGCTTTGAAAGCACTTACTTTAGGTCAGGAAAATAGCCAGTCTGGATGTTTAGTCCTGTCTATATAGCCTGGACCAGATCTTTCTTTTTCTTTCTTTCTTTCTTTCTTTCTTTCTTTCTTTCTTTCTTTCTTTCACCTTTTTATTAATTGGTTTAACTGACCACGTAGGGAGACTTGGAGGTTGCAGGAAATGTACAATCTTGTGCGATCACAAAAGGATGAAGGAAATCAGGCCCCCCACAGCAGAGGGAAAAGTAAACAGGCTTTGGTATCAAAGAGACCTCAGTTCAAATCTCATTTCCATTCCTTACTATCTGGGTGATCCTAGGCTCGAGCCTCAGCTTTCCCATACAAGGGGTCATTGTAACTACCTTGCATTAAATGGGACATTAAATGAGAGACAGTGTCTGATACCTCGTGGGTACTAAGTGAATGATTAAACAAACACAGAATGCAGACCAGGAACTTGCCGAGCATTATGATGATGCTGTCTGAAGAGTGCATCACAGATGGAACCCAGGGAAGGAGGAATTGTAAGCCTGCCCACTGCAGCACTTATTCTGATATTTGTTCAGAGTAAAGGCCAAAATAAAAGCCAGATTAAGTATAGAGCACGTTTTGTGTTGTTCTTATATATCCTCCTTTTTGTATACCAGAAAGCTTTGAGGTGTCTTAAAACAAAGTATATGGATACAATAAAAGAGGACATTCCAACAAAGCATATAAAAGATTGGGAGAGTATATATTCTAATTACTCGGCTGAGATAGTTACTGAGTTTAAGGATAAAGTTTGGGGCTTCCTGATAACAAGCCAAGAAGGGAAAAGAATGGATTAAATGATTATCATCTTCTGAGAAAACACATGATCCTAAGAAAGAAAATGTTTCCTTGGCATTACATTCCCAATGGAATTTATCACAAGACCCTGAGGCATTTATGACACTGCACCTAGTATTTGTTCCAGGGACTGACATAGGGAATGCTGTCTCCACCATGACCCTCCTACAGTGTGCTCCATGGCCTTTGTCATCCTGACCCTTGAAGAAGGAAGCCAAGGCAGGTAACAAATCATGGCAGAGTATTGGCTTGAACTTAGGTTCAGATCCCGATTCACTTTCTAATTGTGGGAACTTGTGACTTGACTTGCCTTCACCTCCTTGCAAAAGAGAATTCATCACACCACATCCCCCCTCCTGTGGTGCCATTCTGTGCACTGGAAGAGGAGACAGGTGTCCGACACCCAGCTTGGAGGCTGACACAGAGGAAGTGCTTCATAAATTGGATCGGTTTTCGGGGTGCCTGGGTGGCCCAGTCGGTTGAGCATCTGACTCTTGATTTTGGCTCAGGTCATGATCTCTTAATGTTGTCAAGAGTCTCTCAGCTGTCTGCACAATACAGTGCAGATTCCTTGGCCAGACCTTCAGGACCCTATACCCTGGGACCTGCTATCCCCAGCCAATACTCTCCAACATACACTCTAGGCTCCAGGCATCTTAAACTCTTGACCTGTCCAGGAATACATAATGCCTTTGCACAAGCTCCTTCTTCTGCCTGGAGCAACCTTCTCCTCCTCTTCCTGTTCAGTTTCCCCTTCCTGCTCAGTTTGGCACACAAAGTCATCCATTCCTTAAGATTGTTCTATTGGTCCTTTCTGTCAGGCCATCTATCTCTAGCCCGAGAGTCCGTGTCTCTGTATCTGGATACCCTCCGTGATGCTTTCACATTCTCCTACAGTATTTTCTCTCTTTCTTTTGGTGGAGGATGGGCTCTTTGAGGCCAGAGATAGTGCCTGTCACATCAGCATTTCCTTTAGCGCGAATTGGGAGCTAGTTGTCTAGTGCTAGTTGGTGCCTCCATTGTACCTGGTACACATGCCTGACTTCACCCTTGTAGCCGTAACCCCCACATCTGTTCATGCGGTGGACTTGAGCTCTGAAACAGGAACCTTTTCTACCTCATGTCAGCATCTTAAGTGTGTATCACCTGGCCACAGTGGGGGGAATGAATGGTTTTTAAGAATGAGTTAATACATTCTGGGTGAATGAATAAGTGACGATCTCTGGATATAGTATCACCCACCTACCCTTCAAATGGGGGGAGAGTGACATTTTAATCTATTTACATTTCAGGTGCATCCAATTAAATGTAGCTCTCGGGAATTACATCTTAGGTGGGGATTAGGTTCCAATATGGCGCATAAGGTAAAAATCAAGCAAATAAAAACCATTCTTGAGAATCTCTCAGGAAGGTACCCTATTGGGAGCAGTATTTCTCAGGTCCAACCTCCTTAGTTTCTCTTCTGCATTGGCAAGGTTAATTTTCTTTAGTGGAGCCCTAGAAATAAATAATTAGCTTGTGTTCCAGGGTCATTCCGCCGAAAATCTGTATCATTAAACTCTAGACCGGGTTGGGAGCCCACAGGGAGGACCTCGAGGGAGGAGGTCATGAGGGCGTACCTGCTGGATGATGACTGGGTGGAGGCTGAGTCTTTGGGGCACAGGTGGTTAGAAAAGGCTCACACTGGGAGATCAAGGTAGACACCAAGATGGAGTCTAAGGGCAAAGACAGAAGCGGGCTAGGGGTCAAGGAGCCAATGCAGGGAGACAGCATGTGTCCTGAGATAAAGGATAGAGAAACGAAGAAGGTGGATTGTAAAATGTCAAAGCAGGTTTCAAAAGCAGAAGCCAGGGGGGCAGGAGGGAAGGTCTGGGTTCTACAAGATGCCACCGTGACAACCCAAGAGGGTGCTCTAGGACGTCAGGCTTGTGTAGCTGCAGTCACCCTCCATGCATGGGCTCCCCTTGCATGGCTCTTTGTGCTGCTGCGCCCTTGGCTCGTTCAAGAAGTGGTGATTCTCAGATTCCACAAAATATTTTAATTGCAAAAGTAAAACTTGTGTTATAAAATTCAAACTTCAATATTGAAGCATATAAAATAAAAATGAAGAGTCTCTCCTACGTCCCTAGTGCCTCCAGTCCTGCTCTCCCAGGGGAACTAACCAGTGTTAACAGATTGGTATATATATATATATATATATATATATATATATATATATCCTTCCATGCATATTTTAAGCACACACACTCAGACACACATTCACACAGTGTTTTTTTTATTATTAAAAAATGCTATTGTTACCTACATTCTGTTATGTGTTATTTTTTTCTCACTCAGTGATATATCGTGGCGGAGTTTTGCATCCCTAACTTTTGCACCCGAAATTGCTCAAAGCGAAGTAAGCCCATTAAGGTATCTGATGCTGGGAGGCTATTAAGACCAGATCTTGATATTCTAAGAAAGCTTTTTTTTCCCATCCTACTCAGTCTGTTAGCCCCAGTGAACTAGAAATTAAAGATTTATGTGGCTAATTATTATTTTTTAAATAAAAACTTAAGGGCAAAGCTTTGCTGGAAATATACATGGTAATTGTGTTTACAGATCATCACCAGTCCTGAACAGCAATTCACGGTATAAAACTCAAGTAATTAGAACAATAAGCCTAGGTTAATTAAAATACTGGGTAACATTTGGGCAAGAATAAAATCCACTTTGGAGATTTTCCAGGTGCACATTCGTTTTGTAGGCACTTAATTCACCCCGGGAGCTGGTGCTGACAAGGTAAGACGTTCGGTGCTAATCAGCACTGGTCCGCCTTTGATCACGCCCTGCACATTTCCCTTCTCTGGCTCCAGGACCAGCTTCAGAGAGCAGGGTCCAGCCACTGGCTCCAGCACTCTGTTGTTTACACCTAATCTTGGGTCCCATTCTTGTGTTATTACCGCCCATGCCACTTGCCTTAATGGTTATAGGCTAGCTAATTAAAGCAATTAATCAAGCCCCCAAGAAGTTTGGATGCTATGTGAAGTTTTTTCTGCCTTTGCCCTCCATCCAGTGCTGGGGGCCCAGTTCCCTTGGAATTCTGTGGTCCCCATGCTAGTCAGAGGATCTGGCATGTTCGAATGGTTCCTCCTGCTGCCTGCAAGGGTTCAGATGAGCTCTGATGGTAGAACTTCAAGGTCATGCCTCTGAAATGCTCTTCTGGGCAACCTCTGCCCCAGGTTGGGTGAGTGGCGCCTCTGCCATTCTTCATCGACCACACTGCATTTATCAATATCCCTTTATGTCTTTGGGCTCCATCTGTCAGACTTGCGTTTTTCGTTTTGTACTTTCAGAGCTTTGTCTAAGACCTGTATACAGGGGACGCCCAATAAAAATCCACACCCCCTAGTTCCTTTCCGCCCAAAGGCTTTTGGCTAAGGAGGATAATTAATTCAACAGATATTTATAAGGACCCCTTTCGGGTTAGGTTCCAATATGGCCCACTGCTGTGGGCACTGTGGGAAATCAGAAATGGTAAGATAGGGCTCTTGCATGCCAGGAGTTTACAAGCTAGTGAAGAGATAAAGCACACTTGCAAATGGCTGTAAGACATGAATCCATTATAGGATCGAAGACCAAAGGAGGTGCCATGGACTTTCTAAGCAAGGGTGCTCCAAAAGGGCTTCACGGAGGAGGTGACATTTTGGCCAGGCTTTTGATTTTTATGAAACTGATTTGGATGCAGAGACGTGTGTGTGTGTGTGTGTGTGTGTGTGTGTGTGTGCCTATATATATAAACTTGTAAGTGGGGCAAGGAGAAGAGACTGAGATGCTTGAAGGAATAAAACTTCCAGCACAAGCAAAGGCACTGGGTTGCATGTACGCAGTCTTGCATTCATCACAGAGATCAAATATTGTTGGGGCAGGAGCTGGCAGCCCAGGTGGTGTCCTGGGTTAGGATGGACCCTCTGCAACACCGTGGGGTAGGTGAATTTCAAGTTCAGCCTTCCCTAGTGGCCTTCATCTTTCCCTTCGAGGGGCATGCCCCTCCTATCTTCCCATTTCCGGAGAGGGTCTTTGGGGTTTTGGGCTTTCCAGATTTCCTTAAATGCCCATTCTCAAGAAGAGATCAAAACTCTCTTTTCCTGTGTGAGTTTGGGTTCCAGGCTACCTATTATAGCCTGGAACTGATTTCACCTACTACAGAGCTGGGAGGGGGATGTGGTACCAGAACAAGGTCCCAATGTGCACTAGGCTTTCTTCTACTTCTATGGAACTGACCAAAGGAGTAGGTTCCCCTCCCTACTGCCCTGCCTCATTTGGTCTACATTTCACGGTCACAAAGTCAAACTGTATTCCAGGGGACAAGATTCCTCAGCTTTTGCTTCTGGTTTTCTTTCTCATTACTTTAATTAATAGAGTAAATAAAGATAGCAGGATGCCTTTCTAAGACTGAATTTGCTTTTCTTTCCCTTCTCTGCTCAGTGAGGGTCTCTGACTATGGTGAGCAAGGTAAGCCAGTGCTGTGGCTCCTGGAGGGGGGCTGTGCAGGGGCACAAGAGGGTAACTTCCCATGTCTCGGGATGGTAGCAGGATAGCCCCAACCATAAACCTGGAGCATGTCTGTGGGAAGGACTGAAACGGCTGATTATTTAAGAAGTACAGTTCGTGCAGCCAGTAGGGATAGTTTTGGACAAGCTCAGCACAGACAGAGTGGCCGCCCCACTCTTCAAGAGTCCACAGTGTCCCACATTAGGGGGAGGAGCAGCTGCCCAGGATTATTTATTGGGCTACAAGGGACCAGCCGATCACAGTACAGACCATCCCAATGTGGACAGGGCAGAGTCTGGGCTTGCCCCGTGTTAATGTGGGATACAGCCCATCCCCTTTCCTGGTCTATGTAAATGCTAGGGATTTGGAAAAACTCTACGGGGGGAGAACTTGAAAACAACAAAACAGACTCAGAATCCTCAAGCAAAATAATCCTTTGTGACCTGGGATGTGGGCCTGGGGCTTTCATGGGGCAGTAAAAAGCAGAGGTCGTAGGGACCGTCACAACACCTGCCCCCAGCCTGGTGTCTGTGAAAGTGTCATGGTACAATCAGAAGCCGGACATCCTCCAGACAGACACTTCCTACTGTCTAACATGGGTTCTCTATAAAATTCACTCGTAAATCTCGAGTCATGCATTTCTCAAAGGAGGAGCTCTGTGGCTGTATTTTCTTGGTAAATGCGATTTTGTTGAGCCATTCATTATTTCAGCCAGTGGGCTTAGAGCAGCCAAGTCTTTCAAGCTTTAAAAGGTCTAATTTTTTATTGGGACAGCTCTTGGTGCGTCATCGTTACAGGCCTAGAGATGGTGCGGGTAGTAAGGGTTTTCCAGGCCGGCCTCAGCCTCCCGTCTCACCTTCCAGTTGGAGAACCTGAGATGGAGGGAAGGTGATGGAACTTCCCGGAGTCAGGGAGTGAGTGAGACAGGGCTGCAGCGGGTGTGAGGGCAGTGTGGAGCCGAGACGGACGATGCTCTGCTGGCGGGTTTTCTCGTAACAAGCACATTGTCGTATCGGCTCATCCTGGCTTTAGAGTTGGCTGGATTCCATATGTAAGTTGCTTTCCCGTGTGGAAGCCTGAAGTCATGCTGTGTCTGTTCTCTGTTTGAGCTCCAAATAGCCGTTTGTATTCTCCTTTCTCTTCTGGCGATGCGTCTTTCATGACGGCTGAAGGTTCGCTGCTCGGAAAATCCTTTCCTGTCACCCCCAAGAGAGCGTGTGGCTCTCTGTACCCAGTGGACTCTTATATGCCTGCCTTGCTCGAGGATGCCATTAAGTGCCTGTCATCCTTACTCTACCTTGAACTCATGATAGGCAGGGCCAGTGGTTGTATTTCTGTGTCCGAGCACCTAGCACATAGTAGGCATAGGTAAATATTAGTTGAATGAATGCATGTGCCATTGTTTTTTTGGGCCTAAGTGTAATATTTTATATTTAATAAATGCATAGTTAATTTCTGTTAAAGAGCTACAAAAACTTAGTCTTGTACATTCTCCACATGTCAGACACGGAGGCAACGATTTTATAAATGCGGAACCTGAGGCCCAGAAAGGGAGTTGACTTATGTAAGGATGCACAGCATTTCCATATCAGAATTAAAACTTGAAAACGGGGCCTCTGTGGAAATACAAAGCACTGCTTATTATTTCTGTGCCACCATTTGGAATATTTATTACTTAGTTGCATGAAAATACATCTTATATTCCTTTGAGCATAAAGAAAGATTAAGGATTATGTTTATTCTTATGATTTTGTGTCTTCCTAACAGAAGTCATTTTGCTTCTTGCTGGAAGTTAGGATCAGAAATGGCCATTTCCCAGTCTTTGAGGAAAGCAGGTCATAATTACTTTCTATCAAGTTTTTGGTAGAAATAATCCCCTCTTACATGGGGACAAGATATCTACTGAACTTTCATTACACATTTTCTTCTCACTGAGTTTACAGTCCCCTTGATGAGAAGCGTGATGCCAGCTTAACTAGAGCATTGAAAATGTGCTGTTCTCTAAGTCATCAGCAGATTGTGGGCACCACGGTTTGGACCAGACATCTCACAGTGTCGGAAGTTAGGGAATAGCAGGAACAGTGGCCAGTATTGGGTCTCAGTCTGCCCAAGATGTCATGGCTCCCCCTTTAGCTGTCTGGAGCCCAGGAAAGACCACCATGGATCCATGATCTGCCTTCTACTTCTAGAGAATGACATATGACAGAGGAGGGACAGGCCCAGAATGAGTCAAGAGCAGGGGCCTGCTTCCGAGGACTTGGGGGTGGAGGAGGTGGGTTGGGCTTTATTTCCATCGCTGCAAGTCTGGATCCTGGACTTCAGATCTTGGGAAATCAGAGCCTGAGCCGGGCTGAAAGTGGGGCGAAGTCAGCTCTGTACGTGGGTGAGAAGTGAGTCTGAATCACCTCACTCTCCCTCCTGAGTGACAGGAGAGAAGCCAGCAGGAAGTAAGATCCAAGTGTTGCCAACATCCAGACAGAGAGTCTTGTCCGCCCAGCCCTGCCCTTGTGGTTTTCAACAAGACTCTTTCCCTTAAGCAACTGGAGCTGTTGGTTTGCAGTTCATGCCAATTCATTGCAGCAAGCCTCTATTAAGTGCCTGCTGTGTGCCTAATTAATCCACTGGGGTGATGCAAGAGAAGTAGAGGTCTTGACCCCTGCTTTCCATAGACTTACCATCTAGTAGAAAGATTCATTCATTCATTCCACACTTTCGGAAAGCCTACCTTATGCTCTATACAGTATTAAGTACTGAAGGCAGTGATGGTTAAGACATAGCACCTCCCGTGAAGCATGCCATGGTCTGATAGACTGATGGGGGAGACAGGTGCCTACAGAATGAGTGAGAAGGGCTGGGAGAACCATCCAGTGGGGCAGAAGCAAAAAGGAGGGGTACCTCGCCCAGCCCAGGCTCAAGTTAGAGGAGGTAATATTTGAATAGCATCATGAAGGATGAGCAAGAGTTAGCGAGTGAGGAAAATAAAATTATGTGTGTACTGCGCAATTTTAGGAGCCAAAATCATCCCCTATTAGTGGGTAAGGGACGGTTTAATGATTCATGGGAATAAAGGACTAGAGCATTTGAAACTGTAACTATCTCTGGCTATACCCACAAATAACTGGAGAATAATTAAAAAAAGAAAAACATAACAAAAAAAAAATAACAGAACTCTCACATGCTGCTGGTAGGAGTGTAAATCGGTACAACTGTTTTTGGAAAACTGGCAGTATTTGCTAACGCTTAACATATGGCTACCCTATGACATAGTCATTTTACTCCCAGGTATATATACCCAACAGAAATGTATGCCTGTGTTTACCAAGAGTCATGCATTAGAAGATTCACAGCAGCGTTATTCCTAATAGCCACAGCCTGGAAAATGTCACAGTGACCATGAATGTAGAATGGATACATAAATGGTGCTCTATCTGTAGAGTAGAGCGCGGTGCCACAGTGAGAATGAATGGCCCACAGCTATTGCAACAATATGGACAAGTCTCATACAAAAGTGTACGTGCCATATGACCGTATTCTTTAAATTTTTTTAAATGTTTTATTTATCTTTGAGACAGAGAGAGGCAGAACATGAGCCGGGGAAGGGCAGAGAGAGAGGGAGACACAGAATCCGAAGCAGGCTCCAGGCTCCGAGCTGTCGGCACAGAGCCCGACGTGGGGCTCGAACTCACAAACTTCGAGATCATGACCTGAGCCGAAGTCAGACGCTCAACCAACTGAGCCACCCAGGTGCTCCTCGTATGACCCTATTCTTACAAAAAAGTACAAAAATAGGCAAACTCATCTATGCTGTTAGGAATGAGGATAGTGGTTATGCTTGGTGGGAGTAGGAACCGGAGACAAGCATGGAAGTGGATGCTTCACTGGGGTCAATGATGCTCTAATTCTTGGCTTGGGCATTGGTCATGCAGAGGTGCCTGCTTCGTGAGAGCTCAGCCAGCTGTACGCTCATGAGAGTGCACGACTTGTGTGTGCACCAGGCTTCAATAAAGAGTTGCAAGCCACCTGTAATGCTGGGAGGGACTGACTGTATGTCAGAGGCTGACTATAAGGGCTGTGGAAAGGTGGAGTTCAGAAAAGGTCCATGGGTCCTTCTGGGTGCCTCTTCTCTCAGAAGAGTGGGTACTTAGAGGAGGCTTGGCATCCTTGTGTTATTGAATCAAGCACTTCATTTTCCCGCAAAGGAGGTCTCTTCTCATCCATTTAGCTTTTGCAACAGAAATTACAGATACTTTAGGAATGGGGCTGTGAACAGAGGAAGGTTTTATTTTTCACATGGTTAAGTCTCTGTCCATTACCAGGGGGTGGCTTGACTCTCTGTGCCTCAATGTACACATCAGGAAAATGGGGTAATAATCTGGGACTGTTGCTCTGAGAGTTGTTGCTGATTCACTTCTAACCCCAGCAGGATGAAGAATGTGAGGAGACCATACAAATTCCGGAGGTCATTGTATTCTGATGCAGGGGGCGTGGCGGCCAGGCGTGCCTTATCTGCTTGAAGATGAACAGAATCAGGATGCCAAGCTTCGTGCCTGCTGCATCCCTAGGAAGCTCTCATCTCAGCATTTTACAGCATCCCCTGACATTTGGCCAACCCCCTGAGCCCACCCTTGTGGTCTCTTCCTCCCATGAAGACAGAAGCCCTGGGACCCAGCAGTGTTCTCAACAGCACACGGGCTGTTTCTCTCTCTTTCCTAGAGAAGAAAGCCAGGGCAGAGGCACGTGAGGCTGACGTTAATTGTTCTCTCAGGCTCCTGGCATGCCTACTGCCCTCCTCACTCCAGATGCCAGGAATGTCACAAGAAAACCACCCTGGAAAGCCATGCGATGTAACCTACCATTGTCCCTGACAGCCCAGGATCCCAGCTTGGCCTAGAGCCACAGCAGAGGGAGAGGAGAGAGAACAAGGGGCTGAATGTAGACTTCATTTCACCTCTGTGCCTGATGCTTTCTTCCGACGTCCTTTTCAGCATTGGGCGACTATATATTGAGTACCTGCCAGGGCCCGGGCACTGGAGATGCTACAGCAAACAAACAAACAAAACTGGACCCTGACTCCATGGAGCTCACATTCCAGTGGGGAAAAGAGCTGTTAAACAGATGTTCACACATATGAATAACAACCGGTTGTGTGATAAATATGGGAAGAAAGAGGACAAGGATATCTGAGAGCGTATAATAAGGCGACCTAGACTGCTCTGGGGTAGTGAGGGGTGGCTCTGGAGAGGACATGACTTTGAAGCCAGCTCCTGAAGGCTAAACAGGTGTTACTGGCTAGAGAACATGCAGGGAAATGTCCTAGGCAGAGGGAATAGCTTGTACAGAGGTCTTTTTTTTTTTTAATTTTTTTTTTTTAACGTTTATTTATTTTTGAGACAGAGAGACGGGGGAGGGGCAGAGAGAGAGGGAGACACAGAATCGGAAGCAGGCTCCAGGCTCTGAGCCATCAGCCCAGAGCCTGATGCGGGGCTCGAACTCACGGGCTGTGAGATGGTGACCTGAGCCGAAGTTGGACGCTGGGCCAACTGAGCCACCCAGGCGCCCCAAGAGGTCTTAAGGCAGGAAGGAGAACGGCATCCAAGGGAGCTAAGAGAAGGTCAAGGTGGCTGAAGTGCGGTGCGTGAGCACAGAGATCAGCCCAAGAGCCAGCTACAGAGGTAGCCAACACTCAGGCCACAGAAGGCCTTGTGGGTTGTGGAAAGCATTTAGAAACTGACTTAAGAGTAATGGGTGTGGCTATTAAAATGTCTTAAGCAAAATAATGATATGTGTCTATTTGTGTTTGTATTTTTTATTTATTTATTTATTTATTTATTTATTTAATGTTTTATTTATTTAATGTTTTATTTATTTTTTGAGAGAGTGAAAGCAAGGGAGGGGCAGAAAGAGAGGGAGACAGGATCTGAAGCGGGCTCTGCGCTGACAGCAGGCAGCCTGATGTGGGGCTTGAACTCACAAATGGCGAGATCATGACCTGAGCCGAAGTGGGATGCTCAACTGACTGAGCCACCCAGCCGCCCCCATTTGTGGTTTTAAAAAGGTTACTCCAGCTTGGGGGTGGGCAGTGGATAGGTAAGGGATGAAAAGGTCCAAGCAAGATGAGTAGGAGGTCATGGCCTTGATCCAGGCAGAGAATACGGCAGATTGGATGAGAAGGGTAGAGGCTGTGACAGCAAACAGTGGAGAGATTAGAGCCACAATTTGGTGACGGAGTGGCTAAGATTTAATGACGGAAGGGACGGGTTAGGGAGACGGAGGTGTTTATTACGTCTGTGCATGATGGGTGTGTACAACTGGGTGGGATGGCTGACATGGGGAAAATGAGGAAAGCAGAAATGTACAGAAAATTCTAAATTCTGTGTTTATCTTAATCCTTGGAGGGGCTCTCCCTCAATAGATAAGAAAGTTGAGATCCAGAGTGGTTAAGAAACTCAG
This sequence comes from Herpailurus yagouaroundi, assembly GCF_014898765.1. Classification (NCBI taxonomy): domain Eukaryota; kingdom Metazoa; phylum Chordata; class Mammalia; order Carnivora; family Felidae; genus Herpailurus; species Herpailurus yagouaroundi. The sequence goes on along the minus strand of NW_024412446.1, from coordinate 3,518,663 downwards.
CCAAGGTCACAGAGCAACAAATCATAGCACCCGGGTACTTCATAGCTGATTTCAGAGGCTCGTGTCTCTTAGACACCACATTCCTGCAGCCCATCACAATTTACAGAGCAGTTTCAAATACGTCATCCCATTTTTTAGTTCTACCAGGACAACCCTATAGGGTAGATGAAGCATATGGCATGATACCATTTTTATGGGCAAGGAAATTGAGGGCATTAACTTGAGCAGCGTGTTCGAGCTGTAACTGGTGTGGACAGGATTGGAACTCTGGTCTCTGGGACTCCCAGAGCCTGCTTTTCCCACCGTCAGCCCTCGCTGCTGAGTTCGTAAATGCTGGTGTCAGATCAATTGCTTGGTGGACTAATATTGGGCAATTTTATTTAACCTCCCTGCTCCTTAACTTCCTCACCTGTAAAATGGAGAAAATAATACGTCTCTCGGGCTTGTCACGAGTGTTCCATGAACAGATTGTAACGCATTGAGCGTAGCGCCTCACACAAAGCGTGCGCTCAGTTCTCATTCGACAGGAAGCTGTTACCGAGCATGCACTTGTTGGGCCAGGCACCCCCTGCCCCTTGAGGAAAGGCAGCGGCTCCCACAGCTGCGGAGCGCGCCAAGCTGCTGACCAGCTTTCCCCCAAAGGACATCCTTCCTGTCTCTATCAACCTCCCAGAAGGACTTCGAGTTTCCGTTCTCCCTGCTGGGCTCCCACCGCCACAGACAGCCCATTGCGGAGTCCTGAGAATCCTTCCTCAACGACTCCTTTCTCCTTGCTCTTTCTTTCACCGTCCCCTGCGATGCTCCGATTCAGACTCATTTCCCTTTGCCTGATCCTCCCACGGCAGCTTTCAGCTGCCCTCCCAAGCGCTTGTCCGACGACGTTTGTAATCTCTTGGGTCTTCTCATGGTCTACACAACATCACCACACACCTTCATGGAGAAACCAGGCATCTCTGCAGTCTCCTGACAATCTCTTTTGAACTCATCTCTCAGTGTGATTCAACAGGGACCCTTGTCTCCAATCAAAAAATCCAACCACCATCTCCCAGTGTGTTACTCATAATCCTCTCACCACATTTCTGGTCACATCGTCCCTCAGACCCGGAAAGTCCCCCTCTGTCTTTTCTTCTCCCCTCGCCTTGCTCCCCACTTTTTATTTTTATTTATTTTTATTTTTTATTTAAAAAAAATTTTTTTTTCAACGTTTATTTATTTTTGGGACACAGAGAGACAGAGCATGAACGGGGGAGGGGCAGAGAGAGAGGGAGACACAGAACCGGAAACAGGCTCCAGGCTCTGAGCCATCAGCCCAGAGCCTGACGCGGGGCTCGAACTCCCGGACCGCGAGATCGTGACCTGGCTGAAGTCGGACGCTTAACCGACTGCGCCACCCAGGCGCCCCTGCTCCCCACTTTTTAAATCCACTTTTTAAAAAAGCTTATTTATTTATTTATTTATTTATTTATTTTGAGAAAGACAGAGTACTCAAGCTGGGGAAGGGCAGACAGAGAGGGAGAGAGAGAATTCTGAGAAGGCTCCGCGCTGTGAGCGCAAAGCCTGAGGGGGGGCTGGATCTCCCGAAACATGAGATCACAACCTGAGCCCAAATCAAGAGTCAGATGCTTATCGACTGAGACACCCAGGTGTCTCTCCCCCTTGAGGCTCCACTCAAGTCTCACCTCCTTTGCGAAGCTGCCCCTGATTCTTTAGGCTAGAAATCTCTTCCACGGATCCTCAAGGTGTTGATGGCATTTTCCAGGCCTTGCGGGCTGCAGCCACGACGCCCAGCACAGCACGCAATACACACTATGGTGCCCATCCACCACCACCACCTATGATATCTCTGCTTTTGGTACCCCTGCTCCTATGATCGAGCCACCCGGTCTTCAGTGGGCACACACGATCCTCACTTTCTCCCTGTCCTATCCTTTAGAGAACTCATACATTGCTCTCCCTCAGGATTCCCTCTCAATCACTCTCTTTGGCTCTCTGTTCTCCCCTCCCCATGGAGCAGGAAGAATCAGGCCAAAGAGCTAAAAAAGAAAACCCTTGTCTCCACCTGCTCCCGTCTTCAATACAGTTGTTGTTTCTGAGGTTGTTGCTTTTTTTTTTTTTTTAAATAGAGATTCAGCAAACCCTGTGATACTTTCTGATTGCTATATATACATATATTTATGCATTAAATTAGTCTCCAGGGGATACCCTGCTAAATATAGTAATTACGTGAACCAGAATGTTTTCAAACACCTTTCCCTCCTTGTTATTTTTCCCCTTTCCTGGAGCTGGGGGTGAATGCTGTTGGGAAAGCTGGGTGGAACCTTGCCCTATGGACCAAATGCTTTCCTTATTTAAGAGTACGCTTCTTGAAGAGGCGCAAAAAAGCTCAGAATCCAAGGGGGAATAATGGCGGAGATGCTTAGGTGATGAAGTCAGGACAGCATGCAGTAGTTGATAGAGTCGTGGAGCTTTGAACTCTTCCACCTTCCCTTACCAATGGTATGGCTGTAGGAAAATCCCTTACTCTCTTAGGACCTCAGCTTCCTCATCTGTGAAATGGAGGCATTAAGACTTACTCTGCAGGGTATTTTAGGATCAGGGATACATACATGCACAGTAGATAGTAGGTATTTGTGAAGCGGTGGCCATTAGTGTGATTAGGCTATTAATTCCTCCTTGGCTGAGAAGTTCGTTAGCTGTACGGCTGTGGAGTTAATGGGACTCTCAGCCCACAGTGGATAAGGAAGGCCTAAGATACTGGGTGTAGCATCCAGACCGAGAGTCACAGCACATCAGATCAGGAAGGAATCTTAGAAGTCCTCTGGGGAAAGCTCCCATTCTACAAATGAGAAAATTAAGGCCCAAGTTTCAAAAGTGGCATGGCCAAGGTCAAGAAGGTCATCATTACAGCCTGGTATCTTGATCGGTTGCCCATATAAGTCCCTCACATGGTAGTCAATTATATCTTAGTGGCCACTGCATGACCTCTTTAGAGAGGCTTTTCTTTCGACATACAAACTTGAAACATGAGAATTTGAGTCCAGGCCTTGGCTTTGTCCTTAATAGCTGTCCCTTGACTTTGGACAATACACGTAGCCTCATTCGGCCCCGTTGTTTTCACCTTACCAATGGGCAGCATCATCTTGGCCTTGTAGGTTTGTGAGGATCAGAGGTTTTTGTAAGTCTGTGGGCCTATGCAGAACCACCCAGGCAGGTGATTGTACCTGTCCTCTCCTTCCAGAAGGGAGTTGCCTTCAGTAGGGAGAAGGAGGAACACATCTGGGACAAGGAGGAAAGGTCCTGTCCTCCCACCCTCTATGAGTTAGGCACACATGAGTTCTTGGAGATCCTACCTGTCCCAATGGGAAAGCGGTGGGGTTCTCATCATGGCTCCACACCTGGGTTACGGTGTGGCCTGATATCAGTTACTTTCTCTCTCTCTCTCTCTCCTTAAAACTGTAAAAGGGAAGTGGTTGTAGGACCACACGGTCACTAAGGCCTCATCCGGCTGTGAGCCACGCTCCCCAGCTACTGAAATCAGCATTGCCCATTATGAGGTGAGGAGCTTTATCTCCTCAGGGCTGAAGCATCTAGGTTTGCCCCAGGCTCCTCACTCCACCCTCTTGGGGGGTCCTCTGGGAGGGGCGTCTGGAACTAGACACTGCCCGTCTCCTAATTTTCCCAACTCACTCTGAACTTCTCAGGTGACGGGGCATCTGGCCTCTGGTAGGGCTGAGAGAAGGACGTTGGGCCCAGCATCCCACAGAGTCAGTGATGAGCCAGGATCGTAAGAATCAAGGATGCATGTATTGAGCCAGAGCCTATACATACACAGACACTACCAGAAGGAGACACTCCAGGGGCTCAGCCACCTTAGCTCCATCTTACAGACGAGGAAGCCGTGTCCATGCGATCCCACTCGTTGACCCAACCACAGGGCTTCTAAAGACAGCTAACTCTCCCTGACTCATTTAACCTCTTGACAACACTATTCAAGGGATCACTACTATTATCTTTATCATCCAGGTAAGGAAACTACAGCTCAGAGAGGGTAAGATTAGCTCATTCAGGTCTGCACAGCAGGTAAGAGGGGGAGTCAGAATGTTTAGTGTTTGTTTTGAAAACCTCACTTATTATTTCGTGTTTACTCCTCCAGGTGCTGCCTCAGTTTCTTCTGCATAATTACTTTCTGAGTCACCAGAGGCACTGAACTGAATGACACAGATGAAAGGCACCCATTTTATTTTGCCACCTGTTTTGATCTGCACTCTTGCAAAGGTCTGTACTGACTCACGAGTCAAAGACAGGCCTTTGTTATGTTAAATAGCAGTAATTCATAACCCACATGTTAAAAAAAACTACGAATTTTATTTACGCATTTTCTTTGTACCAGGTAGGGTGGATAGCAGCATCATTTAGTCCTTACGTCAACCTTCTTGTTATCCCTATTCTACAGATGAGCAAGTAAGGGTGAGAAAGACTAGCTGAATGCCCAAAGTCATCCTGCCATCAGGTGACAGAGCCAGGATCAAGCGTGAGTGACCGTCATGTGGTTCTCAACCCAAGCTGTGAATTAGGATCGCGTGGGGAGCTTTTGGAAATTAGGATGTCGTGCCCTCCCCCAGACGAGCCGAGTCAGGATCTCTGGGATGCAGAGGGTAGAGCATCCGTGTCTGGTAAAGCTGACGCTCAGTGAAGGCTCAAAATTGCTGCTTTACTGGCAGAGGATTCTTTCCCACTAGCTGGTCATGCCAAGTGACTAAGTGGTGTCAACTTTCCAGACGCCCCCTGTGGTTATGAGGGTTGCCTCAGCCTTCTTGGTGCCAGAGAGGTAAATACCAGAGCTTCCTGCCACCAGCGCTGCCCCACAGATATAATGCGAGACATTTATGTACTTTCCCATTTTCCAGTAACTCTGCTTTAAAAAATCTGTTTTTGGGGGCTCCCGGGTGGCTCAGTCGGTTGAGTGCCCGACCGGCTCAGGTCATGATCTCACGGTTCATGACTTCGAGTCCCGTGTCGGGTTCTGTGCTGACAGCTTGGAGCCTGAAGCTTGCTTCCGGTTCTGTGTCGCCCTTTCTCTCTGCCCCTCCCCCACACCTCACAAATAAATAAACATAAAAAAAATTTTTTTTAATAAAAATCTGTTCTACTTAATTTTTAAATTTTTTAAAAAATTTTATTTTATTTTTTATTTTGAAAGAGATAGAGAGCAAGCCAGGGAGGGACAGAGAGAGAGGGAGGCAGAATCCCAAGCAGGCTCTGTGTTGTTGGTGCAGAGCCCAATGTGGGGTTTGAACTCACGAACTGTGAGATCATGACCTGAGCCGAAATCAAGAGTCGGATGCTTAACCGACTGGGCCGCCCAGGCGTCCCTCTAGTAACTCTGTTTCAAACGAAAGTGAAAAGAAACGAGTGAAATTGATTGACAAAATCAATGTTTTATCTAACCCTATATATATATATATATATATATATATATTATTGCAACATATAATAAACATAAAAATAATAGATGTTATACATTCTTTTTTCTTTTTGATCAAGTCTTAGAAATCTGTCAGGTATGTTATCCTGACAGCATGTCTCACTTTGGACCAGCCTCATTTCAAGTGCTCGACAACAACAACGTGGTGAAAGTGGCTTTAGAACATTTTCTCTGGCCCTTGCTTCCACCCCCAAGGTCTCAGATTCATACAGGAATTATCACAGTATGCCCAGACAAAGTGTCCCTCATTGGACTTTCACGGACTTCTAGGTACCAATCTATCTCATTACCTGCACACAGTCTCTTCAATCTGAAATAAAAAAATCTCTGCCCTCCCAAACGCCCAACGATCACCCCCATAGCATTAGCTCGTACCTCCGTCCCATCACATAACGACCATTGTTGTGTATGTACGGTGAGAATATTTAAGCTTCACTCTCTTAGTAACCATTCCACCCACTGACTGTTTACGAAGGGTGTAGCCTTGCGCCGAATTCCAGGAAATTCACTTTGGCAAGATGATAGAAGGCCAGCCCTCCTCCCTTCATACTCCTTTCTTGGTTTGTTTCTAAAAAGTGAAATGTCTTGAGAAGTAATTTGATGATACGGATCAGGAGACATAAAAAAAAAAAAAAATATCCATTCCCTTTGACCAAGTAATTTCCTAAGGGAATAATCTGAAAGAGTCGAGAAAGCTTCATGCCTGGAGATGCTTATCGGGGTCTTATTTACGCTATGAAAATAATTGGACACCCCCCAAATGTCCGGCGCTGGTGGGGTGATTACAGAGGCTGAGCCGAGTCTGAAGAGTGGGAAATCATGCAGCCGTTTGAAACACTATCAGAAAGTCATCATAAAGGAGACTTCTTATGGAAAAACACAAAAGGGGAAAAAGTAAGAATCAAAATTGTTTATGCAGGATTGTAAGCATGGAAAAATATCTCAACACAACAAAATAACAGAAAGAGAATACACCAAGGAGCTCAAAGTAGTTTTCTTTGGGTGGTATTATGATGGGCAATTTTTCCCCCTTCCTTTCTCCCACTTATCTGTATTTTTTTGAAACACAGTGAGTACATACTCCTTTCATAATAAAATAGGCTCTGTCATAATAAGTAAACAGAGTTAAGGGGGAAAAAGAAACTTTAAAAAGCAATTAGCAAGTCTTCTGCCTGTTAGAAAAAAAAATCGTTTGGCTACGCCTCTGGGGTCCCGGGGGAGGGGAGGGAGTAGCAAAGGGGATTATGGGTGTGGAGGCTCCACCGTTGCCAGGCAGATTTGCATTTTGCACACTGATGCATCATTTCTGACAATTTGCAAAGTCTTCCTAGGGCCTTGGACTGGGGCTGCCCCTCAAACAAAAAGCCAGTTTGTGAGGAAGACCCCTCTTCAGTGGTGTTGACACAACAAACTCTTTCTTCAGCCTGGAGCTGCAAAATGGACGTATTCAGCGCCCTCAGGAAGAGGCTGGACAAGGAGAGGCTCAGTTGCTCTAAGTCTAAAATTAAGTGTCTGAGAAGAACAACTATTTTCGAATCCCCTGGGCGGCAGCATCTTTCGTCTGAGTTTGAAACCCCGAGGCCTTCTAGAGTCTACGCTTTCCAAAAGGGAGCCTCATAACCTTTATTATAAAGTAAGCTCCGAGGAGGGGCGTTGGCTGAGGCATCTCAGGAGACAGGTGTTAATGTGCCCATTTCATAGACAATGAAACTGAGGCTCAGAGGGTGTGGAGAAAGTCACTACAGGAGTGAGGGGCGCGCCTGGGGTCTAAATTCAGGCCTGCCTGGCTCCGAAGCGGATGTACTTCCATTGTGTGACATCTCTGCCTTCTCTTTTCGGCTCTACTCTGCAGGGGCTAAGAGGGGGAGGGCATGCCTTGGAAGACAGAAAATCGGCTGCTGAGTTGGCCCCCAGTCCTGCCCAGTTAGATTTTCCCATTGCTGGGTTCTCACAGTTTAATGCAAAAAGGGAAAGAGACCCGTCCCCCAACGGCCACGGCCACATAGCCTGTTCCAAACAGACCCCATCGGCAATCAACCCAGCTGGCGCGCAGTCCTCAAAGTTGAGGAAAGGTTTGACCAAAGAGGCCATTCTTATCTGAAGGGAGGATCTTTGGCCCTCCCAAAACGAGGGGAGATGGGCTGTGTTATTTGTAGGGGTTATTTAGAATGCAGGCAACTGTTCCTTCTCCCCACATGAGCAACCCAACCCAAGACCACGGTGGCTCGGGTGGCTCGTGTGTCATCCTCTCCTGACAAGGATTGACAAAGGGTCCTCTGTATTCGGCAGGTGATGGGGGTCGTCTCCCTGTGGGCAGCGGAAGACTGAGGAATAACTCAGGCAAGCTGCACACATGCAGGCTGTCAGGGTGATTCACAGAGTAATTACTGAATAATACAGTGTAAACTATTAGGAGATAATAACAATAAGTCAGGATTGACTCATCGCTTTGAAAACTTGGGGCTGCCAGACCTGCCAGTTATTTGCTCTTTCTCCAAGTCTGTAAAACAGTGTAATCTGAGCCAAGTCTGGCAGCTGGATTCAAAAGAGACAGATCTATTATTCCTTTTTTTTTTTTTTACATTAAACTGTGAGAACCCCAGAAATGGGAAAATATTAATGCAAGCGGTTAGGCTAATATCAGCTCAAGTGTCCAGACAAAATGATAATTGTCAGCCACCTAAAACCGCTAGCTATGGGGTGGGTCCTGAAAGGCAAAAATAAAGCCAGGGCAGAAGGATGGACATGCCTTGTTCTAACGGAAAGGAGAACAAAATCACATAATGAAAGCCAGAATTGCTGGAATGCCTACTATGTGCCAGGTAATTTACACACGTTCCCTTCACGTTCTCACAAATTAGCAGTTGGGAAAGCTTGGTCTCATTTTTGGGTTGAGGAAACTGTGGTTTAGTTTAATCTAAGTAGTGCAGGCGAAGTGACAGAGGTCGAAGGTAGGGGAGATAGGTTTCACACTCATGTATGAGGGGTTTCAAAATCCAGGCATTTTCCACCACTCCGGGCTGTCCCCGGAGCTGTCTGGGTGGGTCAGGGGACGCATAAGCCTGGGTGACATCTGGGAGAACCTATACTCTTTAGGGGCTTCAAAAGAAGAAAAATGCCATGCCCTGTGGCTGCCACCAGGATTGGCCACGTGCATGACAGAAGCAGGTCCAAGCACAAGGGGGTCCCCAGCTGAGGGGCTACAGCCACATGTGCATGAATGTGACAATGTCCAAGCTCAGAATTATTGACCAAATACTCAGGAAGCAACTATGTCACGTTAGGACTTCGGGCCACAAAGATGACGAAGACAGTCCCTACATACAGTTCAGCCTGCCAGCTCCCATCCCCAGACACACAAGTGCTACACAGAAACAGGAGACTCATAGAAGGGGGGGGAACTAAGGCAGAGTTTCCTTTCTAAAAAAAAAAAAAAAAAATTTAATGTTTATTTATTTTTGAGAGAGAGACAGAGCACGAGCAGGGGAGGGGCAGAGAGAGAGGGAGACACAGAATCTGAAGTAGGCTCCAGAAATGCCACGTCAAGCTGAGCCAAGCCATACTGGATGAAGCCTGCAGCAAAAGGAAAAATGATTAGTGCTAAGCCTGTCTTTATTTAAAATGCAGATCTTTTGTTCATCACGAGGTGTTTCTTTTCTGACCTTAATTTTGATTTTTAAAAAGTACTGTATTTAGGGGCACCTGGGTGGCTCAGTCCATTAAGCAGCTGACTCTTGATTTCAGCTCAGGTCATGCTCTCACAGTTCTTGAGATGGAGCCTCGCGTCAGGCCCTCTGCTGTCAGCACAGTCCGCTTTGGATCTTCTGTCCCCCTCTCTCTGCCCCTCCCCTGCTCATTCTCTCTCTCTGTCTCTCTTCCTCACGCTCCCTCTTTCTCTCAATAAATAAACTTGAAAAAATGTATAAGAAGTATTGCATTTAAACCTGCTTTATCTTGAGATTTTTGGCACCCCTTAAGTTTTTGCACCCGGACAAGGGCTTCCTTTCCCCAGTGCCTGGCAGGGGCCTGAAGGAGATGAGCGCCTACTGTATGCTTTACAGAAATCCCTGGTTGGTCCTCACAGGGCTGTGGGGGGGTATCATTCATCCAGCTCTGCAGGTGAGGACTGTGAAGCCCAGAAAGGTTAAGTGAGTTGCTCAAGGCTTGCCAGTGTCTGGAGAGCGATCGGCGTTTCCAGGTTCTGTCTGAGCCTCTCTCTCTCTCTTTGGAGAGCCGGCTGGAGCCTGACTGATTCTACAAAGCCAGGCCTGTTGATTGTGGTGTAACCTGTCACGCACGAGGTAACAGGGCTTCTGTTGGCTGCTACAAAAAGGTACCAGACGGTCAGATTTGTCAGTGTGCTCATGGCACAGAGGAGCCGGAAAGACTCTGAATCTAGACAAATAGCCTTGGTTCTTGAGACAGAAATATTCCTAGAGCAGAGAAGGGTGATTTGTCAGGCTGCCTGGGCCGGATGGAAATGTCTTCCGAGAACATCCAGCTCCCTTTTTAATTTGGGGCTCTTCAAACACCCCACCAGAGCTGGCTTTATGCTCGTGAGTGGTCCTGCCCTCTCAGAGGGGGGCTATGGGAGAGATAAGTGGTCCCAGGGCCCCCGTCAGGCCCTGCCATTGGCACTCTGGTGAGGGAACAGCAACAGAACCCAAAGTGCGTGGACTCTGCAGTCTAGGAGACCTGGGTTCAAACCCTGACTCCACCACTTCATAGAGTAACCATGGCTACCATTTGTTGAGGCCTGCCTAGGCCACTGGTGGCCTCACAGAACCTCATCATGATTCTAACCTCTACGGTTGTGGAAACTGAGGCTCTGAGAGGTGTTGTTGCCCAAGGACATGCAGTGGTTAAGAGCAGAATCCAGATTTTCAACCTAAGGTGGACTGACTCCAAAGTTCTTGCTAGGCTTTCCCCTGGGAAGCGTGGGACCTGGGGCAGAGCCTCAGTTTCTTCCACTGTTCAATGGGGCTAGTGATGCTGTCAGCATTTTTGTGAGGATACAATGAGGTCATGCATTTGGTGAACATCCATCGGGTGACCGTACTGCTCTGGGCCCCCGCTGGCTCTGGAAGCAGGAGGATGAAGACAGGTCTGGCCAAAGGGAACTCACAGGCTACCAGGAGAAGCTGGGAGTAAACAGAGATGGGAGCCTCCCATGAGAGATACGTGGCAGAGGAGAGCTGGGCTGACCGGGAGGAAGGGTGTAAGCGGGTGAGACCCCCAGGGTGGCTTCCTAGAGGAGGTGACATCCAGCTTGGGTTTTGAAGAAAAGGGGGGAAAGGTGATTCCAGGCAGTAGATGCAAATCAGAGGTACAAAGGCCCGCGTGCACGGGCATGGCCAGGGGTGCTGGCGAGAGCATGCATTCCTAGCGGGGGGAATTGTTGCTGATGGTGAAAATCAGTTCTTGGGGAGGAGGGTGAACAATCTTGGATATTTTAACGGTTTGTGGCCTTCCAAAGGGTCACGGTGCACAAACAGATATACAGCATATTTGAGATACTAAAATTTCTCGGGAAGATGAGGAGGAAAAGTCTAAAAAGTCTCTGTAGGCTACAACGTGGATGAACCTGGAGGATACTACGCTAAGTATGCTAGGCATAAAAGATAAATACTGCACGATTCCACTTATGCGAGGCCCCTAGAGTCGTCAAGTTCATACAGAAAGAAAGTACAGTGGTAGTTGCCTGGAGCTGGGGCGTAGGGCCAAGGGGAGTTATTGTTGAATAGGTCAGAGTTTCAGCTCAGCCAAGTGAACAATTCTGGAGATTCGATGTACAACAATGTGAATATACTTAATGTGATTGAACCGTACACTTAGAAACGTTTAAATGGTAAATTTTACATTACCTTTCTTTTCACCACAGTAATTTTTTTTAACGAAAAAAGAGAGCCTCCCTAGGAAAAACGCAGCCATCGACAATACGTGGATGAATGGACGGGGTTATGTTCCAATAAAAAAAACCTTATTTACAAAGTAGAGTGCGTTTGGATTTGGCCTGTGGGCTGCAGTTTGCTGACCCCTGCTATGCACTCAGGGGACCCAATCTGTATTTTAAGAGGCCACTTTGGCCTCTCCATTTGGATCGGAGAGAGTGTGAGATCGTGACCTGAGCCGAAGTCGGACGTTCAACCAACAAAGCCACCCAGGTGCCCCTTAATTAAGAACTTTCTGAACGTTCTAGATAAGGTGAGTAGGGCACGAATAATTATCAGCATCCCTAGCTTGCATCTGAAGAGACCAAACTCTGGCAGATTAAGAAATTGGCCCCTGACAGGGGTCCTTCCCACCCCCAGCACAGTGCCTAGCCCTCGAGGTGGGCCCCTTTCCTTTCCCTATGCCAGGCAGGCAGTGTCCTTTTTTTTTTTTTAAATGCTTAATTTACTTATTTTGAGAGAGAGAGGGAGGGAGAGAGAGAAAGAGAGATAGCATGATCTGGGGTCTGGGGGTGGGGGCGGAGGCAGAGAGAGGGAGAGAGGGAGAGAGAGAATCCCAAACAGGCTCCATGCTGTCAGCGCAGAGCCTGACTCGGGGTCCGATCTCACAAACCGTGAGATCATGACCTGAGCCGAAACCAAGAGTCAGACACTTAACCAACCGAGCCACCCAGGTGTGCCAGAGGCAGGGTCTTCTGAGTGGGGGGGGGGGGGGGGAGGATAAAGCTGCCTCTCTTTTTGACCGTGTGCACACCCAGGGCTGTGATGGCTCCAGACCCTGACACCCTGGGAAGGGAAGAGATATACCTCTTTGACACCATCTTAGCCACAGCGAGAAGAGTCAGAACCAGATCTGGCAGTGGTGACAATCAGAGAGCTATCTGATATTCCTCTGTAGGTCATTTGTTAGCAAAATCTGCCTGCTCTGGGGGGGGGGGGGGGGGGGGGGGGGGGGGGGGGGGGGGG
>NW_024412446.1:3290445-3506161 GCF_014898765.1 Herpailurus yagouaroundi | reverse complement strand
CACATTTCATAGCTTTGATTCATTAAATCCAACTGCTGGAAATGCAGGTAACACTCAGAACTGTTTTTTACGCAGGCAAGGATTGACTGCTTTAAAGGTGGCCCCTCTAAAAAGGTTAATATTATAAATATAAATGCACCTTAAATGCCTAATACATAACCGAGTGCCACAAATGTGGAAATGTCAGCAGCGCTAAAACTCAGAGAACAAGAGAAAAAGACAGCTTGCCTCTGCTGTCTGCTGTATTTTGTGAAGGTCTGTGCCGCTAAGCCAGGCTACCAATTGGGCTGGTGACACACCTCCAGGTCCCCTTGTGGCCAGCGGGCCATTGGGCGTGAGTGGATCAGAGGAAAAAACCTACTGTCAGGGTCTCTTAAGCTGCCAGAGTTTGGTCTCCTCAGATGCAAGCTAGGGATGCTGATAATTATTCCTGCTCTACTCACCTTATCTAGAAAGTTCAGAAAGTTCTGAATTAAGGGGCGCCTGGGTAGCTCAGTTTGGCTGAATGTTCGATTTTGGCTCAGGTCATGATCTCACGCGGCTCCTGAGTTTGAGCCCCACATTGGACCTGCTGCTGTCGGCGCAGAGCCCGCTTTGGATCTTCTGTCCCCCTCTCTCTCTGACCCTTCCCCGCTCGTGCTCTCTCTCAAAAATAAATAAGTCTTTAAAAAAAGGGTTCTTAATTCGCTATGAATCCCACCACAAGTGTTGGGTAATGCTATTTTTCTCTAGCACCTAGATCAGGGCTCGGCATGCAGTCATTGCTCAATAAATGCTCACTGAATGAACATTTCTTCTCTCTGCTTACATCTTTAAAAATCATTTTTAATGTTTATTTTTGAGAGAGAGAGAGGGAGACAGAGCATGAGAGGGGGAGGGGCAGAGAGAGGGAGACACAGAATCTGAAGCAGGTGCCAGGCTCTGAGCTGTCAGCACAGATCCCAATGCGGGACTTGAACCTACAAACTATGAGATCATGACCTGAGCCAAAGTCAGAAACCCAACCAACTGAGCCGCCCAGGGCTCCCCTTACAACTTTTTCTTCTTCCCAAGGTCTGTATTGCTTTGAAATTGGCTTTCATTAGTTTAGATTAATGCTAAAATTTCAGGTATGACTTCCCCCAGGGTGTGCTTGTGTTTTCTGGGAGATGATGTCAGAGAGAAACTTTTCTAAGATTTAAAGGAATAGATGACTGATAGTGGAATTTCAAGTGAATCAGTAGTGCAGGGAAGGAGGCATTCATGATCCTCAAATTAGACTGCGGAGGGGGTGAGACTTGGTGAGACTCCGGGCACACCAAGCGAGTTCTGTGTAGTGAGTATGTGTGTGTGCGTACGTGTGTGGAGGGAGATGTGGGTGTGTGTGAATGAATATGTGCACATTTGTATGCATAGATAAGCCAGGGCCAGGATTAGGGTAAAGCAAGTGAAATGCTGGGGAGCATGGCTTAAGGAGGCACTTATTCTCGGGTGCTAACCCAGCTCTTGCGTGACCCCGGGAGTGAACGCCTCTGTAAATATCGTGTCTCTATGTGCCTCACCCTGGTCCCAGCCTTGGGATATTCACACGTGTGTAGGGAAGGGGCCTTGTTTAAAATTAGTTCACGAGGAAGAGCCAACATCCTGATTCTAAAAAGCCTTCCAAACCAAGCACAGATTTCCTTAAATTTTGGATTTAGAGGAGATGATTAAGGTCAATCAATCCAATGGCAATCAAAAGTTAATGTGCATCAAAATCACCTGGCCAAAGCTAGTTAAACCTCTAGATTCCCAGGCCCAGGCCCAGGCCCAGGCCCAAGATTCAGGGCTGGGGCCCTAGAATCTGCATGTTTGATAGGCATACCTACTCCTCATTTCAAGTAACTCTGATGTGGGTTGTCCGGGACCACCCACAGAGAAACTCTTATAGTTAGGGTGATCGTGCAATTCATCATCCAAACCAGGTCGCTTTGAGAATGAAAAGAATTTGTCACAGCTTAAATCAGAGGGTGGCAACTGTGCCTGTTTCTGTAATAAAGTTTATTGGAGCATAGCCACGCCATTACCCATGGCTGCAGAGTTCTAAACTGTAATGGCAGAGTTGAGTAGTTGCAACAGAGACCACATGGTTTGCAAGGCTTAAAATATTTACTCTCTGTTTTTTTTTTTTTTTTTTTTTTTTTTTTTTTTTTTTTTTTTACAGAAACAGTTTCCAACGCCTGGTTTGGATTACTGTTCAACAAAAGTTTACTTCGCCTCCCCCAGCTCTTCCTTCTGTGGGCAGAGTATGCATCTCCATGTCGTTGATATTAGGCTTAGCCATGTCTCTTACTTTGGGTGATGGGGTGTTAGGGACATGACATGGGCTTACTCTCTTGTTCTGCTCTCATGCCAATGAGAAGAACATGTCCTGACTAGCCTGTGCGTCCATGGAGAATGAAGGATACGCGAAACAGACCCAGACCCAATTCACTGTGTACAGCCAAGCCCAGCACATCCACAGACTCACGAGCGAGCATAATGGATTGTTGTTTTAAGTCATTGAATTTTAGGGTGGTTTGTTAAGCAGCATTATTACAGCAATCACTGACTGATACTGAGACACTATCAATAATTACTCTGTGTTTACAGGCATAATCTGGAAATGGTTACCTTATCTATAGTCTAACCATCCTCCTTGCACGTAGAAGGAAGCTGAGGCTCAGAGGGGTTGGGGTTGGGCCAAGTAAATTTTGGGTAATTCCCGGCTGCCTCCCTGCACTGCATCATTCAAAATTGGGTTGTGGATACACAGCTACCCACCCTCTGAAGAGACATGCTTAGCGGTCCTTGAGATAAACTGGAGTGGGCTCAGGGGGAGGTGGGGTCAGGTTGGGATTTGCCCTGAGTGCTGATGCCCCTTTGCCAGGGTGCTGGGTAAAGGCCTGCCTCAGACTGACGACGTCTCTTGAGATGAATGCCCCTACCCACTCCTGAACAAATAAATAGCAAGAAAAATGCAACCCAAGGGAAGCAGCACCAAGAATAATTATATAGCAGCCACATATTTTGATTCAAACTTAATGTTGCTTAGCAAAAGAAAATGTGCTGTGAATAAACAGAGATCAATTCATGCCACCAGCAAGTGGCATGTGACATTAGCAGGAGATGTCCTTAAGTCCTTCTGAGAGCCTCCACAATCCCACTCCCATGCAGGACAAGGGCCCCCCCAAGGGGTTCCTTGTGAGGAAGTCTGCAAAGTGGAAGGGGCCACCTGTGAAATCCTGACTCTGGTGCTAGGGATTTAAATTGCAAACTGGTTTTTTGTGGAGGGGTGTGTGTGTGTGTGTGTGTGTGTGTGTGTGTGTGTTTATGGGTACCTTTGTGCAAGTCTGTGTGTGTGCTTGTGTTTTGTGTGTGGTTCTTGTGCAGTTCTTGGTGTCTGTATACGTTCATACGTATGTATGTGGGTTTATGTGTATGATTGTGTTGTCTGACATTGTCAGGGTCCCTCTGCTTGCTTGCTGCCCTTACCTAGAGCCTGGCCACTCCTGGGAGAGTCGGATGACCACAATACTGTCCATTGACTGTTTAAATCCACATGAGAACTGTAAGTGATCAGTAACTCTCAACTCAGCCTTCCTACCCAGAAAAGCCACAGCTCTGGTTTGGGGGCTTGCAGGGCAGGGAGGTGATTTTCCCTGATTCAGTCCCATCCCATCATTTTTGTGTATCTGAGGATGACAAACCTTTGGGGAAAACCCATACCCTCTTCACAGCTCCCCTCCTGCTCCTACTCATTAATTCCAGACTGAGTCTGCCTCTATGGCTTATACCCATGATGCCATGTCACCTTCTCCTTCTTGGGGACCAGGACAGATCTGGGTAGGCTGGGCAAGACAGGGTTCTGGATTGAGGTTGGGTGGGCTCGAGATGCTACTCAGAGGGACCAGAAGTTCACATACCCAAGGGACGTATGCAAACTGTAGCCTAATAGGTGAGTTGAGGTCTTATCTAGATGTGGCTTCAAGCAGCTGGACTGAGGAATAGGAGGGAAACTGAGACCGGCCAGGGACCAGGAGTCAGCAATCCAAGTTGGGGCAGGTAAGAGGGCAAGGCAGGTAAGACACAAGACTGTGAACATTCCAGAGGGGCCAGGGTCTCATACGGGGCCTGCCCAAATGGCCTAGAGCCAGGTGGGCCTGCTGACACGTTCAGGGCTAGACTAAGCTGTCAATTGGTGGGCCTCTCCTCTAGGAAGCTTTCCATAACAAGCCCATTGTTCTTCAACCACACATTGAACCCTGATTCTACACTCCTCAATCCTCTCCAGTGTAGCTCTGTGATTCTTAACAGATTCCACAGGCTCTTCTAAGAATTTGTTCCACTTCTCTGGACGTTTCGTCTCCTCCACGCGCTAGCTGCCTATGGTTCAAGCCACATCCTTGACACTTGTCATCGACTTGCTTCATTATATTACTGGTTTTTGCATGTGTCCAAATCTCTTATCTCCAGCCAGACTGAAAGCTCCCTTGGCACAGAAAAGTGTCTGTCTCATCTTTGCCTTCCTTCTGTGCCATACACTTGCATGGACTCAAGCCACCTTTTGACTGGTGGGTTGATGTGGCTGTCAGTATCACAAAGCCTTCTGTACATGAGAGACATTCAGCCTTAGCCATATTTTCTTCCTCTGCATCCTTCAGTGTCAAAATTCTGTGACGCCTCCACCCACAGCCCACAGGCTCAGCGTTGCCTAGTTTTTGAGTCAACTCAGCTCCTCACTCTACCCTTCATCACCATCAGCCCCACCATCCCCAGATGTGCTCACCCAAAATGCATTGGATCTCTTCTCCATGGAAAAGTCATGGATGGATCCGTATGGAATCCCTGTGGAGCTCCTTCATCCACGTTTTCCCTCCCATACCTGACTGTCCTTTACCCCTTTCTGTTTTGCAGATGATCATTCTTTTTTTTTTTTTTTTTAATTTTTTTTTCAACGTTTATTTATTTTGGGGACACAGAGAGACAGAGCATGAATGGGGGAGGGGCAGAGAGAGAGGGAGACACAGAATCGGAAACAGGCTCCAGGCTCCGAGCCATCAGCCCAGAGCCCGACGCGGGGCTCGAACTCACGGACCGCGAGATCGTGACCTGGCTGAAGTCGGACGCTCAACCGACTGCACCACCCAGGCGCCCCAGATGATCATTCTTTAAGACGTGCATTAGCCATCACTTTCTCTGTGAAGCTTTCCCTGATTCCTCCAGGCTGATTTTTGCGCTCCAGTCTCTGTCCTCCCATGGGACCTTGCTCATCTCTCCTGCTAGCACTTAGCACGTCATGGTGTCAAAATCGACTCAGATGTCCAACTTCCCCATGAGACAGGAAGGCCCCTGAGACAGATGGAGCAGGGTGGAGACAAAAGCAGGGCTGGATATCAAGGGGTCATTGGCAGGAATGTCCATTGCTGGACAGTGAGGACTATTCTGCAATACCACCAG
This sequence comes from Herpailurus yagouaroundi, assembly GCF_014898765.1. Lineage (NCBI taxonomy): Eukaryota > Metazoa > Chordata > Mammalia > Carnivora > Felidae > Herpailurus > Herpailurus yagouaroundi. The sequence continues at coordinate 3,500,704 of NW_024412446.1, read as the reverse complement.
ACACATACAGGCCAGCAGCAGACAGTCACTGTTATCTGGCAGGCAGGTGGCACCAGGAAGGTCTGGAGCAGATAATAAGTTCCCAGGACACAAGCGTGGAGGTAGCTGCCAGTGGGGACAATGCCTGATCAGAAGAACTGAATAAGAATTCTGATCTGGCCTAATCTGGACACTTGCCCCTTTGTGACCTTGAGCCAATAGTTTAATCTCTTTGGGCCTCGATTTCCTTGTAAACTGGGGACAAAAACCCCTGTCTCACTGGTTTGAGGTAAAGGTTAAATGAGAAAATATGTTTAAGCAGGAGTCACAGGGCTTCCTTGACTATGGTAGATCTCTCTGGGGTCTCTCCTCCCACTTACCCCTGTTCACACATTTATTATGTCATTTATCTTCTATTCCAGAAATGTATTTATTTATGTCTGTTTGGTGAGTAGATTGGGAATCCTTTGAGGACAGAGATGAGACTCAGCTCTGTATTCTCGGTACCTGCATGATGGGTGCCAACATACACTTGAATGAATGAATGAACAAATGAATGAATGAATGTACATTCTTAGTTGGGGGAGTCAGGCCACTATATGTATAGCAAAACCTTGTTTTTGGGGGGAGCTGAGAGCTGAGCTCGAATTAGCAAATAAAAAGAAGGTTTTTAGAGCAAAACAAAAAAAGTTAAAAAAAAAAACTTTCCAATTTATAAGCCACCAGAACTTCTAACTGCCAAAGTGTTTCCAGATAGAGGTCTTGCCAGAGAGGCTGTGGTGTATAGATAAGTCTCATTTGTAATTAGTAAGTGTCCATTTGCATTCAAATGCAGTAAGGTGCTCAGACTCTTAAAAATAATCTGTTTTCTGGAGAAGGCTAAATATTACCCTGTAATCTTGAAGACTAGCAATTTTTGTTTCTTGGTAACATTTTTTCATGCCTTCCTTCAACAAGTATTTATTGAGTTCTTATTCTGTGCTAGGTACCATACTAGGCACTGAGAACATAACAGTGATTAAGGCAAGATGCCCTGTTCTCACATATATTATGATCTAATGAGGAGAGATAGTCAACAAATTAATGAATAAGAAAAATAGGAATGGAACATACGGAGCAGAGATTTACAACAGAGTCATGGTCATGAGCGATTGGGTGACTACTTTAAATTGGGTGGTCGGACCAGGGGGAGAGGGAATGCTTACCAGAAAGAGGAGCTGGTGCAGAGGCCCTGAGGTGCACAGGAGATTGGCATATTCAAGTAGCAGAGGAGGTGGGGAGGAGGATGACTTTAGTAATGTTGGAGAGGAAAGTGAAAGCTGAATCATGTAAGGTGTTATAATCTCTGGGGAAATAATTTGGATTTTGTTCCAAGTGCAATAGATGGGTTTAAACAGGGGAATGACATGATCTGATATATTTCTTTAAAAAAGATCTCTCTGGCTCCTTCAATGGGAATGGATTTTAGGGACCAAGAATGGAAGCCAGAGACCAGATAGGAGGTTATTCCCATAATGTGATGAAAAACAGTGGTGGCTTGGAGGAAAATGTTGGCAGCAGAGGTAGAAACACGGAGATATGCATGTACATTTCTCAGTGGATTTTGGAAGTAGAATCAATAGCCTTTGTTGATTGATTGCCAGGGGGAGAAGGCAGTGAGTCGAAGAGAGGGATACAGGTGCCTCCAAGATTTCTGGCTTGTGATAGGGTGAACCGTGGTGACGTTTTCTGAGATGGGAAAGAATCAAGGGGAGGGGACAGTCTGGGATTTTCTCTGTGCCTGCATGCATTTGTTTAGTGGACATGTGTGCACATGTGCTTGAACAGTGGGGACAGGAGTGTTTGGGAATCAAGGGTTTAGCTCTGGCCACGCTAAGCTTCGGGTGCCTGTTAGCCATTGGATATTTGCAACTCGAGCTCTGAGAAGTGATTAAAACTGAAACTATAGATCTAGGAATTATTTACATACAGATTACCAAGGAAAAGGAGTGTAGATAAGGAAGGGAAAGAGACCCCAGACAGAGCCCTGGGGCACTCCAATATTTAGAGTTTCAGCAAAGAAAGAGGAACTGGCAAAGGGGAGCAAGATGGAGGGGCCTGTAAGGTGGGAGTAAAACCTGAAAGTGAGCTGTCACCAAAGCCAAGAGAAGAAGAGGCTCCAGGAGAGAAGGAGGGATGGACGGTGTTGACTTCCACAGTGTGAGAATAGAGAAGTGACTGACTATGGGACAACCAGTGGCCGTGGCCGTGGCTTGGGTAGGGTCCGTGCTGTGTTGGGTTGCCCACATGACTAGGATAGGAGACAGAAGTGTGGACAGCTCTGGACACCCTTTTTTTTTTTTTTTTTTTTAAAGAAAGTTTCGCTGTGAAGGGGAGTAGAGAGGTGGAGTGGTAGCCAAAGAGTTAAAATGGTGGCCTGTGTGCTGCAGGTAGATTTGGGAACCAGTTTACACATTGAGGGAAATGATGCCAGAGAAAGGGAGAAAGGAGCAGTGCAAGGGGGTGGGACTGAATTGCAGGGGCAGGCTCTTTGGAAAGGAGAGATAATGGCTCCTGGGGCCATAGGAGGAGGGGTGGCATTTGAAAGGGGCACAGACACTTCAGCGCTAGAAACAAGAGGGGTGATGGAGAAGAGTGCAGAGGACATCCCTCCAGTATGGAAATCTGAGAGCGTGCGTACCTACACGCATCTAATCGCATGCAAGCATGAGATAAGGACTGTGGCTGCTGTGTGTATTTCGGGGGGAAGGATGTAGGAGTTTTGAGTGGAGGCTAGGAGGTGTGAATAGTCATTTTGAAGAATGGGCAAGTGAACTCACTCGGAGAGCGTAACAGGATTGCCAGGCAACACTGAATGCCAGTTTGAGATTTCTGGCCGTGAATTTAAAGCAGGACCCATTGTCCCACGAACGTGCGTTTTCCTCCGGTACCCTGCAGCAAGTGGAGAGTCAGATTTAATCACGCTCAGGGCTTGCCCCGTGCAGTAAGAAGAGGCAGAGGTGGCGAGGGAATTAAAAGTGTTTGGTAGAGAGTGATTATAACGACAAAGCATGCAATCAAAGAAAGGTCAAGAGAGGGGATGGAGGTCGTCATGTAGGAGCCTCGATGAGGTCACAGAATTGGGAAAGTCTGAGCACTGGCAGGAGTGAGCCAGTAGGATAAGAAGCTGTCATCAGAGGGGGATCCTTAAAGTCAAGATTTCTCAAAGGTGACGCAGCCTTTGGCAATAATAGGGTCAAGATGGTGAACGTGGAGCTCCGTAGCTAAGCAGCAAGGGCGGACCATCCATGTGGATTCTGAAGTGATAGGTTGTTAGAGAGGGTACAGAGAGACAGAGTGTGCGTCTCACTGAGGTAGGGGCAACAGGGAAGGTCAGCTGGTGGTAACGGCTGCCCTGACCTCCAAGGAGCTGTGCACGCATGTGTGCAAGGGTGCACGTGTTCGCACGTGTGCACGCGTGTTTAAGTACAGAATATACATGGTTAGGAGGTAGCACTTGGGAGGGAGGGGGAGGAGATCTTTCAGCCCTTGAGTACAGATAGAAATGAAGGCGAAGGGGCTGAAATGGACCAGAAGGTGAAGGAAATATTCAGAGAAGGGTTGTAGCTGCCGAGGTGTCTTCTGCCCATAGATTGCGAGCTATGGAGGGTGCAGCACAAGGGTCGGGGGTGGGGCTAGGAAGTTCGGTGAGATCAGCAGATGCGCACAGCAGTGAGAAGATGCAGTGCCCTAGTGAGGGACACCAAGGAGTCTGGGGCTTTTAGTGGGGATGGCGCTGAAGGGGGTGTGGTCCCTGGAGGAGCAGTGGGATGGTCTCTCTGGAGAAGACGGGTTCACATTGGACTCTTCTTTGTTTTTTTTTTTAACGTTTGTTTACTTTTGAGGGAGAGACGGAGGGCGGGTGGGGGGGGAAGGGAGACACAGAATCCCAAAGAGGCTCCAGGTTCTGAGTTGTCAGCACAGAGCCTGAGGCAGGGCTTGAACTCATGAACCACGAGGTCATGACCTGAGCCGAAGTCGGACACTCAACCGGCTGAGCCAACCAGGCGCCCCTGGATTCTTCTATCTTAAGGCTTCATGGTGGGGGTCAAGGGGGTGGGATTGAGGAAGTACCTTGTGTAAGAGTGAACTCCATGTAGAGCAGGATATCATGTGTCCTCAGGCCAGACCATTGAGGTAAACAAGAGAGTCTGGCTGGGCCACCACTGGGAGGAGCCACTTCAGTGCTTCTCAAACTTTGATACGCAAACAAAGCACAAGGATTCTGATTGGATAGGTCTGGGGTGGGATGAGGCCCAAGGTTCTGCGTCTCTGACGAGCTCCCTGGGGATGCTCTAACTGCTGGTCCAGGGACCACACTTTGGGTAGTGAGGACTGTGGTCGACTGAAGGCGGCAGCTGCTTCTCACCTGGACGTGTTGTCACACGAGAATGAAGGCTCACTGTTGTTTCCTCTTCTGATTTTTAAAGAAAAGCCAGAAATCTGGATTTTTATGTAAAATCACCCCATTCACAATTATTGGCAAATAATAAAACATTCTGTAAAACACTGGAGGGCCAAACAAAGCATGCATTGCACCCCGCTTATGGCGCATCAGTGTGTGATTTCTGATGGAAAGGAATTGGGGAGCTCTGGCCTGGGAGTCAGCTATTTCAGGTCATAGAATTTCCTCTGCACCCGGCACTCTGCTTCCATCATGTGGAATGAACGGCACCCCGCCCCAGTGTCTCCCGCTGACTTTCAAAGCGGTTTAGACGGTGGAGCTCCTGAAAGTCTCAGTTTTTCTTTGTGAAATGCCCTGAAATATTGACATATTTAATTCTATCATTCAGACCTGGAACGATTTTTCTAGCAGGAAATATGGCTGTATTATACGTACGCAGCTCTCTGCCACTCAAGAAAGGAATAATCACACATAAAATATTTTGAAGAAAACACATTCCTGGTTTCCCATTAGCATTTACTTCCACTTGTTTATTCTCTGCGTCACCCACAGCCCTCACTCGCAGGCAAGTAGTAGCAGGCGCCCAAAGTTTAAGAATAGTTTATGAAAAAAAAAAAGCCCTCGATATAGAAAAAATTTTACCCATTAAGCTAATGTGTTCTGGGAATGGAAACTTCTATTACTCTATTTTAGTGGCGAAAACCCTCCACTGGGCTTGTGGAATGCCAGTGTTCCAAGTAATGGAAAGTTTGCACACGTCCCGTTCATTTCTCAAAGTCTAGGTGAAAGACTCACTTTCTCTACTGAGTCTTCTTGGGTTCTGCCTGTTCTTCTTCATCGCCCTCAGCACCTCGTGCTTCATCCAAGACATACACTGAATTCCTAGTAACATGCCATCTCAGATAAGTGTTGCGGGTATCTGTCCTGCTGCCCAGCCCTAGGCTCATGCAGGCTGGGACTGTGATAAGCACCTATGCTGAGCCAGCTAAAGAACATAATCCTAACTTCTCTCCACATCTCAGGACTTTGGCAACTCCTAGCCTCCCACGAATCTGGAGACACTAAGAATCTGATGATGTTACAGCTTCTCTCTGCAAAAGAATGCCCAACCATATGAGATTTCATCATAATATGGGGGGGGGGGGGGCGCGGGCGGGCATGTCTTCGAACTCTCTGGATCCCCCTCATTCCTAGCATAAGGACTTTCCACTTCCCCTGTAGTGCTGAAAACAGCATAGACTTGGGCGTCAGAAAGCCCTAGATTCAAATCTTGGTCCCATTACTTACTAACTGCATGACTTGACAAAGTACTGAAGTTCTTTAAGCCTCAGTATCTGTGTCAGGAAAATGAAACAAATACCAAGATCCCCTCCCTATTATAGAGCTGGCATGCAATGCTCAATTACAGTTAGCCCCCTTCCTCTGCTCTCTTCTGTGCCTGCACGCCCTCCATACTTTCAATGGCCCACTGGCTATTGGAGACTGACCAGGCGTTTGGACAGCATGACCTACCCCACTGCAGACGTAAGAGCAAGGAGGTCAAAGCCTGCCTGGAACTCTCCCCTTCAACACACCATCTCCTCTCAGGCTGCCATACTAAGCCATTCAGAAAACATTAGCCCCCAGGTGGAGATCTTTCTGCACAAGTCTTTCAACCTCTCCTGATCAATCTTGCCCCTGTTACATGGTCCCTCATCTCCAAGGTCCTGAGCTTACTCTCAGGTGGGATCTTCCCTCTGAGCAAACCCCCACCTCCTAGCAGCTCTGTCGTATGTGCTGAAGGCTCATGTTCCCCCTGTTTCCAAGCTGTTCCCATGATTGCAAAATGTTTGATTGTGGAGCCTGTCAAAAAGCATTCATAATACAACTTTATTTCGCGGAGAAAATTTCCATGGGAAATCAAAGTCTCGGGAGGGCTGGCGCCCTGCATTTACAATCCTTGGGCATTTTAGAGCTTTTCTGGAGGATTCCTTTATCCTTGCACTCAAAGCAGGGTGGAGGGGACTCTGGGGGTGGCGTGGGGTGCCGGGAGAGATGACGAGTGAGGAGTCAGAGAACTGGGGTCTGGTCCTGTTCACGAATGACTGTGTGACCAGGAGCAAGTTTGCTGGCAGTTGGTCCTTAACGCCATCTTCCTTCTGCATTGCCTTTGTGATGCCTCGTCCTCAATCTCCTATACAGTCCTCCCCTCTAGCTTTCATCTTGTTACTTATCCTATCTCCCTGTGTGAGCCCCTCTGCTCTAGCAGTTCCCATTGCAGCCCATCCCCCGGGGATGGCTCCGCAGTCACTATCTGTATCCATCCCAGTCTCCAACTTTACCGCCATAAGGACATCTTGCAGGCACGCAAAGATCAAACCCGGCACACCCAGCACCAACACGCAGTCTTTCCTGCAACCCCTTCTTTCTTCTAGGTTTTCTGTCTCAGTTATTAGTGTTCGTCTTCTCTTCAGGAACAATAGGTCTTGGGAAATGTCTAATCAGCCCCTCCATCGAAGTCTGTCCAACACACACTGAACTGGAGTGTGAGATGCCTTGGCAGCTGCCCAACATGGTCTATGACTGCTCACCTGGACCCTTCCAGAGCTCTCCTCCCTAATCTCTTCTTCCCATGGCAGCCAGCTTTTCCTGTTTCCTCCCCACTAGCAGTGAGGTCTTGGGTGATTAAGGCAATTCTCCCCACTTCCCTAAGATGGAAAGATCCAGAGAAGATGATCTCATAAGACCCTTCTGGCCACATTGGTCTTTCGTTCAGTTACTGTCTAACTCCACTGCTCAGCACCCCGTGACAGAATCTTGCCCCTGGGTTCTTTCCTCTTCTCCAATCTCCTCCCAACTGTTTCCGGGAGAACCTTCCAAGACTGGAGGAAATCTTACAGTGTCCTCCATGAGCTATTCCTGCCTGCCTCCCCCTCTGGCTTCAAGGTACTTCCCCAGGTGCTGTTAGTTCAAGGTACACATCGGTGCTCCAGAACAACTCACACTCACTGGAGGGGGGCTCTCATCCTTCTGCACCTGCATTTTTTCTTCCAGCTGTTGGAGTCTCTTTCCTCACTCCCTTTCCTACTCTGTCCATGGTCCTTTACCTTCTCTTCCCTGGGGTCTGTTGGTAAACTTGTCCTTATTCTTAAGGACCAGGTCAAGCCTCACACTTCCTCTGGTTAACAGCATTTACACATCTGCCCCCACTTACACGTCTGCCTCCCACTGGCTTCTAAGCTCCTTAAAAATCCTGATAATCCATTCCCAGAGCCCAGCACAACCCTGGCACAAAACACAGGTTCGATAATTGTATTTTGACTGAACGGTTCCCCTAATCTATGAAATAACATCTATGACAACCTCCTTATTTTGCCATTTAAGACACTTACCACTGTGGATCTGCCCACTGTTAGTTAGCCTTCCGTGAAGGCACTTAAGTCTCCACACCATTCACTCTTCCATAATCATGGCCTGAGCATGCCCACCACCACTGTCGGACCTCCTGCCCTCCGACCTCCACCCCCTTCTCATCTGTCCTTGGAGGCCCAACCTGAAACCACCCGTCTCTCGCCTGAACCATGGCAAGAGCCTCCAACTGGTCTTGTGGCCACTGCAGCCAGTGTGCAAACCTGACCAAGGCACCTCCTGCTTAAAATCTTCCATGACTTCCCATTGCTCTTGGGATAAAGGCCCAAACCCTCACTAGGGTCTGTCATACCCCTCTGCCCCTCCATCCCCGTACCCAGTGTCGTCCCCCATGTTCTCTGCTGCCCCTTCCAAGTGCTCTGGATCCTTTCCCACTTGAGGGCTAGGCCAGGCTGTTTCTCTGCAGGGAACATTCTCCTCTTCAGCTTTCCATGGTGAGCCTGGTGACCCCCTCCCCATCCCTCTGATCTCTGCTCAAGCCTTTCACTCTCCCCACATGCCAGCTCCCTTGATTACACACTCTGTGTTTGCCAGCCTGTCAACCTCCTGGCATAATTATATGGGGGAAGAGGCCATGTCTTTTTATGCACCACTGTCCCCTCTCCCTGCTCTTCCCCACACACATACACCTAGCTCAGCGTTCAGCAGAGCAGACACTTGGGGCATGAGCACTGGTGTGCATGTGTTGCCTATAGCAGACCGAGAGAAGGGTCTGCATCTTATTCACCTTGGCTGGGAGCAAGAAGGACGTTGTATATGTGTCCGTGTGAGTCTGGGTGAGTGTGGGTATATCCAGAATTTCAGCTGGTGGCAGATAAAATAAAAGCACTAAAGCCCATGCACACAAAGTTGAGAAGCAGAACTGGAGGAACAGTCTGGAGTCAAAGCTCCTGCGAGCAGGACATAGCATAGGCTCGCGCCTAGGGCTCCAATGCAGGCTGTCCCAAGAGATTCTGGGGCAGGATTTGTTATTGGCCGTGGGAACAGCGTTGGGGGATGGGTCGTTTAAAGGACCAGGCTTCTTCCTCCTAGGATGTGCTTTACACTCCTTATACTCACAGCTTTTGAGATTATAAATTATTTGAATGTAGGGATTGTGTTCTATCTTGGTTTCCTCTGCTGCCATAACAGCTCTTGACAAATAGTACAAGTTTCGTAAACATTGGCTGAATTGGATTGAGTTTATCCTGATCACCGCCTGAGCCCTGGTAAGATTCACTCATTCATTCGACATTTACTGCACAACTACTATTCATTTATTCATTCAACATTTACCGCATACCCACTGTTTGCCAGACCTGGGGCTACAGTTGTGAAGGAGGCAGATGAGTTCTCTGTGTGCTTAGAGTGTAGAGGGAATTGGACAGTACAATCAGTGCTGGGCCAGGAAAGATCAGGAGGCAATGGGATCCCAAAGAAGGGGAAATTAACAGAGACCTGGGTGGGGGGGGGGGTAGTGATCAGGGAAGACTGCCTGGAGAAAGTGTTTCCTAAGCTGAGGCTTGACAGAGGAGTAGGAATCAGCCAGGAGTGGGGGAGTATCTGAGACAGGGAAAAAGCATCTGAAGACGTTGAGAAAATTCCACATCATTCACTCATTCACCATGGCAGGAGTGAAAAGATTGCCCTGGTAACAGGAGGTGCTGGGCCAGGCACTTTAAGAAACTCATTTTTAGTGAGTTTCCAGGACAGTCCTATGCATGGATCATCATTCCATTTTTTCATAGAAGACTCAGGAAAATTCAGAAGTTCAAGGAGGTTTGCCCAGCTGTTCAGCAGCTGGGCCAGGTTTGAGACCTATGGCTCAGGTCTTTCCCACCCCTGTGCCACCTCTGGAGGCTGAGGCCAAGGATGAGGAAAGGCAGCCCTGCCGGGCAGACGCTAGAGCTAGAAGCACCAGCACATCCACAATGATGTGGCCACAGCTTGCATTCCTAGGCCCACTGGCGGATCCCCACAATAATTAGGTTTAGCCTGCTGCTCAGTTGGGGTGGAAGGGGAAGCTAGAAAGGCCACCTCTGCGAACAGCACTTTTGGCCACAGAGTGTGTTAACGTCATGTCTTAGTATTCAGCTAAGGCCTCCAACCAGTTGCTCTCAGAGTCAGCCTCTGGCTGCACAATTTGGAAGAAGCTCCACAGGCATGAAGGCCTCATTATGTAATTAGGTCTTTGGCAAATGAGCTATTCTTCAGCCACTGCAATCAAAAGGTTTGATGCAGCTCAGGGCTCCAAGGGGATGGTGAGTGGGTGTCTCTGTTGCTAATTGCTGTGGCTGCATGATGACTGTCACAGAGCAAGGAGTCTCCAGGGGGCCCAGCCTTTTGGAGGAGGAGGGAGAGCCTTCCTTCCTTTATCTTCCTATAGGGATCAGCTTGGGGGGTTAGGGATAGGGATTCTCAAACCTGAGTGTGCATCAGGATCACTGGGTGGGCTTGTCAAAACACAGATTTCAGGGCCCACTCCCTGGGTTTCTATTGAGTTGGTTTTGGGTGAGGCCTGAGAATTGGCATTTCAAACAAGTTCCCCGGTGAGGCTACTGCTGCTAATCTGGGGACCCCACTTGGAGAACCACTCTCTAGCGAGGACTGAAGCACCTGATCCCGAGCTTTCTCAGGAAGACTCCCTTGCCAGACCCCACAATCAGGGCTGAACTCCTTAGTCCTCACATGTGCACGGGGTCTACAGTGAGTGTCACAATTTAGTGACGGAGGGAAGGTGGGAGTGGTTATTCTTATTTTTCACTTTAGGAAGCCGAGGCCCAAGTTCCCATGACTTGGGAATAGTAGAGCTGAGTCTAGAACCTATGTCTTCTGTTGCCTCCTTCAACAGTTTGCCAGGCTTCCATTTGCATAGGCAGACCCTCAGCAATTAGCCGTTTCCTTTAGCTCAGGGCAGTAGGATCACTAGCTAGTTCCTCCATTCTTCCCGAGAACCCAGCTAGACCACCTCTCCTACCCTCTTTCTAGCTGGGTAAGACCAGCCACCAATTTCTCTCCGGTGGGATGTAGTGGTAACGATGTATATCTCTTCCAAGCCTGGACCGTATTAACTTTCCATGTTTTTCTCCTAATGCTTACATTCCTGCGTGCTTACAGATGTCAACTTCCAAGGTGACCTTGGAACTCATGAGAACCTGGGTCCCGACTACGTGTGTGGAGGAGAGTCGCCCATGAGTTGAAAGCTACCCAGAACTCAATGTAACAAACTTCTGTTGTATTTAAGCCACTAAAACTTGGGGGTCCATTTGTTTGGGCTGCTTTACCTGCTTTAATTATAATGGTTGGTTTTCTTATAGTATGATCCATTTCTTGTACCAAAATCACTTGCTTTCTAAGAAGGCAGATTTCTGTGCCTCTTCCCATTCCCACCGCAATGGATTCCTAGGACTGAAGAGTTTGGAAATCTGTATTTTAAAAAGGATCCTGGTAGTTCTTATGAACACTGAAGACTGACGACTATATTCTAGATCTGGGGTTGGCAAGTTATGGCTTGTGGCCAAATGTGGTGTGCCACCTGTTTTTAGACAGCCAGGGAACTAAGGATAGGTTATACATTTTTAAATGGTTAAATAAATCAAAAGGAGAATAACAGAATAGTGTTTTGTGACAATGTGAAAAGTCTTGTTGGAATACAGCCATGTTCACTTGTTTGTATACTGTCTTTGGCCTCTTTCAGGCTTCAATAACAGCTTGAGCAGTTACAACAGGGACCATCTGGCCCTCAGAGTCTGAAATATTTACTATCTGGCCCTTTATAGAAAGTTTTCTGACCCACGCGCTAGATCTTAAAACTCCACTTTAGAAGGTACCTTCTGTTGAATGGTAATATGCAGTCATGACATCATGACCTGAGGACTTGAACAAATGAGAACAAATATTATCATTCATTCATTCACTCATTCATTTATTTATTCTTTTAGTAAACATTTATTGGATGCTCTTGGAGTGCTGGGTATTGAGATGCAAAAGAGAACATGATAGGAGAATAATACATAAGCTTGGCAATTATGCTGTTTCCCTTATAATGTCACTCATTAAATAAAAGGCTAAGCATTAACCAACATCTATTTACTGTACAACAGTGTTACATATTGTTGCTGAGGGATTTTTGCACAAGACGTTATAGAAAAAGCTCACTCTAGGAGGTGAGTACACCTATTGAAGATCCTCCATTTTACAGGAATAGAAACCAGTGAAGACTGAACTGGAAGCAGACAGAGTCAGATAATTCTCTGTATTTTCTTTTTCAACATGGAACAATATGAGCCAGTAGAAGAGGCAAAAAGGCCTTGAAGGACAATATCCAAGAGCAACAGTGGAAGAAGAAGAGACTCGGAACTCCTGGAGGCCACGTAGGGGAGACAGATGTGGTCTAGATCTATTTACACAGCATGGCCCAAGAGACTCAGAACTCCTGGAGGCCACGTAGGGGAGACAGATGTGGTCTAGATCTATTTGAACAGCAAGGCCTTGGCCACTCAGCAAGCTCAAGGGCAAGAGGGGAGCAGTTTTGCGTTATGGGTGAGAATCAAATTCTAGGTACCTCTTCAGTCCTGAGGTCCCCTACTTTTTGTTCTCATTTGTCCATGCCACAACAGAAGGGGGCGGTGCCAACTGTAATATGATCTGGACAGAAATGTCTGAAAGCTCTAGTCTGGGGTTGGACTGTAGGTAAGTTGGAAGGGGTTTCTGGATAGCACACATTCTCAGTACCAAGTAGAGTCACGATTTTAGGTCAAGGAAGTACATGTAAGTCAATGAATTGAGTTTCTGAAGCAGGATCCCATTTTAGAAGAAAGAGCCAGATGAAAACAAAGCAATACTGTTATGCCACCACTACTTACCTGATCTAGAGCTCAGGGCCAAGCCTTAGTTCTGATGAGCAGAGCTAGAAGTCAAGGCTAGAACCAGGACAGAAGTTCAAACAAGCATTGGAGGCCAAGTAGGGTGGCTTAGGACTCAAGAGGTACCTAGATCGTGATTCTCATGCACGGAACAAAATAGCCTTCTTTTTTTTTTTAAACGTTTATTTATTTTTGAGACAGAGAGAGACAGAGCATGAACGGGGGGGGGGGGGGCAGAGAGAGAGGGAGACACAGAATCTGAAACAGGCTCCAGGCTCTGAGCGGTCAGCACAGAGCCCGACGCGGGGCTCGAACTCACGGACCGTGAGATCATGACCTGAGCCAAAGCCAGACGCTTAACCGACCTAGCCACCCAGGCACCCCAAAATAGCCTTCTTAAAACTTGTGGTATAGCTAGCTGACAAAGTTCCAGCCAAAATTATGTAAAAGAAATCATTGAGGAAACTTGTTGAAAAGTTCTTCAAAGAGCACTGACTTAAGGGGGACAGGATATCCTTTTGCTCTCCCTTCCTTTCCTGCTGCCTCCCAGAATACAGATGTGATGGGTAATGCTGCAGCAGCCATCTTGGGCCATGAGGTGACTTTGAGAATGGAAACATATGCTAGGATAGGAGACTGGTTATCTAATAACCCTGGAGCAGTCACACCAGACTTTGGATTGTCTATCTCCAGACTTATTTTATGTTAGATAAAAATAATTTTCTATCTTGTTTAAGCCAGTTATTTGGAATTTTCCATTACTGGATGCCAAAATTACTCCTTATTGATACTTCAGCCTATCCAGTAGCATTTTCCAACACGTGGTCTATGTGTCACTGATAGTACACAATACAACTTTAGACAGTGTTAACTCACACAGGCATGGGTCTATGATTATGTATGTGTTCTAATATATACTGGAGAAAATATATCCAGCACTTCAAATCTGTGGTTTCATGGATAAGATTCAGGCTGGTATTTATATTTTGAAAAGTAGGTCAATTTAAATTAAATGGTTGAAAAAATAATAGAACAATCAGCTTACAGGAATGGCAACAACCAAGAAAGTTGAATTAAAATAAACTATTGGGACCTCATCAAAATAAAATCTTCTGCACAGTGAAGGAAACAATCAGCAAAACTAAAAGGCAACTGATGGAAAGAGAGGAGATATTTGCACACACATATCAGATAAAGGGTTACTATTCAAAATCTATAAAGATCTTATCAAACTCAACATCCAAAAAACAAATAATCCAGTGAAGAAATGGGCAAAAGACATGAATAGACAATTTTCCAAGGAAGACATCAGATGTCCAACCAACACATGAAAAAATGCTCAACATCACTCCTCATCAGGGAAAGACAAATCAAAACCACAATGAGATACCACCTCATGCCTGTCAGAATGGCTCACATTAACAACTCAGGCAACAACAGATGTTGGAGAGGATGCAGAGAAAGAGGATCTCTTTTGCATTGCTGGTGGGAATAGAAGCTGGTGCAGCCACTCTGGAAAACAGTATGGAGGTTTCTCAAAAAATTAAAAATGGAACTACCCTATGACACAGGAATTGCAATACTAGGTATTTACCCAAGGGATATAGGTATGCTGTTTTGAAGGGGCACAAGCACCCCCATGTTTATAGCAGCACTATCAACAATAGTCAAAGTATGGAAAGAGCCCAAATGTCCATAGATGGATGAATGGATAAAGATGTGGCATATACATACAATGGAGCATTACTCAGCAATCAAAAAGAATGAAATCTTGCCATTTGCAACTATGTGGATGGAACTAGAGGGCATTATGCTAAGAGAAATTAGTCAGTCAGAGAAAGACAAATATCATATGACTTCACTCATATGAGGACTTTAAGATACAAGACAGATGAACATAAGGGAAGGAAAGCAAAAATAATATAAAAACAGGGAGGGAGACAAAACATAAGAGACTCTTAAATATGGAGAACAAGCAGAGGGTTACTAGAGGAGTTGTGGGAGGGGGGATGAGCTAAATGGTTAAGGGGCACGAAGGAATTTACTCCTGAAATCATTGTTGTACTATATGCTAAATAACTTGGATGTAAATTTAAAAAATAAATTAAATAATAAAATAAAATAGAAGGACAAATTTCAAAACAAAACAAACAAACAAAAAAAAGAAAGTAGAATTAGGAGCACCTGGCTGGCTCAGTTGATAGAGCATGTGACTCTTGATCTTGGGATCATGAATTTGAGGTCCATTTTTGGCATAGGGCTTACTCAAATTATTTTTTAAAAAGAAGGTAGAGGGATGTCTGGGTGGCTCAGTTGGTTAAGCGGCCGACTCTTGATTTTGGTTCAGGTCATGATCTCAAGTACGCGGGATTGAGCCCCGCGTTGGGCTCTGTGCTGACCGTGGGGAGCCTGCTTGGGATTCTCTCTCTCCTCTCTCTGCCCCTCCACCACTCCCTTTTGATTTCTCTCTGTCTCTCTGTCAGTCTCTCTTTCTTTCTCTCTCTCTCTCTCTCCCTCTCAAAATAAATAAATAAATAAACTAAAAAAGAAGAAGGTAGAATTGGAATGATTGAATGTTTGCAAGAAGTGCCATAGGGAATGGTGCGGAGATTGGACCTGTCTTGTTTGGGCAAGCCAGTGCTTACCTTGCCCACAGCAGATGTTCAGTAAATGTCTGAATGAATGACAACATACATAACTGTCTCCATGAATGGCTCCAGCTTTTTTCAGCACACCTGTTGCTTCTCCTGTAGCCCACTCCCCTCCCCACCCCAAAGAAAGACCCTAAGTTCTTTTCTTGTATGTTTTCTCCAGTAGTCTAACATGCAAGTTTTCTTTTCAAAGCACAAGGAAGAAACCTACTCTTCGGCCTTTTATTTTTCAGGTTTTATTAAACGGAGCTATTAGCCTCAGCCATTTTACAATTCCGTGTTGATCTCTTTCTTGCACCGGCTCATTGGTTGGGCCCCATTTCGTGTGGCTGAAATAAAAGGAAACTGCCTCCCATATAGAAGATCTATGGCTGCTTGTTTCTCTTGGGCATAAATATATTTATCACCTGTGGCCAGACAGAGCCCTAAGGGGAACTTGTCTCCTGAGAATGGGAGGAGAGAGGAATTCCCTTGCTTTCAACCAGCTCAGCCTACATCAGGGAGCTCCCACTCCAGATACCTCTCTTAGTCTCTGCACTGCCCCAAGCCCAGCAAAAGAACAGGAATGATGCCTTGGGTTTGTAGACCACCTTACAGGTTTCAGAGTGTTTTCAGGTCTCCTACCTGAGTTTCCGCCTGCACAAGGACATGAGCTTTCATGCTTATTGGCCACTTCAGAAATCCAGGAAAGGCTGAGAGGAACGTTTAGATAAGGGGAGGCTTAGCCTGGAATGGGGGACAAATGGAATATGTAAGGAGGAGTGATAACATGCTGGATCCACACTGAGATGACCTACAACATTACAGGACTGGGGTTGAGAGGGCGAATGGGAAGTAGTAGGGGATGGTGGAGAGAGAGAAATATAAAGGTATAAAGGACAATCCAAAGGTCTTGGGTGGGAAGGCTAAACCCACTGAGAATTGGCTAGGGCAAGGTGAGAGCAGAGGCTTGTACAAAAGTGGCCCTGAAGGTAAGAGGTGGAGTGTGATTGGGACAGTAATAAGCAAATAGCTTTCTGCATGTGTAACTTCAGGTTAGCTCTGTTGGCACTCAGAGATGGGAGATGTTCACAACAATGAACTTCTGGAAATCTGGTTTTTAAATGTTGGAATCTGTCAGTATGACCTCTGTTGGTGGTAAATACCCTACCTGTAATAACACCCAGTATGAGATCTGAGCCTCAGGGCAACAACTGTGGAGGCCTGGCCAGGATAATGTTCCCATTCTACATGTGAGACAACTGAGGTTCAAAGACCTTCATCCAAGGTTATCCTGATGACGAGGAACAGAATCTAGTCCAGAAGCCAATATCCAGTCTCCAAGCCCATCACCCCAGTGCCTCTGCAATCTGTGACTCATAGAGTAAGGAATCTGGAATACTTTCTGGACCATAGAGGGTGGTTGAAGGTATTTGCCGATGAACTGATTGAGTTGTAACCTTGGTAAAGCAATTATGTCCCTCCCCTTTTGACTCCTGCCCCTTCAGCTGTGTGGCTGGCATCTCTATCTACTTGACTCTTCTCTTCTCCTTGACCTTTACTTCGCTTTATGGTCCTTCCAATTACTTCTTCATTTCTCTCTTCCTCTTCCAGACAAATTTCGTTAAGAGCAGGATTTGGGGGTTGCCTAAAGGTCCGCTATGTGTTATAGCACACACAGGACAACTAGGTGGGGGTGGTGACGTCTCATCCCTTATTTCACCCTTTCTTCCTATATAACTGGCTGAGAGCCAGGCTCTGTGGAGGAAGCAAGAGCAAATAGGAACTTAGGGGGTCAAATGTAGTAATTCTCAAGTAATTCTCTCTTGTATGGGCTCTGGACCCTTGGAGATTCTGATGAATGATCTAGCCTCTCTCCCCTCAAAATGCACATGTTCCCTTTCAATCAAAGTTTTGAATGAAATTGCAGGGATTCTCAAACTCCCCAAACAGCATTCTCAAATACTGTCGTGGCCCAAGGATCCATGGTTAAGTAGTGGTGTGAGGGTTACAGATGAGCAAACAATGGGTGGTGACTATAATGTCATCAGATGTGGAAAGGAAGGAAGATAGGGCAGGGGCTGAAAAGGTGTCTCAGTGCTGCTGGGAGGAAACCAGGGAGGACAGGTCCTCGGGGCAAGCTTGGGGTGATGTTGGCGAATACAGCCTGGTGAGGGCAGAGAACCAGGGGTCCAACCTGGGTCAAGCAGAGACCTTGCAGATAAGAAAACACTTTATCTCAGTGTGTCAGTCCTTCTGAAATGGCAATGATAACACTTTCCTCACAGGCTCATAGGAAGACCAAGAAGATGATGGGTGGGAGAGCCTTGCTCCTGTGTCTGTCTTTATAGATCTTGTACTCCCTCAGAACAGGGGCCTTGCTTGTTACCTACCCTGCATCTGACAGAGCAGGCACTCCTTAAATGCCTTTGAATGACAGGTCCCAGAGTTGGTACTGTTTGAGCATCTGTTGAATAAAGAAAGGCACAGAGGGGCAGAAGGAGGGAGGAAGTGGCTTGATACATCCCGAGAGGGGTGACATACCAGTTCTGCAATTGCCCATCTTACACAAACAGGC
Organism: Herpailurus yagouaroundi; assembly: GCF_014898765.1. Taxonomy (NCBI): domain Eukaryota; kingdom Metazoa; phylum Chordata; class Mammalia; order Carnivora; family Felidae; genus Herpailurus; species Herpailurus yagouaroundi. Next base: position 3,482,821 of record NW_024412446.1, on the reverse strand, counting down.
ATCTTCCTAATACTGTATTTGTGTGTAAATTGAAGTCTGATAAGAAAAATCCTATTCTCCTAATGACTTTGATAATAATTTCAAACATGCTTTGCTTCTATTTCCTCTTGATTGAAAATGGGAGTTACCTAATATATTAGCCCCTAGAGCATTTTTCCTTATGTAAAAAAAGAAATGCTCAGAAAATCAGTTCTTAAGTGTATCAATAGTGATGAGGGGGGAAGATATGATCACGATCACGGGTAAACCTTTACCTTTCAAAAGACTAGCATTTGTCAAGGGGAGATCCCTCAGCTGTCTCACCTGCTCACCCACAGAGCCTCAGGTAGGGGTCGGGGAGAGTAAGAAAGCTCTTGCATCCAGGCTTCTGAATTGAATTATTAGCTCATTTTACGGTTTAGGAAAAGCACAACCTCGAAAGATTAAGTGGCCTGCCCAAGGTCGTGCGGCAAGTTCACTGCAGAGCAGAAAACAGTGACCATCGCTGCTACAAATGAACGCTAAGAGAAAAACTGTAGTTTCGTAAATCCCGGGTGACTTATAATGTAAAAAGTGCTCTCTCTGCTCCCAGCCCTTTCTGAGCTTTGCTGTAAGGAAGGATGACAGAAGTTTGGCACACCTGGGTCAAAATTCCAGCCCCACTTTCCGAGCTGTGAAGCCCATGTTGGTCCAGCCTCCCTGCCCTGGGTCTGTGTGGTCTCCACTTGTAGGTCAGTTGTGCCCTGCTCCTGGAGCTGAGTGCTGGGAAATTAGAAGAATCCAGAGAAAAGTTGCCACGGCAACAGGAGAGCAGTGTGGCGCTATGGAAGGTGATCTATTGCTCAGAGCACGTCAGAGGGTTTGCTTATTTGCTTCCCATCTGGGCCCTCCAAGCTCCCAGGCATGCATTGGGGAATGTTAATGCTACCCCCACCTCCTCTCACTCTTCCCTAGGGCGGCCACCTGCGCTCTGGGCACCTCCTGCCACCAGCCTCTCTGAGCTAGTAGCCAGAGACAGTCTAGGGAGCTGCTTTGGTTTTCAGCCTCTTTCTTCACTGGGTAATTGTCACATCACACTTCAGAGCTGGAAAGGAGTCACAGAGACCTTTTTTGGTCCAATACTCTCCTTTGACATGCAGGGAAACTGAGGCCCAGAGAAAGACAGTGATTGGTTTAGAAACACACTGTGGATAATGATGTCTTAGTCTACTTAGGCACTGTAACAAAATCTGCAGACTGGGTAGCTTCAATAACTGACATTTATATTTCCTAGTCCTGGAATCTGGAAAGTCTAGGGTCAAGGTCCTGGCTGATTTGATTCCTGGAGAAGGCTTACTGCCTGCTTGCAGATGGCTCCTTCTTTTGTGTGTGCTCACATGGCCTTTCCTCAGGGATTGCTCATGGAGAGGAGGTGAACTGTCTGGTGTCTCTTCTTAAAGGGGCACTGATTCATCATGAGAAGCACCACCCTCATGACCTCATCCAAACCTAATTACCTTCTGAATGTTCTATCTCCAACTACCATCACCCAGGGGGCTAGGGCTTCAATCCATGGATTTGGAGGGACACAAAGCTTCAATATGTAACTGTGTTGAAGGGCCAGAATGGGAACTCACAGTCCAGTGCTCTTTCTGTAACACCATGCTGCTTCTCTGAAGCAGGTCAGAAGGGTGAGTTAGAGGCAGGAACCATAACATGGTGACTTGGTCGAGTCACTTCCCCTCTCTGAGTCTAATTTTCCCATTCTGATTAGTGAGGTATTGGACTTAACGATCTATGATTCTCTGCTCTATTTACAGAAATGATGTTTAACCTTTTAATGACTTGAAGATAAGTCAGAGTGAGACTCCCAATCCAAATCCTGTGATCCCATTAATTTTTTCTGGTGTCTACTCAGAAGTAATGGCAGTTTTCAGGAGCCAATGAGGGGCTTAGCCATGAAGATCTCTCCATAACAGTGTTTGGGTGCCATGACACTTTTCACACTGGATAATTATCATTTGTCGTCTGTCTCTTCACGAGGACACAGGCTTCTCTGGTGGGAAATGGACCTTGCTTTCTTGTGGCCCCCTAGTGTCTCCTGTAGAGCCTGACACAGAACAGGTACTTGGGTAGCCTTTGTGATTTGAATGAATAAACCCCACTTTACAAGATTCAGTCCATGATGGAGTGCTAGGAAGTTGTCTAAATGAAAATTCCCAAGCTCAAGTTGTAAATGCCTATTACCCACTCTGTTTACCAGCTTGTCAATTCCTTTTACTAAGAGGCAATCCATGAGATGCTCACTGGCCTGAGTCAGAAGACCCTCAAACAAGTCTTTATTCTTGGGGAAGTCAATTCTCCTCCCTGGCATTAGCTATAATGAGAGGTTTGGGCATGATGGTCCCTAAAGAGCCTTTTATCTTTAATTGCCCATAATTCCAAGATATCCAATCAGCAGTCAACAGATAGCAAGTATAGTAACTGAGGTTAGGATAGGAAGGAAGAAAATTCTATTTAAAGTTTAATTACAGGGGTACCTGGATGGCTCAGTTGGTTAAGCATCTGATGCCGGCTCAGGCCATGATCTCACAGTTTGTGAGTTCAAGCCCCATGTTGGGCTTTGTGCTGACAGCTCAGAGCCTGGAGCCTGCTTTGGATTCTGTGTCTCCCTCCATCTCTGCTTCTCCCCCGCTCATGCTCTGTCTCTTTCTCCTTCAAAAATAAACAAACATTAATTTTTTTTAAAAGTTTAATTATAGCTGCATCTTGGGAACAAGGGCAGTGACATAGTAGGACTCATCCAGAGGGGCTCAACACAAACTGTCCAGATAAGTAGGAAGGAGCAGGAGGAGGCCACTGGTCAAGTTCAAGTTGGTGAGCTAAGGTGGGTTAGAGCAGGCGGGTGGGTCCTAGAAGTCAGGATCAGGGACTAGGTGGGCAAGGCTGATCTAGAGGAGATGTTGCCTGCTTCCTGTTCACTGACCCTCCTAGGATGGAATAGAGGACATCAAAGCCAACAGCTAAATCCTATTGTTGACTGATACTGGGACAACTTCATCATCTTTACTCTTGGAGATCACTTAATGACTATCAACTCATTGACTTTATCTGAATTAAATCCCTTTTAAAAATATTTGTTTGTTTATTTATTTAATTTTGAGAGAGTGAGAGCATGAGCAAGTGGGGGAGGGGCAGAGAGAGTGAGAGAGAGAGAGAGAGAGAGGGAGAGAGATAATCCCAAGTAGGCTCTGCACTGATAGTGCTGAGCATGATGAGGGGCTCAAAACTGTGATCAAAACTGTGATCAAAACTGTGAGATCATGTCTTGAGCCGAAATCAAGAGTCAGCTGCTGAGCTGACTGGGCCATGCAGGTGCCCCTAAATCCCAAGTTTTAAGCTAGTTTTATGAGTGCATAATTTTGGAGAAAGACCTAACTCTTCAGTACAGCACTTAAGTCTGCTTTTCTCTCTGCATACTCTGAGCTCCTCTCAGTTTCTTCCAGGTACCATACTGTCTCATGCCTTGGTACCAGCACATGTGCTCCCTCCCTTCTTTCATATTCTCCTGGACAATTTTTACTCACGGCTCAAAACTCAGTTTAAGCTTCACTTCCTTTAGGAAGCCTTCTTTGATTTTTCCTTCCTCAAATCTAGAGTAAGGATCTTATTACATGCTCCCATAGCTCCCAGTATTCTCTTATCACATCCACTAAAACATTTTTTTATTTCATTGTTTTCTCACTAAGAACACTCAAGGGTAGGGATTCTTCACTGCTTGTCTTCAGGGCCAAGCACAGCAAAATAATCAATGAATTTTTTTTTTTAGTGAATAAATGGATGACAAATAAAAAATGGAATATAACTTTCAAGGTCCAACTATAGTATTTCTGTTAGCACAGGACAAAAACGGTTGGGTTTTAAGTCCTTAAGAACTTCATACAGTCCATCAATGGATAATGAGAAATGTTTGCAATTAGCATACTCTTTGTTGGGTGGGAAATGCTGTAGGTGGCAAATATGTTCACTTTCAGTGTTTTATGGACTAAGCATCCCCTGTGCTTACATAAGTTAGCAAACATCATGCATGTCCTGTTTGGTGGGTGCTTTGGGAAATACTAGAACTCAGCTAGTCATAGGGTCTCTGCCAGGCCCTTCTGAATTGGCATTTTGCATGGTAATGGAGTGTGGAGGAAGACCTTTTGCTGTTTCTTAGTAAGTCTGTGTGTTCCTTCATGCTGGTGTTTCCTTCAGGGAACACCATGAGGAAATGTATTCTTCAGGAGTTTGGTTGAACGGGGAGGTGGGTGGGTGGGTGGGTAGGGCAGGGCAGAGAAGATACAGAGGGTGAAACTGTAAAATATACAGAGGATAAACTCTATGAACCCCCTTGAGGAATATTCTCATGAGGAAGACAGTCGTTCAAGTGACTAGTGGCACTTATCTCTCTGGCATTTCACCTCTCCCTGGAGGTGCTCCCACTTTGATCCTTCTTCTGCCTCTATCTGTAAAAGAATCCTATTGAAGCTAAATAAAAAATGTTCTCAGGCTGAGCTGAGACCAGCTCTCCAGAGAGAGGCGGGATGGGAGGGACAATGCACCTTTGCTGCCCTTAGTTGGCCTCCCTGTTGGGGGTTCACACTGATACCTGCTCTTCTTCATGCTTGTCATTTGGGGGACCCACTCCTCCTTGCCTCTAACTCAGCTGTGAGAAAAATCAGAGCCACCCTTTGGTTTTTCTCAGCATCATAGACATAGGCTCAGTTTTCAGAAAGATCTTTACCAAACCGTACGGGAAATTGACAAAGACAAGACTGCTACCATAGCTAACAAACCTCACAAAGCAAAACAGTAATACAGCTGAGATGGAGAGCCCAGAACTCCTGTCCATTATAGCTGGTTCCCCTGAATCTGCTTCATTCTCCTCTAAAGGAAAATGCCAAGCACCCTTTTGTTGAAGCCTTGGATATTCCCATCTTTAGCCCTGTCTTTTCAAGTGGAGGTCTAGGATCTGTACTTTTGTGGTCACACACACAGTGACCACTGTAACATGAGAAGGTACTATAGAGAGACTTTAGACATGGAGGCTGATTGTATTCTCCAAGATAGTTTCACATACATGTGTCCCATTTCACATGTTCTTCCAACTGTGTGACATTGATACTCACCCATTAAGAAGTGAGATCTATGTTCCCTCTACTTGAGCATGGTGGATCTTTGTAACTGCCTTGATTAGAAGGACATGGTGGTAGGACACTGCATGACTTCTGAGCCTAGGTTATAAAAAGTGATACAGTTTTCACCTCGTGTCAACATGCATGGTGGGGGCCCAAGCAGACATGTGAGAAGTCTGGTTACCCTCTGCCATGTTGGAGAGATAACAGAGAGAGGTGACATAGAGACAGAAAGAGATGCTCACAGAGCCCAAACTGCCAGCTACTTGAGTCTTCCCAGCATCATCAACCAGTGAATGAATCTTCAGGTGATTCTAGCTTCCAGTTCTGGAAGCTTCCAACTGATGGCCCAGACATCAAAAATCAGAGAAAAACCTGTCCTGCTGTGTACTATTGAATTCCTGACTTCCCCCCACCCCTACAAATCCATAAGCACAATAAATGGCTGTTTTATGCCTGTTAGGTTTTGGGGCAATTTGTTATACAGTATTAGATAACCTGAGCAAATCCAGAGAGAATTTTCATAGCTTTGGCGCTGAGCTGTTTGTTAACTTCCATCACTGTCTACTTTCTATCCTGCTGTTGACCATTGGCACTTTTCACCTCTTGATTCCTCCTCCATTTAAGACTTCATCTTGTCTCTTTGGATGTTGCTTTTTCTGGCCACCATCTTTATTTTATTTTATTTTTTAATTTTTTTTTTTTTTTGGTTATCTTAGCTCAGGACGCTATAACAGAATATCATAGACTGGGTGGCTTAAATTCTGGAGGTTGGCAAGTCCAAGATTGAGGTGTCAACTGATTCAGTTCCTGGTGAGATCTCTTTTTCTGGCTTGCAGTCAGCTGCCTCCTTTCTATGTCTTAACATGACAGACAGCAAGCAAGCTCTGGTCTCTCCCTCCTCTTAATAAGAATTCTAATCCCATTTTACAAGCTCCACATTCATGACTTTCTAAATTCAATACTTCCTAAAGTCCCCACCTCCGAATACTATCATGTTAGGGCTTCAACATATGAATTTTGGGAGACACATTTAGTCCATAATACTTGTGAACCTCACCTTCTCAGGCAATACTCACCAAAACTGAAACTATCCAGACACAACCTCACAACCTCCCTGCTCTTTAGGATAGAGAAAGGAGACTGGAGGCACAGACGAAAAGGTCCCTCTGTTTTTCAGTGAAGACCATCATGAGTAAAACCCTGGGAGCAAATGCAAAGAGACCCCAGGAACCAAAATATTAAGTGTCCCAAGCAAATGCCCATTGCTGAGAAGGTTTCCAGGGGAGTCAAGCAAAAGCCTGTCACAGACCCGCCTTTTCCAGGAGTGATGGGCCTGACACATGAAGAGCCAAGAGGAGTTTATAGCAGAGGATGTCTCTGGTATCTGAATCCACTTTGAGAATGAGCTAGATGCTTTGGAAAGGAGATGGATGAGCCTGAGTCACCTAATTGGAAAGAATCCAGAGGTAGGAATTAGACAATGTCAAGTCCTTGTCTTCTGTTGCTTGCTCCATGTGACTGCAGACAAGTCACTTTACTTCCTTTTCTTTCTGTAAATGGGCGTAACTCTAGCCTGTTTGTCTCTTCCCAGGGCTGTTCTGAGGATCAAATGACGTAATACACAGGAAGATGCTTTAGCTGAACACTTAACACATACCATGCTGTGTGTTGGGCACTCTACTGGTGTTATATCTCTTATTCCTCATAATAATCCTGCAAAGTAGGACTCATTACCCTGTGTTACAGCTGAGGAGACAGAAGACAGAGGGGCCACACAACTCACCCAAGGTCACCCAGCTAGTAAGAGGTGGAGCTGACATTCCAGCTCAGATGTACCTGGTGCTGAAGACAATGTTCTTTCTATTAGACCATGATTACTGCTATTGTTTTTGTTGATTGTATGCCTCTTGTAAGACCCATCTTGGGAGCATATTCTTAGTGTAGGGCACATGGTGGTGCTTGCATCATGAGAAAGTACCTGGTTGTCCCCAACTTCCCTTATTCTCAACCCCATGAACCACATTCCAACTAAATTAATCAGATTTCTGTAGTGCTATCTCCCAAGGAGGTTTCAATTCCTAATATCAAGGTCCTGGGGGAACATAGAACCAGAAATGAAGCCCCCAGTGAGGTTGATGAGAAGAGGGCTATTTCCAGGCCCTATGATGGCATAGGTGAAGTGAGACAGCATCCCCCAGAACATCCACCCTGGGGATAACTGATGTGAAGCTCAGTGCCTGTAGCTTAGGGGGCAAAAAAAAAGGGAGCCCACAATGCAAGCCTGAACAACCTTCCTGGACTGGAGTGAGCAAAATTTCAGCATACTCTCCAACCCAAAATGCTCCCTAATTGCCTTTTCTGTCCCAAGTACAGCATCCCTAAACAGGCAGCCTAGCTGCATTGGCAAAATAGACAGCTAAGCATGCATGCCACACTCTGCTTTCCAACAAATTAGCCTAGAACATGTGGATTCTGACCACGGAGCATCAATGTAAGGAGAAATGGAAATACAGGTGCAAGGCTTTCTTTTTTTATTTTTAAAAAAAATTTCTTTTCAACATTTATTTATTTTTGGGACAGAGAGAGACAGAGCATGAGCGGGGGAGGGGCTGAGAGAGAGGGAGACACAGAATCGGAAACAGGCTCCAGGCTCTGAGCCATCAGCCCAGAGCCCGACGCGGGGCTCGAACTCACGGACCGCGAGATCGTGACCTGGCTGAAGTCGGACGCTTAACCGACTGTGCCACCCAGGCGCCCCCAGGTGCAAGGCTTTCATCAAGGATAGCTCTCCTGCTGGGTGGAGGCTAGAAGGAGGTAGTTCTGTCTCCTTAGTAATCCAAACCATGGCAGAGCAATGTTACCCAAAGACCCTGGCCCATCTCTGAAAGCAGGTTGGAGGGGTGCGTGTGAGGGATTCCATGTCTCCCACTTGAAATGAAACTCAGAAAGTACAAAGCAGATCATTGATTATTGTTGGGAAATCTGTCTCCAGGAAGTAGCGGATTTGAAGAATCCCTACTGGGATCCTCTCTTGAGTAAAGCATGGCAGAGAAGAAAAGCCTTCTGACTAAGAGAGCCTTCTGACTATTATTTATTGCCACTTGGGTGAGTTCCTGGCTGTGTGTGTGTGTGTGTGTGTGTGTACGTGTGTTCATGTGCACATATGAGCAGGAAGCAAGCATTGTTAAATACAAGGGGTTCATGGGAAGTTACCACACCATAAATTGCACAGGAAACAACTAAAAAAACACAACAAAAAGCTAGTTGGCTTTTTTTTTTTTCAGTGTCAATCTTATTAAAACCTTCCCTTCCCTTCCCCCAAGACTTGGTTTCCGTATCTTGACTTTGCCACTTACTTATCCCTATGACCTAGTTGTGTTGCTTACTTTCCCTGTACTCCCGTTTCTTCACCTGTAAAATGGGATCATCTTACGTTCATCAGGGCAAAGGGAGGGAATCAAATGACAAGATGTGTGTGAAAAGCACTTGCAAACTATAAATACACTTTGGGATTTGTTTTTGATGGGAAGAGGGTGAACATAAATGGTAGAGAAAAGCAAATTTCAAAGCAGCATGTGTTTCCTCTTCATGGGAATGAGGTCTGGAGGGACTCTAATCCTCAGAGATTGTGCTTTAAGGCTCTGAGAAGATTGGTTCCACAGCCTCTGAAATGAATTGGAAATTGAAAAGAGAAAGCTAAAGCAATTGTGTGTGTTTATTTGAGTGGGGCATGAGAGCAGATGTTGGGGACTTGCGAGGAGATCTCTGCATTCTCCCTGGTGGAGGTGCGTGGGGAGGCGGTCATACCACTGGGAGAGTGGAGGCCCCAGGCAATAGCTTGAGCCCAGGAGAAATAGGGCCAGAAAGAACACTCGTGGGAAGAAATCTGCTCCTCTCCTCAGGCTGACCCTCTCCACCTCTTGACGCTGGAGCCAAACAAGATGGGAGAGTATAGTGGCTGAGCCAGCTCACATACTTTCTGGCTGGAGTATCCATTTTTCAGAGAACCATAGCAGGGCCGAGTGTGTGGTGGGATCAGGCAGCTATGGGTGGCCATAACAAGTCATATGGGTGTGGAGAGCAGTGGGCAGCTGGTGTTAGGGCAGAAGCATGATGGGGCTTCTGACTCTGTTTCCCACTGCAGGAGACATCCCCCTCTTCTCTGTCTGTGCTTTTCTTGGAACCTCACATCTTACTCAGGTAGGGGTCTGGGGGCCGTCTCCATCAGCAGTGCTCTTGGGACACTGGTGACCTTGGGCAGGGATAGGATGGGAGTGGGGGTCAGGATCAGTGAGCAGGGGCGAGTGGTTCTGAACCTTCAGTGGCAGAGCTAAGGAGCACTGGCTGTGAGCAAATCTGGTCCTTGCCAAAAAGGGCACTTGGGGAAAAGAACAATATGCCCCTATATGCTAAACCACTGATTTGTAATGGAGTCCAGAGGATATGGGGTACATTTGTCCAGAAAGGCAGAGGAATAATATTTCAGATACTAGGAAAAAAGGAATGTGGCTGTTGAATGGGCTCTCCCTCAGCATAGTGGCAGACACAGAAGTGCAGAAGGTGTGAGTGTGTGATTATATGGATCTGTGGGTGGAGTCACAAGCCAGGAGTCCCGGAACAGAGGTCTAGTCCCAACATCCCATTTGGACCCCATGGGACCCTGAGTCAATCTTTTACTGATAGAGGAAGGGTCTTCCAATACTTAAGCATCTTCTATGTCCCGAACAGGGCACTGAGCACTTTTAGACAGAGATCATCTTAGTTTGAACCATAGCCCTGAATGGTATGAGGATTTATCTCTATTTTATAAATGAAGGTAATGAAGTCCAGAGAGGTTGGGACTCTCATAGATTATGCCCTCAATTACATCTCTAAGATGGGCCTAAAAATCTATATTCTAAGAAATCTGTATTTTTAAAATACTCCTTAGGCAATTGTGAGCGAAAACCATAAGTATTTATGTATTCATTCGTTTATTTAACAGATACTTTTTTTTTTTTTAATTTTTTTTTCAACGTTTATTTATTTTTGGGACAGAGAGAGACAGAGCATGAACGGGGGAGAGGCAGAGAGAGAGGGAGACACAGAATTGGAAACAGGCTCCAGGCTCTGAGCCATCAGCCCAGAGCCTGACGCGGGGCTCGAACTCACAGACCGCGAGATCGTGACCTGGCTGAAGTCGGACGCTTAACCGACTGCGCCACCCAGGCGCCCCTAACAGATACTTTTGAGTGCCTATCATGTTCTAGGCACTATTGAGATTGTAGATACAAAACGGTGAACAAAATAGTCCTTGTGGAGTTTGTGCTCCACTGAGGAAAAACAAATAATGAAGAAAGAAAGAAATATATACATAGTATGTCAGATGGTAAGAAATGTTATATTGAAAGACAAGGCAGGTTAAAGGGCCAGAGTACCCTTGGTGGGGATGTTTGCTGTTTTAACAATGGTGGTCAGGTAAGGCCCCACTGATAAGGTAACATTTGAATGGGGACCTGAGGGAAACAAGGGAGTGAGCCATGTGACTCTGAGGGAGGAGTCTTCCAGTAGAGGAAGCTGCACATGGAAAGGCCCTGAGGCAGGATTGTGCCAATATGTTCAAAGAGAAACAAGCTGGCCTGTGTTCCCAGAGTAGGCAGAGGGAGATGGAGAGTAGTAGGAGATGAGGTCGATGAGGTAACCGGCAGACCACGTGGGACTTTTCAGGCCTTTGTGGAAAGAGTTCAATTTTCACCATGAATGAGATGGGGAACCATTAAAAGATTGTCACAGCTAAGTTCCACCTAATGTCTTGTGTTTTAAAAGATAATTCTATTTTAGGGGCACCTGGGTGGCTCAGTCAGTTAAGTCTCCAACTTCAGCTCAGGTTATGATCTTGTGGTCCATGAGTTCAAGCTCCGAGTCAGGCTCTATGCTGACGGCTCTATTCCAGCTTCAGATTCTGTGCCTCCCTCTCTCTGGCCTTCCCCTACTCTCTCTCTCTCTCTCTCTCTCTCAAAAATAAATAAACATTAAAAAAAAAAAGAAAAATAAATAAAAGATCATTCTATTTTGGATGCTGTCTAAAAAGTGGACTAAAGAGGTGCAAGGAAAGAAATGAGGAGACCAGTTAGGAGGCCCTGAAATAAGCTCTGAAGTAATAACAGTGGCAGGAATCCTAGAGGTAGTGAGATGCTAATGGACTGAATGCAAGTTATGAAAAAGGAGAACAATGAGGGATGGGTCCAAAGTTTTGGTCTGAGTAAGTGAAAGTGTTAGGTAGCAATTCACTGAGATGGAAAATAATGAAAGATAAGTAGTTTTGGAGTTGGGGATAAGATCTTGACTATGGACATACTGAGTTTAACATGTCTACTAGGTATCTAAATGGAGATATTGAATAGGCAGTCAGATTTGTGAGTCTAGGACATGGTGATGTCTGGGTTGAAGATATTCATTTGGGAAATGTAAGTATATGGGTGGTATGTAAAGCCATGAGATTGGATGGGATATTCTAGAGATTAAGAAAATATGCGTGTGCCTTAGGATATTCCAGGGCTTAGAGGTTGGAGAGATGAAGAAAGTTAACATGTAAGACTGAGAAGGAGTAGCCAGTGAGTAAAAGGAGAGCCAAGAGAGAATAATGTTTCAAAAGCCAAGCAAAGAAGATGTTTCAAAAGCATTTGATATAAGCAATCAACTATGTCATATGCTTTTGATGGTCAGTGTTGAGACCTAAATCTTAGCTGTTGTGTTTAAAAATATAGAGGTCAAAGAGTTATTGTCATGAAATAGTGGTGATTGAGTTCTCAAATCTGATTCTATGCAGTTTCAGTGCATGTAAAAAAAAAATTTTTTTTTTAGCCAAAAACATTTATATAAGTTCTGCATCTGATAATGGAGGAGTAGCTCTTGTTGGACCGATTTTCCCACCAACAACATCTAATGACTCTGGATAAAATATTAAAAAAAAAAAAAAACCTTGAAGGTACTAGAGAGCAACTGAAAGCAGGGAGAACTTGAAGAGAAGTCCAAATTTGGAAAAAAAGGAATGAAACTAGCTGAATTTCACATTTTATTTTGGCTTAATAGTAGAACTCAGTTTGCAGTGCTACATCAGGTAACTGAAACTCATAGAAAATCCTTAGTTTTACCAGCTTGAAAAATCAGAAGACAACATTTGGGATGAACAGAGCATCTAGAAAATGGAAGGAGGAAGATACTAGGAAGGAGAGATCCATAGAGGGGAAGCCTTAAACTTGGTGTATATATTTTCCCCAATTCTTTTTCTTTTTTTTTTTTTATTTTTTTTTTTCAACGTTTATTTATTTTTGAGATAGAGAGAGACAGAGTATGAACGGGGGAGGGGCAGAGAGAGAGGGAGACACAGAATCGGAAACAGGCTCCAGGCTCTGAGCCATCAGCCCAGAGCCCGACGCGGGGCTCGAACTCACGGACTGCGAGATCGTGACCTGGCTGAAGTCGGACGCTTAACCGACTGCGCCACCCAGGCGCCCCTCCCAATTCTTTTTCTGAGTGACCCCTGAACTACACATATGCAGAGCCGATTCAAGCAACCCAGCTAAGGGAAAAAAACAAAACAAAACAAAACTGAATCGAGATTTCTGCTGCTACCCATCACAGGAGAGACAAAGTTTGAAGTCTGAGTTCATCTCAATTAAATGCTTTCTGAAAGAAAAAGTAATACTACTTAAAGGATCATAACAGAATTTAGAATCTCCCCAATATATCAACCACAATGTCTAAGATATAGTTCAAAATTACCAGATATTTGAAGAAACAGAAAAAAAAAAAAAAAAAAAACAACTGGGCTTGAGATGACCCAGATGTTGAAATTAGCAGACATTGATATTAAAGAAGCTATCGTAATTTGCTCAAGGACATAAAGGAAAATACACTTCTAGTGAACAAAAAAAGGTAAAAGAATAACACATCTCAGTAGAGACACAAAGGAGCACTGAATGGAAAATCTAGAACTAAAAAAAATAACACAAATAAGTCTTTTGCTGTATGATTTTAATAACAAGTTAGAAACTATATAAGAATCACGAAATTAAGAGATTAATAGAAATTATCTAATCTAAAGAACAGAGAGGAAAAAATAAAGAAGAAAAAAGGAATAGAGTTTCAGTGACCTTCAGGACAATGTCAAAAGTTCTAACATAGGTGTAATTGAAGTCCCAGAAAGAAGTAACAGAAAACAGGACAGAAAAAAAAAAAAAAACTATTTGAAGAATTCATGATCAAAATATTCTTAAATTTGGTAAAGATACACATTTACAGAATCAGTAAATTCAGCTAGTTCCAAGCAAAATAAACATAATAGAAACCATACCTAAACACATCGTAATTGAATTCTAAACAAAATATTTAAAATAAGTTTTTTAATGTTTATTTATTTTTGAGAAAGAGAGAGAGACAGCGTGAGTGGAGGAGGGGCAGAGAGAGAGGGGGAGACACAGACTCCAAAGAAGGCATCAGGCTCTGAACTGTCAGCACACAGCCTGATGCAGGGCTTGAACTCAAGAAACGTGAGATCATGATCTGAGCTGAAGTTGAGCTGAAGCTTAACTGACTGAGCCACCCCGGTGCCCCCTAAACAAAATATTTTCCGAGTGCCTTGTATGTGCCAGTCACAATTGTAAACACTATTAATATAGGAATGGGGCAAACTTCTAAAGTCTCTGCCCTCCCAGACCTACATTTTAGTGGGGGATTCAGAAAATAGATTAGTAAATATATATAAAATATAATGTCAGTATGATACAAGCAGTATAAAGAAAATAAGATACAACAAAATATGAAATAAAGGAAAACAGAGCTAGGTGAGGGATGAGTTAATGAGGGTGTGCTGGTTTGAATCACATTTTCCCCCCATCAAATTGTGTAAGTCAGTCCAAAACTGTCCATTTCGAGCTGCTCTTCAATGAGCATGTGGGAATAGCTTATATCTATTGAGAACTTATTCTGTGCTGAGTACTGTTGTGGTGTTCTACACATATTAGCCCATTTAATATTCACAGTAGCTCTTGAAGCAGGTACTATTATTGACCTCACTTTAAAAGCAAGGACATTGAAACAAGAGAAGTGAAGTTATTGCCGAAGTTTACACAGCTCCAGGGTCCATGGTCTGGATCATTACAGTACTCTGCCTCTATAAACAGAATTCTTCAGGTGACTTACCTGAATAATTTATCATCATTGTAATCCTAGGTAGCAATTATTGGTCACTGATGATAGCCCTAGCACTCTCCAATGTGTTTTGCCTAATTATTTTCAATCCTCACCATCACCTCACAAGAGAGGCTTGAGGACCTCCATTTTATTGATGAAGATATCAGAGAGTAGATAGGCCAAGTAATTTATCCAGGGTCCTACAACCTTTGAAAAGAGAAGCTAAGCATTCAAATCTGGATCTGATATGTTCCAAAGGGTGGAAAGTTTTTCCCTATTTGGGTCAGTCTAGCTAGAGAATACTTTTACAAACTACAGGCTGTATAAAATGGTTGTGATGACCTCTTGTGAATTTCTCTTACATACTAACTTTCACTAACTTCTCATGCCAACCGCTAATGTCCAATTTCACAGTGGCTTTGACCCCACCACATTCACCCTGCACTGTCCCTTCTCCCTACCTTATCTTCCAGGCAAACAGGAATACTCGGGATTTCTCCAATCTCTCTGATTCTAATCTTCTGTAATTTGTCAATCTTCTTTTCTCTTCCAGATCCCTAGTCCTTCCACAGACAATCTGCAATCTAAAAGCATTATGCTATTCTTCTAGGTTTAGTCTAAAAAATCCTTTCTCCATGAAGACTGCTTATGTCCTTTCAACCTCTGACTCTTCTGACTCTCACCTCCTGGGACTTGTTTTCAGTCTTGGAATGCCTATGATTCAGACAATCCAGAGGCTGTCACTCTGGGCAAGTCATTGGCCCCCTCATTGCAAGAATATGAAAGAACCCAGGGATCATTCCATGTCATTTGCTCAAAATAAAAGATTAGAACCCATTGGAGATCCATAGGGTCCCTGAGCAATACCAGTGCAGCAGCCAAATGGGTAGAGCCTTGCATAGCAGGACTCCTATTACTCCTACTCTGCAGGGGATGCTGATGCCCCACAGTGGGCACAAGGTAGGGTTGGATGGCACTTTTTCCTACCGAGCATGGAATAGAGGCTTTGGAGCCAGTAGATCTGGGATTTAAGCCCACATGTATCTATGTGATCTTTGGGCATATCTAATCCCATTGCCTCAGTTTCCTCCTCCCTTTCTAACTTTTCAGTCATAACGGCTTCACCAGAGATTGTTGCAATCTTATCATGAGCATGACATAAAGATGTGCTGTGCATATTTCTCCCAGTTGTCCTCCCTGTTGGCTACATGTGGTGATCACCAGCTTTGCTTGAAAGGCTTAGGTAGTAAAGTTAAGGGAAGCCCCTATGTTATTTAGTGAATTCTTAGACAGAGAGCATCTGGCCTCTGAACCCCAGAAGCTGCCTCAGCTGGTTTTGAGGGCTGGCAGCTGCACAGTCCTGCCATGAATGATGGGTTTGTCTGCTGGTCCAGGGAAGTGACTGGGACTTCCTTCCTTCCACCTTACCCTCCTCCCTTCTGGCTCTATTCTAGGTGGTTCATGTTCTTTTCCTCATCACTGTCTAGTCTCCCAAGCATGTGGATAGAGCCCCCTCAAGAGGAAGGGCAGCTGAACTGACAAAACGCATTGCAAATGGAATTAAGGAGCAGGCTGTTGGCAGGGGATGATTTTAAATTACCAATGATAGGAAATGAACTGGCGGGAAGACTAGTTTTGGAAAAATGCTGGGTCCTGGGAATTCTTCGTATTAGTGGATGTTTCTACTTCCTGGGTTGGTGCAACGACTTTGCTTCTTGAGCCTTAACTTGCCTACTTGAGGAATGGCATTGACCTTCTTTGGATCTGCGAGGGAAGAACAAAGGAGGAAGCTGGAGGGGCAGTCTGACATGGTAGAATTAATGCAGGATTTGGAGGCACAAATCCTTGCATATGATTTTGGGCAATTACCTAACCTCTCTGGGTCTCATTTTCCTATCATTTCCAGGGTTGATATGATAATCAACTAATAACTAACAGTTAACCAATAACTGGGAAAGGGTACTCTGTAACCATAAAAAAAATCTCTATGGATACTAGCATCTGAT
The DNA here is from genome assembly GCF_014898765.1 of Herpailurus yagouaroundi. Classification (NCBI taxonomy): domain Eukaryota; kingdom Metazoa; phylum Chordata; class Mammalia; order Carnivora; family Felidae; genus Herpailurus; species Herpailurus yagouaroundi. The sequence continues at coordinate 3,466,506 of NW_024412446.1, read as the reverse complement.
GGTTATTAGGAGCATTAGATGAGATAATGTATGCAAAACACTCAGCCGGTGACTGGACCCAGAGCAAAGGACCCATAACCAGGCTGTCTTCCATAGTGGTGGTGGTTGTTTCAGGAGGCAGTGGGGTGGGACCTCATACCAGCCACACTTCAGAGTGAGCAGACCTGCCTTCACATCCTTGCTCTGTCACTCACTTGCTGGGTCAGAGATCAATCAAGTTGCACACCTTTCTCAAGTCTCAGTTTTCTCATCTGCAAAACGGGGCTGATGATAATTTATGACACCTCAGTGACTGTAAGGGTTAGGTAAGTCCAGCAAGTAAAGCACTGAATACAGTGCCTGGGGCACACACAGTAAATGTTTCTCCTTTGTCAGCAGTCAGGAAACTGGTTCCAACACCATATCCACAACTCGTCTCCCAAATACCCAGATTCCACAGGACTCTGGCACCTGGAAACAGATCAGGAGGTGAGAATTCCTGTGGACGCTCAGACACCATCTGGAGGCTCCCGTTACATATTCTAAACCTTACACCCTTGCTCCTTTGTCTCCATCTTGCACCTTGTATTGTTCCTTTAAGGCCTCTTATGAAATGTAGGCAATCAGACTTGCTTGATTTTTCTTCCCGGGAATACTGTGAGGACCATCAAGGTAATCTACCTCAAACAGCTTTTAGATGATCAGCTGTAGCACGCCAATCAGTTCCAGCTACTATGACCTTTGCTACGGCTACTAGAGGGCATTGGCAGTGGGAAAGCGACTAGGGAAAGGGACCATGTGGCTCATAAGCTGAAGATGGGGCTTGAAGACAACAGACCAAGTTCAACCGACTCCACAAACATCTTTCCCATCATCATCAATACGTGGCTTTGGCGCTCTGCACATAGTAGGCATTGAATGTCTTGCACAGAGTAGGTCCATAATAGGACTCCATCAAGAATTGGTCACGCTGATTCTCATCACAAACATGATGATGGTGATAATGCTATAAACACTGATTAGGTACCTACTCTATGCTAGGCACTCCAGGTGCCTGCTATGTAAATTCCATCTCTGAGGTAGAAAGTACCTTCATCATCTTTTTTTTTTTTTTTAACGTTCATTTATTTTTAAGAGAGACACACACAGAGTGTGAAGAGTGTGAGTGGGGGAGGGGCACAGAGAAAGAGGGATACACAGAATCTGAAGCAGGACCCAGGCTCCAAGCTGTCAGCCCAGAGCCCAACGCGGGGCCCGAACTCACCAACCGTGAGATCACGACCCGAGCCGAGGTCGGATGCTTAACCAACTGAGCCACCCAGGTGCCCCAGCACCTTCATCTTCTACAGGAGAAAAATAACAGGCTCAGGGAGGTTAAGTGGCATGCCCACCATCACACAGCTGGCCATAACAGAGACCTATCTGTGTCCAGATGCTTCTATATGCAGAAGTCATATTCTTGCCTCCAGTGTCTCAGCCAAGCTCTTAGTTTTAAATTCTGAGAGTGGTGGGCATCCTACACTGGAAGGTAATCATCAGTGTTTCAAAGGCTGGTTCTTCTGCAGGCTTGGACAGCATAGTCACAGGCTGTGAGGCTGTCCCCTTGATCCCACAGCAAGGGGACAAACACTTGCCTCCCCCCGCCCCCTGCAAAGTCCTTGCACTGCAGGAGGCCTGACAATGGGCCAGCATAGAAGAATGCGTAAAGGGGTTCTTCATGAGTGCCTCTTAATAGCTGCTGTTCTGCATATTGCCAGCCCTGGGCATCTCTGTGGCCTCTGCAAGGTCCAGCCCTCCCTGGCAAATAGATGGTGTGCCATCAGGGTGGTTAACATGCCCCAAATCATGCCTTTTGTGTTTGCTTTTACTGCTGAGCACCCAGAGTGCACACTCACCAAGAATTTCTCCAGTGAGGAAAATCAGTGAAGATAGGCCAATGGAGGCAGGTTTGTATTTCACAGAAGAGCTGGAATCACTGCTCACAGTTCTAGATGGCAGGGATTGGGGCCTTGGAGAGGGAGACCCATGGCTTTTCCCAGCAGGCGGCTTGTATCAACACTTAGTGGGTGACTGTACCTTCTTTGTCCATTAAGAACAAAGAATTGTTATGCATCTCTAGTAGGCATGAGGGTTGTTCAGAGAGGATTTATTAGCTCTGAAGCCAAAACTTGACATGTATTTTTTTCTGGAAATGCCATGTTAGGAATTCTTTTTTATGAAACGGAGGGCGAACTGACTTGCTTGGGGCAGGTTGGGTCACAGTCTCCCTGGGCTGTGGCATGGTGGGTGGGACCCTGCATGTATCAGCAGCTACTACCTCTGAATCCCACAGCTGGACCCCTTCACCCTTCTTCATTGCAGACCATATTCAGGCCTCCTGCAATACAGGGGCTGTTTGGGGACGGTTTGAACCCTGGATGACAGATCAAGGGGACAGCCCAGAAGCCAGTGATTATGCTGTCCAAAGCAGTTGCAGGACAAACCATGGCTGCTTTTGCCCTCTGCAGGTCCCACGTGGCCACAAGCCTCCCTCATCAGACACTCTGGTCTTGTGTCCTCTTATCCAGGCAGATGGGGGAAAGCTCTGGCTCTGGAGTCAGACAGCCCCAACTCAACTCAGCCACTACTGGTACATGCCCCAGAGTGAGGCACCAAAACCCTCGGTCCCTCCCCTGCTCCTCAGTGGTATGGTAAGGTTAGTGATGACAACACCACCTGGGAAGTTCATTCTGAGGAAGTGGGAAGAGCTGAGCCCAGGGCCTGGCACGTAGTAGGTGTTCAAAATCTGGTAGCTATTTCCATGACCACGAAGGATATGAAAACATAGGTCATGGCAAAGACAGGCCTGGGCTCAAATCCTACCTTCTCCATATACTAGTTGAAGGGCATTTCGCACGTTCTGTAAATTCTCTGAGTTTCAGATTCCCCTGGCAGGGTCCCACAGCAATTTGTCCACCCCTCCAGGAGAGCATTTATCACATAGATTACAATGACTCGATTGCATATTTTTTTTTTTCTTTCATTAGAGAGCTTGAGGGTTTGGCCATGTGGGAATTGTGTTTGCATCCAGGATGCCCATATAAGAATGGGAAACCATACATGCTAACTTGTCTTCATGGAAATATAAGTGCATTTACTTCTTTTTCATTTAAAAACAGCATGTTCAGCCCCTACCTCCTAAGAGCACAGCAGACTTTCCAGGTTGCTGATATCAGGGAATGGATGTACAAGACGTTGTCTCGGAATGACTGGCAACTGCAGGCTTCATGGCAAAAAGTCATCCCAATATCAATAGCACATTGACCTTTTGACTCATAGTCTGCCCTTTTGTGAGTTTGACACAGTGGATCAATTTTTCCATGTCTCAATGTCTAGACATTGGGAGACAGTCAGTTTTAGACAGCATCAGGGCCCCACCCTAGGCCCCATTCTTGGCCTGACAAATCCCCTGTTTCTGTCAATGACTCAGAGAAATACAATGAGCTTTTGCTCATCAAATTTGCAGATGACAAGACAGTGGCAGAGATGGTGATTATGTCAGATGACAGAATCAGGATCCAAAATGATCACAATAAGCTGGAACAAAGGGTCAACTCATTTAGCAGAGATTAATATTGGGCCAGAAACCAAGTGCACAGGGATTGGAGGAGGGTGGAGTGACTTAGCAGAAGCATGTGGGGACAAAGGCTTGTTTACTTAGGAGTGAGTTAGACACAAGCCAGAGAGTGGGGTGGCCATTAGGAGTGGAAGTCGAGTGTGTATTTTTAAAAGTAGAGGTTCCAAAAGGAAGGAGGTGATAATCCCACTGGACTAGCATCGGATCTGACAGCATGTGGATGCTGATGCTCACTTCTGGCCCCCATACTTTAAGTGAGGCATTGACAAAGTGGTCCATGTACCCCAGAGAAGTGATCTGATACTGAGGGCACTGAAGTCCGAGAAACTGGGAGAATGTTACCCTGTAGGATTGAGGCTGAAGAAGGAACATGACCACCCTTTGCAAGTGTCCAATTTTGTCACATTGAAAAGTCATTTTGTAAGGCTAATGGACAGAGTTAATGTTAATTGGTAAAAGTGTCAGCCAGGCATATTTCTGCTCTGTGTAAGAAAAAATGTTCTAATAAGTCAGTGCTACTCACCAGGGGAATGAGCTGCCCTGTGATGCTGGGGCTCTCCTTTACTTGCACTATTTGTCAGGAATTTAAGGGAGGGATTTCAGTGTTGGAGGGATGTGTCAACTTCCAGTGCCATCCACACTCGAGAGGCTAAAATTCCAAATTACATTTGTTTTCATGTTACTTTAATAATCTGAGTTTCCCCAAGCTGTCTCATTCTGGGGAATTGCGGGAGGACAGTGGGCAAGTGGCCTTAACAGAGAGGCATGCCATGTTGTATCTGTCGTGCCAAGGGCAGATCATTGACCTTGAATGAAGGTCATGTTCTCTCTGTGCTCAGGGTAAGCTCCTTACTGTAAGGCTTCTTATTTTCTCATGCACATAGACTCAGTCCTGAGGCATGCCCAACTAAAGCTGAATCCTTGGAATATTGAGCCTGAGCCCAGACCCATACTCTTGACAACTAACTGAATTGTTTGCATTGTAAATCTACATTTCACTCATACTCCCAATGCTGTTGGTAAACCCCTGGAGTACAGGGCCATACGTGTGTTACATTAAGCTCTTTCTTCATAGCAGAATGGTTAGGAGTGCATCCTTTGAAATTACACAGATAAGGATTCAATCCCAAATCCCACTCCTAGACTTTACTAGTTATGCGAGATAGGCAAGATGTGAACCTCTTGAGGGTCAGTTTTCTTGTCTGTGAAATGGGGGTGATAACATTACCCTTTGCATAGGTTGTTGTAAGGATTTAAATAAGATGTGCAAGGGGTGCCTGGGTGGCTCAGTCGGTTAAGCATCTGACTTTGGCTCAGGTCATGATCTCATCGTTTGTGAGTTCAAGCCCTGCACTGGGCTCTGTGCTGATAGTGTGGAGCCTGCTTGGGATTCTCTCTCTCCCTTTCTCTCTCTGCTCCTCCCCTGCTCAAGTGTTTCTTTTTTCTCTCTCAAAATAAATAAATACTCACACACACATATATATATATATATATATATATACACACACACACACACACACATATATATATACACATATATGTATATGTGTATATATATGTATACACACACACATATATATACACACACATATGTATATGTGTATATATATATGTATACATATATTTGTATATATATATATGTATATGCAGAACTTAGCAAAATGATAACCCACAGTAAGCACTCAACATATAGTAGCCACTGTTACTGTACTATGAATACAAAATGGAACAACTTGTCTTCTGCTGGGTTTTTGGTGGCCTGTGCATCCCTCTCTCCCTAACCCCTGTGCCCTTGCCTTTGGGTTGAACCAGGGGCTGCTCTTTCCAGCATCCCTGCCTCGTCACAGGTGAGCCCCACCGCTCTAAGCTGTAGCTGTGGTCCCTGCATCCCATGATTCCTCGTGCACGTCCCTCTCATCACCCCCCCCCCCGAACAAAATCGTTCCAATCGTAACTGCCAGATTTCTCTTATTTCAGAGGGAAAGCTGTTCTCTCATATGCCTTGCATTCTAACGACTTTCGTTGCTATTGCTCATTTTGATCTGTTTAATAACATGTTTTAAACTAATCCCTTGTAATAAAAGGATTTCATTACTAATGGAGACAGCTGCGTAATACAGCGGGTTCATTAGTTCCACTTTTCTAACGAGGCCTGCTGGAGTCACAAGTTTTGCAACTCTGCAAAGTTTTGGTGAGGAGCATTGCTAGGGGAGCTGGGAAGGGGATTTCTATTGCAGGGAAAGATCCACAGGATGCAAAAAAAATAGAGTCTGTGTTGGCAAAGGCTGGGTGGGAAGGGCAGAAAAATCCCCATCTCATGGTCTGTTGATGACTGTGAGGAGGGATGACAAGGGCCTCATAAAGGAAGACACTGCGTGGTGAGAGAAGGGCTCCCACAGTGGTAACAGGCCACTGACCTGTTGGTCATGGATCCCACCTGCCTCTAACTGACTGGCAGAGATGATCACACTACCTCTCCCTTGGTGGGTGTCTGTTCCTACATCTATCACGTTATATTTAATTATCTAACAGACCCAAGGCGCTGTGTCTTCTTCATCTCTGTCTTCCTGGTATCAAGCTGGACCTGGAACAAGGAAGGTGTTTGCTCAGCTAAAATGAATTATTTTTCCCCTCTGTTTTCCCTGAAGTGCTTTCTGCCATAGCCATGCATCTTCGACAGCCATCTCTAAGCTGATGACAGAAACTTCTATCTCCGCCCCCACTTCTTGAGATCTACTTGGGTCTCCAAATACTCACTTTTCTTCTCCATGTGGCTGCCTCACACTCGCTTTCTACTTCAAATGTCTAATGCTGGATTCACCGCCTTCCCCCGCCCCCACCCCCACCCCCGCTCTTGTCACACCTTGTACTTTGCGCGTATTATATTCTGGTCAATGACGCCACTAACACTGCTGCATATTCAGTTGACAACCCGGAAGGCCTTGACATCTCTCCATCTTAGCGGTGAGCTAACCAATCCCTAAGTTTTGCTCATTTTGCCTAGTCGGCAGAGTTTAGATCCATGCACTTTTCTCCATCAACTCTGCCACTCGCTTTGTCCGAGATACAGCCATCCCTCACGTTGGCGTCTAACTTACACCCATCACCAGACCATGCTCCAACCAGGAGAAAGAGTGCTCTCTGATTATGCTCTCCCTGCTTTATGCCCTTTAAGCCATCCCATCACCATCCTTAATGTGGTCCATGGGTCCCTCACAAGAGCAGGCCCTTCTCATCTCTCTGGTCTCATTTAGTTGTATGAGTGTGTGTGTGTGTGTGTGTGTGTGTGTGTGTTAGATTTCCTGCCACAACGCTTATTTCAGTTCCGTTTTTTTTTTTTTTTTGGCTTTCTGGGTCTTTTATTTGTACCCGTGTATGTCTGCCACCTCATGAATGGGCCTGGGGGAGTCAACTGACTTCCTCAATCATTTCATGCAGTGAGGGGTTGGGTGAGGGAAGAAATAAATAAGTGACTCTGACTCCTGGGTCCCCTCAACCCCTCTTAACTGGCAGATTGGGTAGGGGCATGATTGTCTTGGTGACTCAGGGCTGCAGGAGATTGGTGGGGTGAGGGGTGAAGACGAAAGGCCAGGCTGGAGGCTGGGCTGTTAGAGCCTCTCTCCGACAGTTCAGAGAGCTCATTTTGGGTTTGCCACGGCTTCCTTTGGTCCAAGTTTAGGCCTTGTGCTTAGTCCTGTGCCCTGTTAGGCTATTGGCCTGGAGGCCTTTTTATGCTGCTGCGGCTGCAGGGCCAGCTGCATGGCCCAGATGCTCAGGGGCCGCATGTAGGCCAGTGAACAGAATACCCCCTGCTGGCAGTATGCTTCAGGGGTCTGGAAGGCTAGGTCCAGGTGCTCCCACACAGTTCGGTAGCAGCCTTCAGCTGTCTGGAAACCTTCCCAAGTTAGGCCCTCCTGGATCATGGTGGCTGCCCAACACATTGGGCTACTCCCATTAGGGCCTTCACTTTGGCATTTCCATAAAGACCTCCAAGTGGCTAGCATGTAACAGGCACTATGCTAAGCAGTCAAACACTAACTGGAGTGTATCACAGCTCCTTTCATAGAACCTTATCATTTTTATCATTATACAACCTCTTCCTCATTGTTCTGGCAGTAGACAGACCTTTTCCTCCTAGCCAGGGATAGTAGGTAGAACGATGCTCCATCCCAAATGTATCAGAAAGTGTATGTATTACTTTATAAGGCAAAGACTCTGCAGATGTATATTAATTTAAGGATCTTGAGGGAGATAGTATCCTGGACTACCCAGGTGGGCCCTAAATACAGTCTCAAGTATCTTTGTAAGAGGAAGGCAGATGAAGGTTTGACTATAGACAGAAGAAGAGAAGACAATGCGATCACTGAGGCAGAGATTGGAGGAATGGGACCATGAGCCAAGGAATGATGGTAGCCACCAGAAGCCAGAAGAATCAAGAAACAGATTCTCCCCTAGAGCCTCTTGGAGGAGCATGGCCCTGCCAACATCTTCATTTCAGCTTAGTGACACTTCTGGCCTCCAGGACTGTAAAAGAATGAATATCTGCTGTTCTCAGCCACTCATTAACACAGAGAATGGGCCCCAGGCTTCCAGCAGCATGTTTTAGCTTTTCAGAGATGTCAGTCTGGATGAATGATGCCCATACCAGAGAGAAGCAGAGAATGAAGGTGGACAGAGAGTCTTCTTGGTATTGGGGTGACTAGTTCCAGCCATTCCTGAAGATAACTATTTACTACCCTGCCCCCAATTGCCATGTGTTATTATTCATCTGATGGTATTTTCACCTTTATTAAAGATGTAGACCTTCATCAGCAATGATCACTCATTCAACAGTGATGGCTTAGACCACATTTCCAGGAATTTTTAGCTAGAGCTGCCATTTATGGATTTTGGCTAGTTCACCACATGGAAAGGGCTACCTCAGTGAGTTCAGCGGTCCCTCAGTATAAGGAAGGCTCTGTTGTGGCAATAGATAAACTCAAATTTCAATGACTTAACATGGAAAATGTTTATTTCTTGCCAATTCAAAGTCCAGGTGAGGGTGGTTTGTTCTCCATGTGGTCACTCAGCAATCTCGGCTGCTTCCATCTTACAATACACCCATCTCAACTCATCTACTCAATGGGCATTGCAGCAGGGGAATAGAGGTCGAGAAGAATCCACTCCCACTCTTATCTAACCTCAAACAGATGGGACAACAAATCTCTCCTGTTTACAGCTCACTGTCTAGAACTAGTTACCTGGGTCCCAACTTAACTGCAAAGGAGACGGAAGAGTCTGCAGGTAAACATCAGACGAAGAAGACAATGGATATGGTGAGATTTACTAATATATACTAGAGGGAGATCACCCTCGTTCTGCTAGTACATTCTAGGCTCAAGTGGAAATCGATCATATGTGAAGAATTTCTGGGCAGAGTTTCAGCAAATATATCAGCAGTACAAAGGCAACATGAGGCTAGTTTTTATAAATGAAGCTAGGTAAGAAATTAATGAGAGCTCTTCAAGGACTAAGACACCTAGCCCTTAGTTAAATCTGTCTGTAGAACAATATCAAAGAAGAAGTTTGTAAAGCACATATCATAATAGCCTCTGACAAAAAGATTCTCATATGTCTTCATGCATGCAAATCAGTAGCCCTGACATACATTCTTTTTTTTTTTTTACATTTTATTTATTTTTGAGAGAGAGAGAGAGAGAGAGAGAGAGAAAGTGGGTAGAGCCAGAGAGAGAGGGAGACACAGAATCCAAAGCAGGCTCCAGGCTCTGGGCTGTCAGCACAGAGCCCAACGCAGGGCTCGAACCCATAAACTGTGAGCTTATGATGTGAGCCAAAGTTGGACACTTAACTGACTGAGCCACCTAGGTGCCCCTACTGACATACGTTCCGAAAACCCTACAAGACATGGCAAACTATTTATAAACAGGAATTATATGATGAGTTTGGGGAAATGACAGTTGAACACAGTAACATTTTTGAAGGATTGTGGGGAAGTGACAATGCGAGTTAACCACAATAAACTTCATCAAGTGAATATGAAGAAACAACTCTGTGTTGGGCTTTGTGTGGGAGCTTGAGAATCATGACCCAAGCCTGAGATTCATTCATGCCATTGCTTCTTCCTCAAATGCTCTCTTCATATGTCTCTTTTCTTTCTCTGGTTAACTCCTCCTTTTCTTTAAAAACATCGCTCTGTTGTTCTGTTTGTAGTCACATAGTTTGTAATTATATATTGTTGTGTACAAATCACCCCTAAAATTTAGTGGCTTGAGAACTCAAATATTTATTATCTCATGGTTACTGTGGAATCCAGGAATCTAAGACCACTTTAGTTGGGTGTTTCTGCCTCAAGGTCTCTGGCAAACTGCAAATTATCAGACAGGGCTGTGGTCTCATCTGAAAGCTAAATTGAGGGGGACTTCTGTGGTTGTTAGCAGGACTCAGTTTCTCAAGACTGTTAAATTCCTCACTCAATATTGACAAGGGGCCTCCCTCAGTTATTTGCCACAAAGACATCTGCACAGGGCACATGGTAGCTGGCTTTCCTCAGAGTGAGTGAGAAAGCATGTAAGACCATGCAAAGTGAAAGCCATAGTCTATCTGTAACTCACAGACCCTTTGAGTCTCTTTGTAATCTCTGAAGTGACATCTATAACTTATACCATATTTTTATTCATTAGAAGCAAGTAACTAGGAGGCCAGTCCATAACACTCAAGAGAAAGGGATTACACAGGGGCATGATTACAGGAGGCAGAGATCATTTGGGACTGACTCAGAGGTTGCCTATCGCATGTTACTTCCTCCAAAAAAGTAGCAGTGGCCAGGTAGAGAAGGAAGGAGGAAATGTTCTAGAGATGTTGCTGAGACATCTGAGATGTCTCTACACATCTCTCTACAGTAACATCTCTAGCACATTTTCCCAATTTCTCTCCATAGTGACCCACATCCTGATCTGCTGCTTAGAATCTGAGAGCTGGAAAGGAATTTAGAGGTAATCTTGTCTACCATCTTCATTTTATAGATGAGGAAAAAGGAATAGAAGGAGTGTCTGACCTTCCCAAAAGAATGCTATCATTTGCAGAGTGGGTCCTAGAACTCAGGTCACCTGCTTTTCTCAAGTTGGTTTCCTCCATCTACTCTCTTCTTCCTACTCTGATTCTGATCTCCTACAACTTTATCAGGACTAGTCATTGCATAGAAATTATTCTCCCAAATTTTATCTAGAAAATTCTTGGTTATGTATTTGATCCTGACCTACCTGAATTGTCACCTCCTTTGGTTTGCATGAAACCACAGAGATTTGGTCCCACCTTCTCTCTCAGTGGCCAGCTCTTAGTCCTCCCTCGGAACCGAGAAAAACATTTACAATAACCCAGATACTCAGTTCTTTGTCTCTGCCCTTTTCCTGCCATCCAGGCTCTTTAATGAAATGATTCTTGGGGCTTGGAGGATCATATTCCCTCCAATCTATCTGCAGCATTATATAAATTACCTGTGCAAGCTAAAGCATGCTATTCACCATGTCTTTAATGCTTTGACCTTGAGTTGACTAGTTCCCCCATATCTAACTGCCCGATGAGCATTCTCATTGACATGTGATTGCCATTTAAATTCAATGATGATAAGAACAACCACAACTATAATTTAGTGAGCTAATATATGTGCCAGTTCTTACGCTAGGTGCTCTATTTATATTTCTTATTAATTCTCTCAAGAACACTGTGCTGTAAGTAATACAGTTCACATTTCAGAGATGAGAAAACTAGGCGCAGAGAGGGAGAGTGACTAATCTGATATTCCATCACTAGAAAGAGATCTATGTCCTTTTGATTCCAAAATCTGAGGTTTAAACTACTACACTCATGATCTTTTCCTTAAAACTGTTCCCTCTGGACTTCCCCATTTCTGTTCTGCTCTTTTCCAATTTATTCAGCATCAAAATCTAAGAGTTTAAAACATGTCACACCACAGAACACCTCTATGCCTTTGTACGTGCTGTTCTCTCTTCTTGGAAGGCCCTTCCCCTAAGCATCAGTATGATCAATCCATCTCCTCCAAGTCAGCCCACTGCTGAGGTCATCACTTCTTCCTCGATGTCACAGGGCTGAGCCACAGCGAGCTTGAAGTTGTCCTCATTGGCTGCATCTTTGATACAGGAGCCAAGGCACCCCAATCTAAAGTTGTGCCTTTGGATGCCTCTACAATAGTAACTATCACCTGAGCTATAATGACTTTTTTCTTAACCTATGGGTATCTCTTTCTGCATGAGAAACTTTATAGGAGCAGGGACTGTGAATGCTACCTTTGCAGCTCTTGTTCCTGCAGCAGACACTCGATGGTTAATGAGTTATCTTCAATGTATCTCATTACTTTATTCCCCGCAGCTAATCAGTAGACGAACCCTGAAGAATTCTCTTTGTTAGATTTCTCATATCGCTTCCTCATTTTCCATTTTCCCAGCCACCATCCCAAGTTCAGGGTCCCAAGAGGTCTCCTGATCTCTTATGTGGCCTATTGTGATCACCTCTAAACTCAACTCCTGGTTCACTCCTTGCTCCCCTGTCCAGTTCATCCTGATGATTTCTACTCTATTAACACTGCTTTGTACCCATTGCTTGCCTACTCAGTGACTCCCTGATGCCTACATAATAAAGCCCAAGCTCCTTCACGTGGCTTTCAATAACCTTCCCAATATGCCTCAGTGCATGCTCCAATCCCACTGCAGCATTATATAAATTACCTGTGCAAGCCAAAGCATGCTATTCACCACATCTTTAATGTTCCACTAAGTCCCACTTCCATGCCATTGCTTGTCATTCCTCCTGCTTAGAAAGCCCTCCCTTCTTCCCTCCACATATTCGAACTCTACTGTGTCTGCACATCCCAGCTTAATTCTCACCTCCTCCAAGAGCCTTCTCTGACCGTTGACCCATAGCAACTTTTCTAATTTGCTGTAGAGGGAAAAGCTTGAACTTTCCTATCTAAGAGATATGACTCAGAATTTCAACTACTGACTAGTTTGTGGCCTTGGGTAAGTTAAACTAAAAAAAATGGGAGATCGCAATACCTGTCTCTTGGGATTGTGGAGAGAATAAAATGAGAGAATGTATGTGCTGAAAAAGGGTTCCAACGGGTGACCTAAGCAGGCCAGTTTAGGATTCAGAGGTAGCCAGGCCCACCTGGAATGTCCATAAAGTAGGCTCAACTTGCCACTCTGTACCAAGACAAAGAATACACCCATGGTCTCTAAGACTCCATGTGATCAGGCTTGACTGAGATAATACCTTGGTGACATAGACAAAGCACACAGCAGTGAAGGGTCTGGGGATCTTGCTCTTGCATTTGAATTCCAACTTTCCTATTTTTTTTGCTGTGTAATCTTGGGTAAGTTCCTTTACCTTTCTGTGTCTGTCTTTCCTCATTTCCAAAATGGAACCTATTTCATAGGGTTAATGTGATGATAAGTAAAATACCTGTTAAGAGTTTAGCAAGCCTCTGGCAGACTATAAGCCTTTAATAAATGGTATTATGTTTTATATTATTACTCTTGAGTCTGGTCTCTGTGGACTTGTCTTCATCCCAGAGTGAAGGACTGTGAGTAAAAATGGAAGAGATGTTTCACTAATCATCCTTGGAAGAGCTCGGTAGGAGCAGAGGGAAACCTGCTCCATAGCATCTGTTACAGAGGGTAGCACAGGTGAGAACAATGATGCAAAAAACAGCCCCAAATTGGGTCGCCCATCAGGAGGGTAGAGCAGTGGCTCTCAGCTCTGGCTGCAGGGTGGAGCTGGTGGCTTTCAACAAATGCTGATGCCTGGATACCTGGTCCCTACCACTGGAGTTTCTGCTTCAGTTAGTTTGCCTGGGCTCCCAAAAGTGTATTTTTTTTTTAAAAGCCTCTCAGATGATTCTATGGTGCAGCCAGGGCTGACAAACACTATGCTAGAGAGACAGAGGTGAAGGTCAGAATAATGCAAACCAGGAAAGGAGGGGAGAAGTTAGGGAGTAGAATAGACCTGAAGGGAAATAATCTTGAAGACAGGACCGGGACTAGGGTGAGGCAAGGAATGTATCTAGGGAGGCAAAATTTAGGAGGAGAGTGTCTCCTTATATTTTGTATCTTAGGCACCTCCCTTGCCTCACCTTAGAGCCAGTCCTGTCTGGAAACATGCTAGAGGCTTAGAGCAATATCTTAAGTTTTCCTCTCATGCTTGTATAGGTGAGTTATGTTTTTTTTTTTGAAGCAGATTTACAAAAGGATAAAAGTCTAAATTCTTACTTTCATAGTACTCCCATCCATCCACCCACCTATCTTCTCATCTATCTATCCATCCGTCCGTCCATCCATCCATCCATCCATCTCCCATTCACTCACTTATTCATTAAGTAAAGATATATTGAAGGTCTATTATGCACAAATGCCTAGCTAGACCTCCACTCTCTTGTCATTCACTCTAATTGTCCCAATCTGTTAGCTGCCTCTTTGGGCATATGTTGGGAGTTCTACCTCTGATTTTAACTTCTGAAGAGGAAGACCAGGGGAAGTAGGGTCTGGAGCTGGACAGGCTAGATGAATGTCGATGTGAGTGAAGGTAATAATGTGTAGGCATTTCCCACCAGGGGTCTGGTAATATAGAGAAAAAACCCCCAGATTTTAACACTTAGTAGCTGCGAAATCTTGACCAATGTGTTTAACCTCTTCACCTCAAAGTGCAGTTTCAGAAGTTAGAAAATGGGAACACTAGGTTGTGATGATGATTAAATAAGCAAATGACCATGTGAGGCCTGGCTCATGGTAAGTATTCATAACAAAGGGCAGAGAGGTTGGGAATGCAATCTGTAGGACTTTTGAATTACTTTCAAGCTTTTGTTTTCACTTTGTCCTCAACTGGAGGAGAACATTAGAATTCAACTGGAATTCTAACATATTATGTAATTTCCCTACCTATGTGGATCCCTTCACAACTAGAGAAAGCTAGAACTTGAAATGGGAAGGAATGTAAGTGGCATCTCTCATTTTACAAATGAAGATAGAATCCCCAGAGTGGGGAAATGCCTTGCCCAAGGCTGTACAGCAAGTAACTGACCCATAGGGTTAGAAGAACTCAGGATACGGAGTCAAAGCTTTCATTGCTGCACCCCAAAATCCCTCTCATTTCTGCTGAATAGAAAATGAAATATTTTGACAGTTATGGCTCTGAAACTCAAAGTGATACAACAGGAACCAGGGGTGACATTTCACATTTCTTGAGCACCTGAAATGTACTAGGCACATATATGCATGCTGTCTCATTCAAGCTTTATAAAAGTCCATGAACTAGGTATTATGATTATTTTCATTGTTTTATAGATGTGGGAAACTGAGGTCAAAAAGATTAAGTGACTTTCCCAGGGACACATAGCTGGGAAGTGGTGGTGTTGGGATTGGATCCAGGTCTTTGTGACTACTAAGCTCACACTTTCTGTGCTTTACCTCATTGTTTCACTGACAGAAACTTCCCCAAATAATTTACAGACATTTGTGGGTTTAGGGCTGGCCCTGGATCACATATCGAGGGTAAGATGGAGGACTGGTAGCATTTCTCATCATGGGGACACAATTAGACCATCTTTCTAGCAATCTTTCACACACACTGAAAACATATCAGTGGCAACTTCAATGAGGGGGCCATTATTGGGAAATTCACCTACCCTCCCCCACTGCCTGCTCCAGTCCACCATTAATGGTTTCTTCCTTCTGTTAATTTGTGGCCCTCATCCCCATAGCTGGGAGTGGGGACGAAGGCACTGTAAATCCTGGAGCTTAGTATGAATGACTGTATTCTTTCTTCCCTCCCCCACCTGTTGAACTCTGACTCATCTTTCAAAGCTCAGCACAAATGTCATTGAGCACAGGAACTTATAACATTCTGAGTCATCACTCTGTGCTATGGGCTTGGGCTACAAGGACTATTAAGGCAGCACAGGTCCTGCCTAGACTGCTCACTGTCTGGGGGGGCAGATGAGAAAATACACAATTACAATGTAGAGTGGAAAAGATGATGACAGATACAAACACAGGGCTGTTTAGAGGATGCACCCACTTCCAGAGAGGGCTGGGTCAGGGACTGCATCTGTTACCAAATTTCTCTGGGATATACCTTCTCCTCTCATATTTCTCACCTCACATTTTGCATGGTCCCTGTCAAAGCACTAATCTTGGCTATTTGTGAGGGTCTATTTACTTGTCCATCTTAGGATGTGAGCTCCTTCTGTACAGGCCCTGTGTCACTCAGCTGTGTATTCCCTGTGGCTAAAATGGGGGCTGGTACATAGTAGGTGCTCAATAAATGTTAGTGGAGTGTAAGTGTAGGTGGAAATAGGAGACAGACTAAAGATAAGAGATAACAAGGTTGGAGGGGGTGCAAAGAAACTAGAGGAAAGACAACCAGAGGAAAGTGAGGTGAGGGATATGGGGCTACAAGAACACATTGGACTTACTTTCTGTTTTGACTGGAGATGGCCCTGGGGTCTGGGATAGGCCAAAGCCAGGGGAAGGCCTTTGGGCCCCTGAGGTAAAAAGGCAATGCCCTGTTGGTATCTGGTTGGTGGGTGAGAAAGCTCGAGGCACAGCTCAAGGTCTTGCTAGAGGAGCCTCGTTAGGGTATTTCTCTGGCTCTATAACTTTTTCACTGTACTCTTCATATTGGTTGAGATCCCAGTTTTATTGTGAATAATTTACTAATTCACTGTACCTTATTTTTAGATCTCTTTTTAATCGGATTTTTTTTTTTTTTTTTTTTTTTTTTGGTCACAGTGATTTATGTTTGCTAAATAATGACCTTGTCAATGAAGATCACAGTGAAAAAAGAAATCTTAGGCTAGGAAGTTTTCCACAATGGTGGGGGACAGTATAGGCTGTAGAGAAGGCACAGGGAGACACCTCTGTCTGCTCTCTCTCCTTGGGCACCTGATATTGCTTTATGTTTTTGTTTTTCCATGGCTTGACCACCTTCTAACATATCATGTAATTTACTTATATATCATGCCTCTTATTCATTATTTCTCTCCCCCTCCCACAGTAGAATGTAAAATCCATGAGATTAGGAATAGTTGTCTATCTTATTCACTGATACATCTCCAACATCTGGAACAGAGCCTGGAATATAGCAGGTTCTCAATGAATATTTGTTGAGTGTATAATTGAATAAGTTAGAAGTAGTCCAGGTTAAGGCAATGCAAGATTTGGAAGCCACTCTGAGTGAAAAGAGGGAGCCTAGCTTACAAACAAAGTTTCAGACTCATGACTTCTGGGAGCCTGTGGAAACCAAGATGGCATTGGCCTTATTGGTGGTGGTGGTAGTCATAGTGATGATGGTGGTGGTGATGATGATGGTGGTGGTGATGTTTATGATAGTGGTGATGATGGTAGTGGTGGTCGTCGTGGTGGCGGTGATAATGATGATGATGGTGGTGATGATGACAATGGTGATGATCATAATAAAGAGGGCATAAACTTCTTCACATCCATGGAACTTCAGAGTTTATGGAACACTTTTGTATCCTTTTAACTCTGATGCTCACAACATCCTTGAGAGGTAGCAGAGGCCAACACTATTGCCACCATTTTCAGAGATTTCAGTAATGAAGTGACTTGTCCAGGACTGCACAGCCATCAGAGGCAGAACAAAGACTGCATCTCAAGTCTTACTGTCATCCATATTAAGTCACCATTTACTGATCTCCTCCTGTGTGCCAGAATTTAGGGCTCTACATTCCTCTCCCCTGGGGATTTGGGAGCCAAAGACTTGAACACTTCACTGCAGATGCCTCACTTGCCAGTGATGCAGGCTCAAAGAGTGATGGTGCCATTTTATGGTGGCCACCTTCCACTGTTTACCCAAGGAAGCAGTGATTGCAAGGCTTGAGGGAGAAAGTAGAAAACAGATACACAGAGATGGGCAGAGATGAGAGATCAGGTGGGTCCAGGGAAGATAAGGTGGGGTCATGGGCACCATGGTTCCTGATGACTTTCTGGGTCCAAGGTCTTGTCCTTCATGAGCCCCTTCTCTATCTACTGGTGTTGGGATCGGTATAATAAAACCCACTCTGTCTAATCTGGCACTACTAGGAATCTGTCCTCTTCAAGCATCTCTGGCAGCCTGTTTGCACAGTCTTCAGGAAATCACGCATCTGAGACCCCCACACTTGAGGTCAAGCAGAGACACACTGGAGTGTGAGGAGGGAGGCAATAAGGTGAAAGGCTTGACCTTGCGCTCCTGAGTGATTACAACCCCAATCCCACTCCACCCCTTTTGTCTACACTCTCTTCTGACCCAGAAAACCCACTCTCCATCCTTAGGTGGAGTAAGATTTTAAAAATCCCATCTAGATCATGGTCTGACCTGTTTCTCCAGTTCATGCTGGCCATCATGTGCAGGGACAGTGCTGGAGCCCCAAGGTGACTGAGAAGCAGCTTCTGTCTTCAGTGTGATTACATTTTTGCCACATCGCATGATATGTGTCCCTTCCCCAGCTTTCAGGAATTTCTATTGGAGAGACAGGCATGGGTAGAAAGCCCATGATTGGGCTTTCCTGAGGGGTGTGTGTGTGTTTGTGTGTGTGTTTGTGTGTGTGTGTGTTTGTGTGTGTGTGTGTGTGTCCATGATAGCAGTAGGCAGTGCCAAAAAGTGACCTCTGTTCAGTGTGGCCATCACTCTGCCCCATCCTACACTTGATAACTTGTGTCTTTGGGAAATAGAAAAATGAGCCTTTTTCAGATAAGCCTGGGACCCTATCTACCTCGCTAGTTTACCTCCCCAAAATTTTGTGTGAGCATGGGACAAAATATGCAGACCTGAGCTACTTTAGAGATCTGTCTACTTGTGTCTGGGTCAGAAGTCCATTCTGGACCATACATTATTAATTTCTCTGTTGACCATAAGGAGCCTGGTCTGGGTTGAAGCTGAACCTTCCCATCAACTTCTCTCTCTTTTCTCCTTGAGCTGCAAAGCCATCTTGACAAGGGATTGCTAGATTAGGATATCTGGAAAGTTCCTGAGAAGCATCTTCCAGAGGGAAGGTGGGAGCTAACAGTTGTCAATGTGTGCCAATCATTATGTTCCTTGCTCTATCTATACGGTCTGGTTGAAGTTTCATTGCAGGGAAATAACACTGCCCCAGGGGTCTGTCAGGACCTAAAGTTTCAAGTATGTGGACAATCTTGGGACCAATTTTGGTCTTGGGAAGACCAAGCAAGGGGAAGTAAGCTTAGAGGAACATAGGAGAGGTCTCGAGGGGAGGGATATAAGGTAGAAGCACAGAAGGTGAATATTGGCTGGAGCAGATGAGGTTGTGAGCATTGTGGATCTCTCCAACCCTACTTCCTCCAAAGGTGGGCCTGATAATGGGGCGATTTGTTATCCAGAAGTCTCTCTTTGGGGAGAAACTGGAACCTTTATACTGAGAGCTGAGAAAGATCTACCATCTACCATGCAAACAGCATATGATTAGAAATATAGAAAGAACTTTGATTCATGTCCATTTGATTCCATTCTACATATCCATTCTATGGAAAACATTGTCCCGGGACTGAGAATTCAGATTTTGCTCAGATTTTGTCTCTCACATGTCCTCACTCTTAATGCTTTCTGGTTCTACCTGGCCTGTCCACAGCCTCTCCCTATTACAGGTCAGTATCTCTGCTTTCAACCCACCTGTGTCAGTCTCAACAGTTGAATTCTGATGAAGGAACAAACACTTCTGTTATCTTAGTGGCCTAAAACAATACAGGTTTATTTCTCAGTCATATTGTATACTTTAAGTAAGTCACGGGAGGGTTCTCACCGTCCTAGTCACTCAGGAGTCCAGACTGACAGAGAGTAAATTAGGTGAATGACATCACAATCTCAGCACTCTAGCAGAGGAGGAAGCAAGGGGAATTAGTGCTTTTAAGTGCTTTCACTTATGATATGCTCACACATATCACTTCTGCTCTCAGTTGAATGGCCAAAGGAAGTCACATAGTCATGCCTAATTTCATGGGGCCAGGGATGTATAATCTTCCCTTGTGTTTGGAAGAAGAGGAGAATCACAACTATTGGTGAGAACTACAAATATGTCCCTTACCTCCTGTAATTCACCTCCCTATTCCTTTCCCTCCTTCTGTTGACCCTGGTCTTCTGTAGGAACTTTATTCCTTGACCCCTTGGCTATTCTAACGTTCTCTCTTTCCATTCCTCCCTTTGTGTCCATTCCTTTATCCCTAACTCGGCCATCTGCTATCTCCCCCTTCCGTCCTTCTGTTCCCCACCTGCCCCCCTGATGGTCATATCTTCATCACTTGGCTGCTTTGAATAGACGTGACTAAACACAACCTCCAGCTGTAACTTCACACGTTTCCCTTGCCCCTAATTGAGCTTAATGATTTATGTCTTGTAATGGACACAAATGGGCAAGAATTCCTGGATCTCATTAATAATTTTAAGCATGCCAGAAGTAGGATTTTTAATCTTAAGCAAAAATTAAATGACCATAAAATTTTTGTTCGCTTCCCAGGAGACAATCCCATTTCAACTTGACAGCTTAATTAAAAGCTGGGTAAATTGGACACAACACTTTTAATAAACAGGACTTGGCAGGCCTGGGAAAGAGATAGAGGGGAGGTGAGAGTGGGAGAAAATAAAGCTCACACTGTAACAAAAAGAAATTAAGTTATGGGAGGTCTCTTTCCTTAGAGTGACCTTTCTGGGAGCTTCAGATATCTTCAAATGATGCCTGACCCAAAAGATTCTGAGAGAATTGATTCTCTTACCTGACTCTAATTTCCTCCAGAGCCCTCTATTTCACAGAGCAAGAAAGCTGTTGTCCAGGAATGTTTTTGGGGATCTTTGCAATCCTCCCTCTTGGGGTCCATGTGTGACTCCTTCTGGACCAACCTTCTTATAAGCCCCAAGTTCATTGGGAAAGCTGATGGAAGGCTGGGGTTAGGGGGGTTAATTCTGGGCAACCACACTGCGTGGTGGGCTTCATGCATAGACTTATTTTTAGCCTCAATTCTTTCTTCCATTTTATGGTCTTGCCTTACCCTTAGATACTTTTGGACCATGACTTTCTATGGCCAAGTGTTTTCACTTCTACTAAGATTTAGATCTTCCCCTGGTTCTGCCACTTCTACCTGCTGTAGGTTAACAGGCTCAGAAGGTCCAGCATGGGCCCTGACTGTAGAGCCCATTGTCAATGACTACGCAGGGCTTACCCAGTGTTCATGAGCAGACTGAGGTACAGCCTATGAGAAAGTTATCTGGTTACTATTCTTAGTATTAACAGAATACAGTTGTCTCATCATATTAATAGATGCACTATATAGAAGGTGAAGATTTGGAAGAGAAAGAAGGCAGGCACACGGTTTCCCCACTCTCTAGGACTCTTTGTTCCAATCAGAAGGGACCACATTTCCATTTCCATTTAAGAAGGTCACACTCTCACATTTCTCCCCCCATCAGTTGTCTGGTTGGGTTGATCTTATCTTTGCATTCAACAGGAATCTACTTATGTGTGGCTGCCACATGCTGCTTTAGTTAAACGAAGGCTGCCTATCTCTCTTGCACAGAAAAAAAGCCCACAGTATTTTAAACAAGGAAAGAAACTAAAATATGTTTAAAGGTATTTTATCCTTCTGTGAAAAGCCTCATCTGGTGGAACTGGCTACAAGCACCTGAGTAGGTGAAAATGATCTCTCAGGCAGGTGTGGGATTTGCTGACCTTTGAAAAGAAAGAGTTAGTGTTGAGGGAGAAAACAACCATCATCATTTGCTGTCCCCTTTTCACTTCCATTAAAGGCTCTTGTAAACCTAGAGCTTGAGCGAACCTTGGCAATCAACAGGGTGAAGAAGCCAAGCCTCAAAGAGAGGAAGTGACTTGTGTGAACGCCAAAATGGGATGGTGGCTGGGCAGTCAGAAAGACGGCTTTCTCTGGATAACCAGAACTTACGGAGAGTTGCTTATTATTTTTGGCTATTGGTATTTCTAGCTTCGTGCAAAGCTACAATTTTGCCAAGTCTCCCTGCTAAGTGAAAACAAGTTTCATTCTTTTACACTGACTTCCATAAAAAGCAAAGAGATGCTCTTGCTTAGAAGACCTCAAGAGCCTGAGGTTGTCACGTTTGGGTGGGGAAGGGTTTAAATGATAAAAGGAAAAGATGAGGGTGCTTAGTGTTTGACTATAACCAGAGATGGGAACTAGGAGTGACCATAAATGGGCATGAGGTTTCTTTCTGGGGTGATAGAAATGTTCTCGAACTTGATTGCGGTGGTAGTTGCAAATTTACTAAATTACTAAACTCTGTAAATTTACTAACATTTGTTCAATTGTACATTTAAAATGAATACATTTTGTGGCATGTCAATTATACCTTAATAAAGGTATTTTTTAAAAAGAAGAAAGAAAGAAAGAGAAAGAAGAAAGAAAGAAAGAAAGAAAGAAAGAAAGAAAGAAAGAAAGAAAGGTGACCCAGAGTGAGGGCTCAGACAACACTTTCAGGACGAGAGCAGAGGTCAACCATACATCCTGGGTCTCCACATTGGTTTGTGTTTAGGCTCTTGATGGCTGTCTACCCCCAGGACCCATGGGCAACGTCTGAAGCAGATGGCTCAAGTTTCAGTTAATCACACTCCAGACCCTTGTCTCAGAGCTCAGTCTTGATCTGACAGCTCTTCAGCTTCTGTAAAATGCATATTGAATTGGGTGACATTTAAGGAAGACAACATATGTATTGTGCTAGCCATACAATCCTCTGGGCTATGGATGTCCTGTTAGATTCCCAGAAAGAAGGATGCTTGTACTTCAGTAGCCTGGATACCCATGAAATGCTTTTTTCAGTTGTTACAACACTATTCTTTCTATTTTATCCAAGTTCAATGAATAAAATGACCACATGAAGACTATACAGGTACTGCTGGCCATTGTATAAACTACTCAACATTCTTCCCATGAGACCTAATTTAGCAAGTACCCCATAGAATTTAGTACCTGACAAAAAGGTGAATGACTTATTTGATAAGCAGTGGGAGCACTGAGCCCATTGTGGCTGCTTCTCCTTCTCCTTCTCCTTCTCCTTCTCCTTCTCCTTCTCCTTCTCCTTCTTCCTCTATTCCTCCACTTTCTTCTCCTTCTTGTCTAGACTGCCAGGACACTCCACACCAGTTAGAGCAGAGTGAAATATATAGTGTCATCTCTGATTTAACTTTTTCTCTGCTCTCTGGTCCACTATTGGTCCTTCTGTCACATTCATTCAATCATCAAGTGTCTCTCCAAGCACACAGCATGGACCATTCTAGGCACTGGGGTTGAAATGATGGATAAAATACAGAAGGAGTCATGGGAATAAGTGCAAATAGAATTCCGTAAGAGAGGCCTGCTCCATATACTATGGCAGTAGAGAAAGGAGGAAACAGTAAGAATAGAGAAATAGGGGACAACTTTCCAGGATAGTGTATTAATTATATTTCCTTGTTTTCTGTATTCTTGATGCTCTGGCATTTGTGACGTCACTGAGTGGGGAGTGACTCTCTCTCCCAGGGCCAGCCAATTCTTAGGGCTCCACCTTTCATATGTAAACTAACCAATCCCGAACCCAAACTCTGAACCCCTTCCTCTCTCTGGCTATTATATTCCAGGAGGCAATCAATAGTCTTCTGCCCTAAATCATCCTAGAGCCAGGTCTAGACAATCAGAGACCACTCCTGGAGTCCAGACCTACCAGCATTACACAAACTAGTCAGTCCTCAGCTACTCCTACTGTTCTGACTTGCCTTTCCCATAGAAAATGCAATAAAGGGGGGGCGCCTGGGTGACTCAGTCAGTTGAGCGTCCGACTTCAGCTCAGGTCACGATCTCGCACTCCGTGAGTTCGAGCCCCGCGTCGGGCTCTGTGCTGATAGCTCGGAGCCTGGAGCCTGCTTCCGATTCTGTGTCTCCCTCTCTCTCTGCCCCTCCCCCGTTCATGCTCTGTCTCTCTCTGTCTCAAAAATAAATAAACGTTAAAAAAAAAAAAAAAGAAAATGCAATAAAGGCACTAGGCCATGCTTTCTCCTCACCCCCTCTGTCTCCTGACCAGACTGGTGTTCCCTTCTCTCAGGAAATATAATAAAAAATTGTCTTTCGGTGGCATTAACCTCTCCACATCATTACTCCGTCACCTCCATAAATTAAAATCTTGTGGGTACAATTGATACAGGTAGGTAAAGCTTGATGGGAGACTGTGAATCTTCCACGTGGAAGGGTATTCCAGAAGTAAAACTAGCTTGTGCCCTGGCCCACTTGGTGTGTGGTGAGAGTCGGTGAGACAGGACCTTTAGGGTGCTATGTCTAGTGCATATTTTCAGTTCTTTAAAGCCAGTCTGTTAACATTCCTCTTGCAATGGAGATGAGGCATAAATTATGAATAATCATGTCTGGGCCAGGTCTTACCTATATAAGATTGAATTTTCCTCAAGGTCTGGTTCTGACTGTTGTTTCTTTTGTTCTATCAAACATAGACCAGAACACAATGTAGACTTTGAATCTTGACTTTATCTCTTATTAGCCGTGTGTCCTTTTTCAAGTTCTTAAAGTTTCTGCGCTTTAGTTTCCTCATCCTTAAGTGGAAATAATACCAGCAGCCCCCTTGGAGAGTGGCTATGAAGATTACAAGGATAAATATTTGTGTAGCACTTAGAACACTGACTAACACAGAGTAAGGACTGTGCAAGCATTTGCTAAATTACTTTCTGAATCCTGCTATGGGGAAGACTTTGGAATCTGTAAAGATGTGGAAGGTATGTTCCTACCCCTAAAGAGTTTACAAGTGTAATGGAAGCTTAGAGCATTCTGGGAGGTCAAAGGGCTGCTCGTGAAACTGTATTTGCACGAGATGATGAACAGACATGTTTAAGGTGATAGCAGACTAATATTTTGGCCTTTAATCACTCTCAGATGGAAAAGGGACAAGAGAAAGTGATGGACCTAGGTTCAAAATCTGGACAAACTGACTTCCCGGCTCTGCTGTTTCCTAGCCATGTAATCTAGTTAGTTAATTTCTCTGAGTTTTAGTTTCCTCACTCATACAATGTGTACAAAACTTGAGAAGATGGGAGAGAAATAAATAATAATAATAATGATAGCTGACATTCACTGAGCACTTGATATGTGTTGGGCACTGGACTGTGAGTCTCGTGAGGAAACTACCTTAGAGAAAGTTTAGTAACTCAGTGTCCTAAGTCACTCAGCAAAAAGTGGCTGAGCTGGGATTTGAACCCAGTGACTGTTCTAATAACTGTTATTTTATGCTAAATCTCTCAGAGCTGTGCTGAAGCCAATAGGTCCTCAAATAATGGCAATAGTTGTTATTATTAATATCCTTTTTTAAAATTTATTTATTTATTTATTTTTAAATTTTTTTTCCACGTTTTTATTTATTTTTGGGACAGAGAGAGACAGAGCATGAACGGGGGAGGGGCAGAGAGAGAGGGAGACACAGAATCGGAAACAGGCTCCAGGCTCTGAGCCATCAGCCCAGAGCCTGACTCGGGGCTCGAACTCACGGACCGCGAGATCGTGACCTGGCTGAAGTCGGACGCTTAACCGACTGCGCCACCCAGGCGCCCCTTAATATCCTTGATCTATTGGGATAATAGCCATGGATCATTTAAGACTCCTTCCAAGCATTTTATTTTTTTCTCATCCCCAGCCTAGTGATATGCCATGATGTGTTGTTCTTGGCATGTATATACCAAATTATCCTAAAATTCTCAACTTTATATATTTTTTTCAAGTGATAAGGAAATAAGGAAAAGTCCTCTTGGGTCCTAGGCACATTAATTACAAAATTAATTCAATAAAGTTAGTAATGAAACAGTCTGATTACAGACACAATTAGAACTGCAGGTCTTTGCAGATGAAGAACATTAGGTTGGATAAATGATTTACTCCTAATGGATTTAATGCAATAACACCAGATCTGAAAAGTCCAAGGGATTCTGGGAGCCAAGTTGGGACTGACTTGGCCTGATAGCAACCACGCAGTCCACAGCCAGGTCAATTTACGTATTGGATCAAATGCCAGGCTAAGGCAAGGAGGCAGTTAGTTGGCAACTCAGCTGTCAGAAGGTCCTTAATGTCATCAGATGTCAGCATGATGATGTCACTTTCAAATCCTTCCTGTTCATGACTGTGACTCCCATCCTTTGTAAGAACGGTGACACGTGCAATGGCAGCCCCAATAAATCGCTTCTGACGAGCTTCCTTTTTTTGTTCAGATACTGGACAGAGTTGAATACTCAGAGGCCACCTGCTGGGCCTATGCACATAAATTGATTTGAGTGAATTATGTTAAAAAAGAGAAAACAGCTTAATTCAATAACTAACTTTTGTTTCATTTGTAGCTTTCATTTTTCTGTTTTGACTGATTTTCATTCCCCGACAAATGTCATGGCAATGTGATAGAGTGGAGGGAACACGAGGCAACAGGCAGCTCTGGGTCCATCTCTGGGTCGTGGCTGTAGGTGATGGGTGGCGGGAGGGCAGGATATTCTGGTGTAGTGTAAAGAAAAGAAGCCAGATCAAGGTTTGAATATGGCTCTGGTACTTGCTATATGATTCTCAGTTTGCTCATCTTAAAATGTGTGTTAGACATCAACTTCCCAGTTCAAGTCATACGTGAAAAAATGGTAGAGTAGAAAACTCTATTTAAGTAATTATTCGTGTGAATTAAATGCCCGACAACACAGGCTTAACAATAACCAGCTGCTTTTCGTCTCCTCTCTCCATCAGAATTGCAATGCTTTTTTTTTTTTTTTAAATTTTTTTTTCAACGTTTATTTATTTTTTTTTTGGGGACAGAGAGAGACAGAGCATGAACGGGGGAGGGGCAGAGAGAGAGGGAGACACAGAATCGGAAACAGGCTCCAGGCTCCGAGCCATCAGCCCAGAGCCTGACGCGGGGCTCGAACTCACGGACCGTGAGATCGTGACCTGGCTGAAGTCGGACGCTTAACCGACTGCGCCACCCAGGCGCCCCAGAATTGCAATGCTTTTGTAGGCAAACGTGATGAGGGGCCACAGCATCCAGAAGCCATGGAGTTCTGGACCAGAAAACTCGAAATAACAGATACATAATTTTGTGCTTGATTGGATATCCTCTCCGAGTAGACCCTGGTCTAAATAAATAAGAGGCACTAACAGTTTGGAACCATAAGTGAGAGGAGGAATATATTAATTGAGAACACCGTATCTGTTAGCTTATTTTCTTCCCTGGGTTGAGAAAAAATTAATAAGCCAGGTTAGCTCAGTAACACATTCTTCTGCAGGTCAGGGTTTGAGAACTACTGGTTTCGAGGGACACCCTCACCCGGGACTCAAGATCCCTGAGTGAGCACCAGCCCCTCCCTGTGCCTTACCTTCAGTTTCCTAGCCCATGCCCATCAGATCAGGCTGTGTTCACAGTGCCTGTCTTCATCACGGGGCTTAATGTCCACTCATTCCTCCATTTACTCATTCCCTTTTCTTAGACCCTGGGCTTTGTCAAGGCCCTTCCCTGAATGGGTTGCTTTCTGATGTCCTTCCCTGGCTCTGTGCCTACAATACTGTATCATCTTTGAGGAGCAGGTTAAGGGCATCCAGCATAGCACATTTCCCTTCCCAGCTCTTCTTGGGCTGACGGTGCTTTCCAAAACTCTGCAAGGGCAAAAGTTTCCTTTGTACCCGGGCAGTGATGTCTAGGATTGAAGTGGATATGAGCGGATACTAACAGGCACTTGTGTCTGGCACAAAGATGTTCATAAGATATTGTTGAACCGATGTGTGAGTGAATAAATGAAAGAACAAAAGAGCAAATAAATGAACGGAGGATAAGTCAATGAATGCGTAAGAAATGGAAGCAGGGGTAGCAATTTGAAGAGGTGAAACGATATGTGAGCAAATGATTGAATGAAATAATGAATAAATGATGCATGGATGACCACAGTTCAGTCAATGCTGCAGTGAACCGAGGCTGATTTTCTGGCATGGCCAACCTGGCCTGGGCTAGTGCACATGGTTCTCTTGCAATTCTCCTCAGAATCTTCATTAGGATAGCAATTTTCCACCCTATTGTTTCAAGTTTGGATTGTAAGATTGTTACCATTTGTAACTCTAAGCTGCATTAGGCACGGGCTCCTCTTGCTTGGTGCTCTTGATTTGTTCAGCTCAAACCTTGGTTGGGCCACTTTTCAGCTCTCCTTGCTGAACACTGCTATCTACGGGGCTGAAAACAAAGGGGCAGGGGCTGGAGGGTTCAATGTGCAGCTGCCTAGCCCACATGTCTGACAGTGGGGGCCCCACAGCCTCTGTGGTTCTTGGAATGCCGTTGATAACTTGGCTGTTATGGGTGATGTTCCTTATCTGCCCTCCCACAGTTTGTGGTACTGCAGAGAGAAAGGGAGAGAGGAAAATTCACTGAACAGAGCAAAGTGTCTCTCCCAGATCCTATGGGCCAGGCACCTTGCTAGGCATTTCCCTACCACAACAGTCCTTGAGCTCAACGTTGATCTTCCTTTGCAGAACTGCAGGCCCAGAGAGGTCAGACCATTTTTCCCCAAGGTCAGACAGGGAGGCAGAGGCAGAGGCAGAATTAAAATCTTGGTCTCGGAGAGGTCAGAGCCATGAAATGTCTGTTAGAGGGGGCGACAGTTCTGTTTTTCCTGTGGTCTCTGGGCTGCCTATGGGCCATATCTTTGCGGATGGGTTAGGTTAGTACAGGCTTAGGGCAAGGTTGCCTGGATCATCTTTGCTGCTTCTGGGAGTGAGAGGAGAGAGAAGTGGGTGCCCTGTGATAGGTCCATAGTGAGATGAAAGGGACCATGAATTTGGATGAGAAGAATGGGCTCTCTGTGGTCAGTAGCAGGTCAAAGACTGGGGCTCCGAGAGGCACCAGGGTGTGAAAGGGTGCTGAGAATCAGCTAAGGGCCGGTGGAGGTGAGGCCAGTGTCCTGCCTTCAGTATCAGGCAAGGTGCTACGGGCAGGCTGCTATTTATTCTTTCTCATTCCTGGTGAAATGCTTCTGTTCCTATGCCTGAAAGGCTCTTGGCTTCTGCGAGACAAGGGTCGATGGGCAGATTCTCCAGAAATGGGGACACAGGAAGCAGGTGATTGGGGAGCACTCTGCTGTGTCCCTGGGGGTGCATTTCCAAGGTTCCCAAGGTCAAGCAAAGTGGGGCACAGCCCCAAAAGCAGTCAGGGTTAAGGTCCTAAATATTCTCACCCGAGACTGAATGTCTCAGCAGGAAGAGGAATTACCAAATTCATTCATTAAGTGCCCATTGACACTTCTATTATAAAGAGTGATCATTTGTTTTTATTGAGATCTCTTCCCTTGATTAAAACCATTAGCACCAATGAGTAACCACAGATCAATCCACAAGCTTTTGTAAATGCCCCCAATTTGGTCCTTATTGCGGCATGAATACATCGATTATACCTCTTAAGCATCTCTCCCAGCTGCCCACTTATCTCCCCCTCCACAGCTGCCACTCCGGTCCAAGCTCCCTGCTCACCCGCCATTTCTCACCTAACCCAGTCCCGTCCCTGCTTGGTTCTCCAACCCCCTGCCTGAGACGCCGCGTGCTTGTGGAACTACTACATTGGAGGCAGGAAGATGCAAGGATGGGAGCTTGTTGGGAGCTGTGCCTGAGGGGAGGAGGGAACTGGAGAGGTTTAAGCCATCAGTGGCAGCCAGGAGACTGGAGGCAGCAGCTGTGGGAGAATCTGGTGGGTAGAGCAGAGAGGACGTGGGGCCAGTTTGGATGGGGAGGAGGGAGAAGGGGGTGTTTCTAGGCTGGCCTGCTAGCAGTGCCCATGGGGAGGGGAGGAGGTGTGGAGGATGTCCACTATGATGGTTCCTACCTACTCCCACCTCAGAGGTTGCAGTGTAGGCTCCCTGCACTGGGAGGTCCCTCCCTGGGGAGGGAGAATCTGCCATGGGGAGCTCTTCCCTTCCTCTGTTAGCTCTGGGCCTCACGTCTCCCCCTCTGAGGCCATGGTAATCTGAAGGCAGGGACTTCCCAGGACTTGTCAAGGTCCATTTACACTGAGGATGCCAAACACGTTTCTCTTTTACATTTTAATTTGGTTCCATGACTATCACAATAGTCCCCACTGTCTTGAATGTCCCAGATATGTCCTGAGATCAAACAGATTTCAAAGTCTTCCTTTCTGTCCTCTGGTCCCTCTCCACTACCCCCCCTCCTTTCCCCCTTACACCGCCCTCAGGGGACTTGGGGTCCAGTAGCATCCCAACCTTCCCCTTACCCGCACTGATTTACTTACTCTCTGACTTTGGGCAAGTCATTTACCCTCTCTGGCACTCAGGGAAAACAGAGCGGGCTTGGATTAGGAAGTAAGACAGACTTTCGGGACTTTTCATTTGAGTGCCCTTGGATTCGTCTGGGAGAGGGAGACAGAGCCAGAGACAGATGGTAGAGAAGTCCTTCAGTTCAAGGGGGCCCAAGTTCCCCTAACTGTCCACCGACCTCATGCCTGCAGGAGCCAGTGTGGTGGAAACTATAGCAGCTACATATGACATCCTGGAGGGAAATACAGAGACAGGGATTGAGAAAAAAGAGACCGAAAGGGGAGAGGCAGAGAGAGATACTTAGGTAAGGAATAATAGAGCAGAGAGAGGGATGTGGGTGAAAGAGAAAGGAGTCTGATCACATTTTGTCCCCAAGACACTAACGCTGCGCCTCATTTTGGGACTTCTGAAAGCCCAGGATAGAAGAGAAGCCTGTTCTCCTTCCCAGGATATTTGAAGGAACTTGTGTGGGTCCTGTGGGGTGAAGTGCATTCCATAAGGAAAATCATTTCCATAGTGACGTGAGTCCACCTCTACTTAGTGCGTATAGTGGGGAGCAACACCGTTTGTCCCTGGACACGACGCCTTCTGCTTTGCACTTGCTGCTAGCACCTGAGAGTCCGCGGAACACAGCCCCCTGCTCTGACTCACGCATGCGTTTTGAGATGTCATTGCTCTGGAGGTGACTCAACAAACCCATTTTCTGAGGCCAAAATCAAGGCAGGGCTTGGAAGTCTTAACAGACGCACAATTCATTAATTTCTTCATTGTCCTCCCCTCACTGCACAAATGGACCAAGCTTGGACCATTCGTCATACCAGTCGACATTCTCACTTACTCTGTTTTCCATTTGCACTCCGGGGTCCTTGCCAGTGAATAACTAGATCTTGGCATCACCAATCTCTGTCTTCTCCCAGGGGCCTTCATCTTTGCTGTGTGATTATTCTGTTTTAATTTTGAGGGTCTCGTGACTCCTGGAGGACAGCCTCCCACAGGGGTGATGGGGGCTGGGAAGCCAGCCAGCCTCCGGTGCCTGGGACGAGCTGCTCATTACTGCAGGTGCCCGTCTGTATGCCCCCCCGGGTGCCCTGCCCACACAGGCAGCTGAAGACGGCGCGGCTGTGCAGTTGCAAGAAGATGGCGATGGCTTTTTAATAGCTGGGGGCCCCCCCTCATTCATCTGCACATGCTGAGTTTATTTTGCCATTTGTCAAATTCTGACTCTAGGGGACCTGGGTTTGGAGTGGTTTCGGGCTTCAAGATTGATGACCCGAGTGAATGACAGGTCCCCCTTCTCTTCTAAATAGATGGTGTGGCCAATAGGAAGCCCCATCGCCCGCTCATCTCTGAGAGGCCCATTTCTCCACCGCTGCTGAGGCCAGAGATAAAATATTTATTTGGGAGCTAACCAATATGCCACAGCTGCCTCCCTGCCTGTGCTAGACAGCGAACGAGCTCCGAAACGAGGAAGCAGCTTAATGGCTCAACCCGGGTCCTCGCTTTGCCAAAGGGAGGAACGAATGGAAAACAAGAAGAAGATTCCAGTCCTCTGGAGACTGGGTATTCATTGGATGGAGATAGCTCTCTATGGAGGTATGCATTTCCTGTGGCTGCCTCAGATAGTCCTACAACACACTTGGGCTAGAGCAAGGAGCCAAAGGAACAGGGTGTTTGAGGGAAATAAAGCACCATTTTCTTAGGCAGGAGGGACACTTCATGGAATCTTGAATTCCCAGGAGTTGTGAAATCCTAAACCCAGTCCAAACCTCTAATCCTTGAATCCCCGCTAGAACATTTCTCCTTATATTGGAATGCTTAACGGCTATGGCGAAATCACGACTTCTCAAAGCAGATGATGCCCTGTTTGGAATAATCTGTCTGTTGAAAGCATTTTTTTTTTTTTTTTAAGTGCTGAATTGACATCTGTCTCTCTCTGCAAGTTCTACCCACTGGATCAAGATTAGTTTAGGAAGCACACAGACCACATCCACTCCCTCTCCTTAATGGCTCTGGTAAAAAGAAAACCACAGGTCAAGCTGGAGTCACTTGCCCCCAGGATAGCAAACCAAGACTTAATTGCAGTTGTAACTACTCTAGGAGGGGAGTTTTCAGCCAGCCAATCTGAATTTTCTCATCAGTATGAATGAGGTAATCAGACACGGGCTTTCTCCATTTCCTCCCACCCAAAGGAAGATGAGGTAATCAGCAAGGTAAGACCCCCACTGCCTTTCCCAGCAAGGGAAGGTGACCTTGCCCTAAACAACCTTTTCTTTTCTTTTGTTAATAGTTCCTTGCCCATCCCCCTTCTTATAAAAACCTTCCATTTTGCGAAGCTCTGAAGAGCTCCTTTGCTTCCTAGGTAGGATGTTAATCCGATTCATGAATCACTTAACAAAGTCAATTAGATCTTCAGATTTACTGGTTGAATTTTTTTTAACAGCCTTCAGCGGAAAGAAAGTAACCGCATTCTCTTTGAGACTTCTTTCCTCCAGGCTGTCTCCCCACAGGGCTCTTTCATGCTGGGCGCTGGGGATACACAGAGAAATAAGTCTAGTGAGACTGAGGACAGGTACCTCAAAGGACACGCTTTCAAATCCCTTTACCATGCTGGCAGTTGAGGAGGGAGCCCGCGCATGGCTAGTTATTCCAACATTTCCACCCCTCTGCTCATTTCCTTCCTAACTCACCCCCAAGAAGAGAAGGTTGGCAGTTCAGGATTCAGGATGCTCATTGGGCCCTGTTTGACTTGTGGGTAAGGCCACTGTGGGTGAAGAGTTCATACCATAAATGCAAGTTGTCCTCTCCCCTTTGCAGCCTGGTCCCCAGGAAGTAAGGAGGCCAGGCAGGGCTGGACTACTCAGGATAGACTCAACCGTGCTTTCTCTGTTCTGCCTCTTCTGTGCTTACAACCAGGCCAGGCCTACTTTGTTGACTCCACCCTCTTAGAATCAGAAGTTACTGGCATGTCTGTGTGTGTGTGTGTGTGTGTGTGTGTGTGTGTGTGTGTATTGTGGGGACCGTTTGACTAACAAGAGAAATCCTATGTCAAGGGATTCCCTCCTAGGTCAAGGGAATTAGAGACTTGCTCGGCTTCCTTGCTTATCTTGTTATTCTTGTTTTGCAGCAACTCCCTAGTTGAGGGACTCTCAGGAGGGTACAACTCAGGAATTCCCAAGCCTCTGGCTTCACACCATATGGATAGTACCAACCTTCAGGTTAATCTTTCGTTTCCTTATACAGAAAGGTCTGTGACATCCAGACCTAAACTGAATACCTACCTTAGAAAATAAAAATGTAAAAAAGATGGCCATGAGGCACTTATGCCTTGCCGGCCAGAGGGGGATGGGGTAGCATTGCTGTATCTGTCGGTCTCTCTCCTCCTTGCCCTGGAGGGGAAGGGCAAAGATGGGTGATAGATGTGTACTGGGTCTCCTCCCTCTCTTGGCTCTTGGTCTATGGGTAAAGATGAAAAGCAGCTCAGAGAGATTGAACTGGGTGTGCTCAAAAGAAATAATGTCAAGAAGTACGCCCACTGAGGCTGGGGTTTTGTTCATCTGAGGGATGAATGATTTGTCCAACCTCATGCTATGCCACCACAAAAGGTGGTTGGCTCGGTCTCCTTCGGGTGCTTGGTGGAACGATCGTTAAAATAATGACAGCAGTTTCTAATGCCAGAAAAGGTGGAAGTGAGCAATGAGTAAGAATGAAAAAGCAGATAAAGACCACTAGAGAAATAATGGCATCCAAGTCTCTACATTCTTTATTGGAAGAAAATGTAGCAACATCTATCAAAATTAAAGACATGTCTACTCTTTGATCCATACATTCCATTTTTAGTTTTTTTTTCCTACAGATATACTGGTACAGGTAGGTAAAGATACATGAACATGGACATTAATTCTTGGCAATATGCAAGAAAAGAAGGAACTTACATATCCATCAATGGGGGACTAGTTACACAACATGATCTGTCTTTATGAAAGACTATCACAGAGCCTTGAAAAAGAATGAAGCTGATCTAATTGTGGTGATATGAAACTATCTTTGGGACATATTAAGAAAGAAACCTTACAGAACAGTGTGCTTCCATTTGTGCAAACTGCAAAGGTCTATTCACAGACATATATGCTTGTATATGTTTAAACTATTTCTGGAAGGGTATATATAAGAATGGTAATACTGAGGGGCACTTGGGTGGCTCAGTCGGTTAAGCATCTGACTTTGGCTCAGATCACGATCTCATGGTTTGTGAGTTCGAGCCCTGGGTCGGGCTCTGTGCTGACAGCTCACAGCCTGGAGGCTGCTTCAGATTCTGTGTCTCCCTCTCTCTCTCTTCCCCTCCCCCACTCATGCTCTGTCTCTCTCTCACTCTCTCAGAAACAAACATTAAAAAAAAAAGAATTGTAAAAAAAAAAAAGAATGGTAATACTGCTTTACTTTGGGTTGGGAATGGTGGTGAGGGAATAAGGAATGGAGAAGGAAGGAGGCTTGGTTTTCTTTGTATACAATTTTGCATTCATTTAAATTCATTATCATAAGCTTGTACTCTATTCTCAACGAAAAGAGTGTATAATAAAAAGGAAGCATATGCCTTCTGCACATCTGCCAAATGCTGAGCCTCTCATTGTCCCAGATATTTGTTGAACACACATTGTTTGCAGCACACTGCGCTCGCCCAATTCAGGGAGGAAGTGGAAGCGATGCTTTCGGAGAACGTACTGTCCAGGTGGGAAGCAAAATGTGTTGACATACTTATCGTACAAGTCAGAGGGAAAATTTAATCTTCTCCAGGGAGCTGGAGAAGATTTTGTAGAGCTGGTGTGTAAGGTATTGGTAGTAAAATTTTGAGACCTGAAGATGGACGAATGGGACACGGCCGAGAGAGCAGCAGGAGCAAAAGATACAGAACAGGAAATGGACGACCATGTTGTGCCTGCTCGTCTGCTTGCTCTACCATCAGAAATCCTTTCTTTGGGGTTATGGTATCATTTGTTTTCAGGAGTCTTTGTGAGAATGCAGACACTTGCTTTTGATTGAGGTATAAGAGAATAGATTTAGTGGGAATACCAATAAACCAGCTCCTACCCCTCCCCACAAAAATGACTGGATTTGTAGCATTCGCCAGTTTCCATGGTGTGACTCTTCCCACCATGGCTGCCTTCAAGCTACCCATACAATATGGAAGTTAGGAAGAGACACACATAATCCATTCTTTTTAAGTTTGACAGAGCTCGCGCCAACAAGTCACTGGAGACGTTAGGATCCCACAGTATCAGGGGCACCTGGGTGGCTCAGCCTGTTAAGCATCTGACTTCGGCTCAGGTCGTGATCTCATGGTCCGTGGGTTTGAGCCCCGTGTGGGGCTCTGTACTGACAGCTCAGAGTCCGGGGCCTGCTTTGGATTCTCTCTCTCTCTCTGCTCCTCCCCCACCCATACTCGATCTCTCTCTGTCTCGCAAAAAGTGTATCAGAGCTAAAAGGGACATCGAAGAAATTATTTTCTTATTTATTTGTTTATCTATCTATGTATACATTTTTTAAAGTTTATTTTGAGAGAGAGACAGCATGTGTACATGTGTGCACAAGTGGGGGAGGGGCAGAGAGAGAGGGAGAGCGGGAATCCCAAGCAGCCTCCAGAGTCCCACTCGGGGCTTGATCCCACAAACGGAGAGATTATGATTTGAGCCAAAATCAAGAGTTGGAAGCTTAACTGACTGAGCCACCTGAGCCCCTGAGGAATTTTTTTTTAAGTTTATTCATTTATTTTGAGAGAGGGGGGTGGAGGGGCAGAGAGAGAGAGGGAGAGAGAGAGAATCCCAAGCAGACTCCATCCTGTCAGTGTCCCACATGGGGCTCAAACCCACAAATGGTGCGATTATGACCTGAGCCAAAATCAAGAGTCGGACCCTTAACTGACTGAGCCCCCCGGGCACTTCCCGCCCTTTTAAGTAAGTTTACAGGCACTGCTGGAGAAAAATTTAAAAAAAAAATTTTTTTTTAACGTTTATTTATTTTTGGGACAGAGAGAGACAGAGCATGAACGGGGGAGGGTCAGAGAGAGAGGGAGACACAGAATCGGAAACAGGCTCCAGGCTCTGAGCCCTCAGCCCAGAGCCCGACGCGGGGCTCGAACTCACGGACCGCGAGATCGTGACCTGGCTGAAGTCGGACGCTTAACCGACTGCGCCACCCAGGCGCCCCTGGAGAAAAATTTTAAATGCACCTTAGCCACACATGGGAAAATGAAGGTGTTTGCACAATGTCAGGGGAGGTAGCAGAGTTGGGACATTATCTTCTACCTTTTAGTTTAGTGAAATTTCTACTTCTCCTTGGGAATCACTAATATAATAGATGGAGTGTGGAACTGTGCTGTTTTGAGGGAACACGAGTGCATAACGAAAGGCAGAGAAATTTCTCCTAGAGATCAGAGGTAGGGTTCTGGCATGTGTTTTGGTCAACAGGAGGGGTCTGTGTGCTGGGGGTTTTATGCAAGGACTATTGCTGGGAGGAAGGGTCAGAGTCGGAAGAGATTTTGGGGGGAAGGCTTGGAAGACAAAATCCCCAGTGGAACAGTTCTGTTCGGGACTGACTTCTCTTCCTGGGACAGGAACATAATATGCTGACCTGGTGTACTGAAAAGAAAAAGTGGGCAAGTCCCATCCATGGCCTTAAGGATCTGTGTGCATGTGGGCAAGTTATTTCCCCTCTGCAGGGGTCAGAGTCTTCCTCCTTTAAGAGCGGCCAGGAGGTGGGGGTTGGGAGATGGTTTCCCAGGACCCTTCCAGTGTGCCCGTCTCTGAGCCTGTGAATCAGTCACTCAGCAAAGAAGTCCCAACAACCATAATGTAAGAAGTGGGGGAAAGAGCTGGTAGAGCCTGCTGGGTTTAGTTGTTTACACCCATTCTGGACAGACAGAGAGAAATCAGAAGCAATGGGAGGCAAAAGTGAGGTTTCTTTTTGAGTTTACGGCAGGTCCAGGGAGGAGAAGATATATTAGGGAAAAACAAGATGGAGGTTCCTCTCGATCACGTCATGCTTTAAAACGACAGGACAGCCCGCCCTGAAAGCTCTTCAGTGGGGACTCATTACTTTCAGGGTGAGGTCCAAATTTCTTTGCATGGGTATAGGGAGATCCATTTTATTCCCTTGCTTGTTTTTTCAGTCTCCTCTCCTGAGTCCCCCAGTCTACTCCCCTGAATTGCCCAGGTGGTGCTCCGGGAGCACCTACTGCTAGCTAACATCCTATGGTTTGGTCCTCAGCCTTTGCACAGAACCCCTCCTGGAATGTTCTCCCCATCACATTTGCTGGGCAGACATCTACTCCTTCTTTGAAATCTTGTTCCAGCATTCCAGTGTCTTCCTTAATTCTTTTTTACGTGGCAGCCCTGCCTCCAGAGAGAGACAATCACTCCCTTCCCTGTCTGGCATCCATTCTATGTGAATGCCATTTTAATGCATTGCATTCAAGT
This sequence comes from Herpailurus yagouaroundi, assembly GCF_014898765.1. Taxonomy (NCBI): domain Eukaryota; kingdom Metazoa; phylum Chordata; class Mammalia; order Carnivora; family Felidae; genus Herpailurus; species Herpailurus yagouaroundi. The sequence goes on along the minus strand of NW_024412446.1, from coordinate 3,429,095 downwards.
TTCTGTGTTTGTCTCTCCTACTTCACTGTGAGCTCCGGAGGGCAGGTAACTCCTGTCTTGGCTCCTGAGGTTGAAACAATGACAACTGTTGGAGCTGGTGACTGACTCCCAAATGCTGATAAAAACCAAAAAGAGAGAAGGAGAATAAAGCTTCTCCTGTAACCCGCCCTAGAGCGCCACCAATGGAGACAGAGTCCAGTGGGCCAACCAGATGCAAAGACTTTTGCTGAAAGCCAGATGGGAGTGCTAATCTACCCAGTCCCTCCAATTGTTTTTAACTGAGCCCCTAAGGGGAAATCAAGTGAAGCTCCCAGAGGGGTGGGCAGGAGGGTTGTAAAGATACTGTAGAGCAAGGTTAATGAAAGCCTTGTTCAAGGCAGCTCCATGCTGGGCTCCAATAACGTCATTCTCTCTGGAGGGGAAGATCCTTCCTCAGCTCCCATAAAAACCCATGCCACTGCTAAGAGCCAGAGTGGATGTTGTGGCGTGTCCCCAGATCCTCTTTCAGCACTGAGGGATTCACTCCACCCACCTTCCTTCGCCTTCTGTGGATGCTGCTCTCCAGAGCATGCCCCATTAAACTTCTTGCATGCCAACCTCCAACCTGGAGTGTGCTTCCTGAGGAACTTATCCTAGCGGGTAGTATCAGCCTGCTGCTGGGGGCTGTTGAGATTAGCAGAGTGGTCAGAGTTGGTAGGTTTGGGTGATGATCTCTTGGGACGGGGCAGGAACTGATATTACAAACAGAATGGTGACTCCATCAGAGCCACCAGGGGAGCCACAGTAAGGACTGGGGTCAACAGAGGTCATCAGAGTGGTGCTTAGCCCTGGTCCCCAAGCAGTGACCCACCATGGTAGTCTGGGACTTTAGCAGAACCAAGAATGCGGCAGTGGGAGTGGGTCACACTTCTGATATCACCCTGGCAGGAGCTTTCAGGGTGCTTCTGTCTCACAGGGTGCTCTCAACCATGGCTACACCTTCGACTCCCTTCAAAAATACTGATTCCAGCTCTTGAGTTTGAGAGACTTTCAAGGCTTCGTTAACCTACAGTAAGGCATAAGCCCTTGCCTGTTGTAAAGAGTCGGTTTCTAATGTGTGGCTCTGGTTGAGAACTACCAATATGGTAGAAAGATGATACACTCTTGTATCAGACAGAGCAGGGTTTGAATCCTGGTCTTACTGGTGGTGGGGGAACTTTAGCATGTAGCTAATTTTCTGAGCTTCCATTTCTTCATCTGTAAAATCCTGTAAATCATATATTTTATAGAAATGTTGACAGGAAAATATGCTAATAGTAATCGCAATGATGGTGATGGTAGCCTTCGGTCAGTGAGGTTATTCTCACGATCATTGTTATCACAACTTGTGTCCGCACTTGGCCTTATACTCCTCCTCCTCCAGGGTACAGCACCTTAGGGTAGACTTGCCTTTCTTAGCTCTTGCCCTATTAGGGGGGAGATCTGTCTCCTTATGCCAGTTGTAGCTATTTGCAGTCCAGCACACTGTAGCTACAGCAGCTAAGTGGAAACCCACTGCCTCTGCTGGGGTTGACCAGATGATCAAACGTTGGCATCCACGGTTGCATTTCTGCTTACGCCTAGAATAACACGTGCAGCAGTTCAGCCCTTCAAGACCATGTGCCTGCTGTGTGGAAAAGTAAGCAACACGGGTGTTACTCATACCTAAGGGCAGCAATGAGGCCCAGGGATACTCAAATGATAGCCCCAGAATTGCACCAGTTACTACGCGGCTTTGAACAAGTTCCTTTTTCCTCTCGGTGTCTCAGTTTCTCGCTCTGAAAAATAGGAGTGGCTGATCCGGAAAACTGAACACTCCGCTCAGTTTGGTGCTGCTGGTTCTCCGAACATCCACCCTCCCCACCCCAAGGAAGATGCCTTGGGGGCTGGTATCATGCCTGCCTTTTCCCACAGACTCCAATGTCAAAGTCAGGGCTCCGAGAGATGCCACTGTGCTGTAAGGGACCTGAGAGTCTGTTCTGGCTGCTGCCCACCCGAGATCCCTTCAGCCCCGCCCCCCAAGGGTTGTAAGTTTCCCCATTTCTCCTCCTGCCACCGAGAACTTTAAATAGCCTCCAGCACACTATGTGGGTGCCAGAAGTTTTAATTAAATAATGTCCAGCTGTCAGAAAAGCTGTTATAAACGGTCCTTTTGTCTGCACCACTGTCTGGGAAGCCAGGAAGGAGAGAAGCTAGTGGGTTATAAATACGAAGGCAGAAGTTCAGTGGGGAGCCTGGGGGCAACAGCTTTTAGGCACCCTGAAAGCCACTGAAGGGATTCTATTTATTTTTAATATGTGATTAGTCCATGGAAGGGCTCTTAGCCCTGGCTCCGTGACTGCATGTGCATAGGGGATAACCTGAAAAGGACTGGGCAAACCGGGGTCCTTGTGAAGAGCTGTCTCTCCCAGACTGCAATCGGTATCCGCTTTTACACTCCAGGTGGGAAAGTAGAGGGCAGGGTGGGTGCTGGCAATTCAGAGACAGTTCTCAGATGAACTTTCGTGATCGCTTACCTCTTCCCCTCCCTTTTTTTGGTCCCTCCTTCCTCTCTTTCAACACATACTCTTGAATCTCTATGACGTTTGAGAGTTCTCTCTAACAAAGAGGAATATATACATACTTGTGGAGTATGCATTAAGTGCTAGGTATTTCATGTATATTACTCCATTTAATTATTGTCAAACACCCAGAAGATAACTATTATAAAGACTGATATTGTAGATGAAGAAACTGAGGCTTGTTGAGATTAAACAACTTGCCCGGGTCACATAGCCAGTCATGAAAGGACTGGGGACTAGAACTCCATTAGGCTACAGACAATATCTTTTGTGTATTGTCTTGCCGTGGTGCTGCTGCAAAGGTACCTGGCACAGATAGAACTGGAGAAATATTTACAAAAGGAGGAAAGGAAGGGAGGGAAGGGGGATGGAGGGTAGCAACTCCATTCTGTCACTCACCAGAGCCAACAACCTTTCCATCATGACACATTATCTCTGGAGAGCACAGGCAGGCAGGTAGAAACTAGTTAAAATGTATAAATCAGTTGAGGGAAAGGCGTTGCTAAAAGGTGCATAAAAACAACATGATTAGGAAGCAGAAAGTTGGTTTCAAGAGTCGTAGAGGAGGTGGAGCTAAAATGCTATGGGTAGTCAGAAGAGGGAGGTATGACTTCCAGCTACAGGAATGGGGGACTCCATGGAGGAGGCTGAATTTGCGCCTTGAAGGATGAGTGGGATTTGGACATTGAGAGATGAACGGCAGGTAGGCTCATCAGACAGAAGAGATGAGGAAGAATCATGAGTAGCCTATCAAGGAAGAGATAGACGCATGGTCAGCGCATCTGGGAACCACCGGATTGGAACCTGAGCTTCATGGTGTCCTGGTGAGGTGCCTGGGACTAATCTGGCAATGCCATGGGTGAGGGAGAGGTGGCCAGGGCTAAGGCAGCCCAGGCTGAGTGAGCCTGAGTCTGTGAGTACATGCGTGCGTGTGTATACGCATGTATATGCCAAGGGGGTGGTTGGTACTTTTGCCTGAGCTTAGGTGCCATTAGATGCAAGTGGAAATTTGTCTGTTTCTTTGGTGGATCTGTTATGTACAGGTCTGCCATTAACCTCTGTCTGGGCATTCACAGAGATCTGATGATGGGTTCTGCAACCAGCAGAAACGGTATGGAGTGACTCCCAGGATGGGCATATTCTGGTGGGTAGAGGACTTAGGCCCTAGCCTGCCCCTAGGAGACAGGGTCAGGTATGGCACCACAATGGTGGTTTTGGGGGTAAGAGGGTGTAGCACAGGGACTTGGGAGCTGGAAGGAGCTAGTCAGGGATAAGCGCTCTGACTTCACTTCTCTTCATCTGTCCCCACCATCCTGCAACCTGCCACCAGCATAGACAGGCTGGCCTAGGGCCGAGGGGCAGTGAAGGCTTCTCAAGGCTATTATTGAGCTGTCCCTCGCTTCTGCCAGACGTTCTCTGAGAGTGATAGGAACACAGGTCACAGGAGCAAACAGTTCACTGGTTTGGGGGAATCATTAAATAATGGTAGCCAGTGCCCTTCACCTATGTGGACAGGCCTGGCAGCATCCCCAAAGGCCAAATGGAAACTCCCAGAGCTGTTTCAAGAGGCATGGATGCTCAAAATGAGAAGAGCTGAGGCAGAGAGACTCAGGGTTACCTTGATGAGAGCCCTCCCCAGCACAAGACAAGAGCCCAGCCCAAGACAGCTGTCACTTTTGGGTGGAGAAGTCATCCCTTGATGGCCACAGAAGCCTGGCTCTTCCATTGATGGGGAGCCCTTGATTCCAGCTTTAGAGCAGGTGGTGTAGATAATTCTCCACGGGATGGGATTCAAGGGACACGGGTGGAGGATTCTAGCGACACTAGATACGAAGCAGGGATTCTGAATTTAGCATATCTGCCATCAAGCCCAGGCAGGTATCCTGGGTGGCCTTGGGCATGTCTCTAAATGTTTCTGGGCCTTGACTTTTATACTTACAAACATTTATTCAGCAAGCACCTTGGGAGCACCTACTGTATGCGAAGTGCTGTGTTAGGTACTGGGGAGCAGACAGCAGAGAAAAGTAAATGATCTCTGCCCCCATGGCACTCCCAGTTTAGTGGAAATAAACAAGTAGTCACACAAACAAGTGCATTATAATGCATCACAATAAATTCTCTGAGGCAAAGGTAGTGTGGGTCCCATGGGAGAACCCCTGGGTTGGCCTAGGAACTGATACCTGAAGGGTAAGTACAAGTTATCTGAGTCAGACTTGGAGGAAGAGCTTGTGCAAAGGCCCTGAGGAGCAGAACATAGTAATATGTTTTAGGAGCTGAAGTTAAACCTGTGTGGCCCGATTGCAGTGAGCAAGGGGCAAAGCAGAATGACATGAGGCTGGGGTGGAGGGCAAGAGACGGGCCGATCACACAGGAGCCCTTCAACCATGAGAAAGATTGCGGACTTCACCCCATGATTGTTGGGAGGTCACTGCTCAAATCTGAACAGGAGTGTGATGATTAGATTCACATGCTGAAAATAAAATAAACAATCAGAGATGGAAAAAAACCAACAAAACCACAAAATACTTGGACCTCCCTGCAGGGGAAAAAAGAGATTTGAACAAGGATTTTCATGTTATAGCATTTACCCCCATGGGAATAATCTACTAGCAGAACAAAGAATTATGTACGAAAATATTCATTATAGTTAAAAAGACCAAAACCACTCTGGCTGTTGTGTGAAGAGAATAAACACTAATAAGTCTCTTGTGTTTGCTTTGAGCTAAGAAAGACAGAGGCAGGGCCTCAGCCTCAGTGGGACCAGAAGCAATGATTCTCAACCTTGGCTGTACTTTAGAGACACCTGCTATGATAGCCAGCTTCCAAAACGCACCCCCCCCAACCCCGCCAAAGCCTTACCCTCCTGGTATACATGTCCCTAGGTAGACCCTCCCACAACAAATAGGACTATCCTGTTCAATGTAACCCAAGAGGGTATGTGGAGACAATGGAGTGTGAATTCCAAGGCCAGGCCAAGACAAAAGACGTGGTGGCTTCTGTCTTGCTCCCACCTTCTTACATCCCTTGCTCTGGGGAAAGCCAGCTGCCTGTGGTAAGGATGACCAAACAACCCTATAGAGAGATCCATGTGGCAAGTTACTGAGGCCATCAGTCAATAGCCATGTAGAAGAGCCATCTTGGAATCAGGCCCTCCAGCCCCATCTAATATCTTGACTATAACCTCATGAAGGACCCTAAGCCAGAACCACTAAGCCACTCCTAGATTCCTGACACACAGAAGGTATAAGAGGATGCCTATCTATTGCTTTAAGTCATAAAGTGATCTGCTGTGTAGCATTAGGCAATCAGTGTTCCTAGGGAGCTTTAAAAAATATTGATGCTCAAGTCCCATCCCCCAGAGATTCTGATTCTTTTGATCTAGGGTAAATTCCAGGCATTGGTGTGTCTAAAAGCCCTCAGATGACTCTAATGTACAACCAAGATTGAGAACCACTGATGAGTGTAGTGGGTAGGTCAACCAAGAAAACTTAAGCATGGTATTGCCTCAATTTCCAGAGCTAGAACTCAGTTTATGTTGAGGGTTCTATCCTGGGGGAAGGAAAAAGCCCAGTTTGTGGATTACAGCCCTGGGTCATTGCGCACTTACGGTCAGGTTGCCTTAGTGTCCACGGCTTCTGACCAGAGGATACCTAAATTTCCCTGAGGATACAGGCCTATAGAAAGGAAATTAGTGGCTTTAGCTGAAGGGAGAAGAGAAGTCCAGCACCAGGCAGATAAATCCACCTTCTACAGACCACAGCTTTGACCCATAAACCCTCTCTGCATTCCTACACCTTCAGGATGAAGGTGTACAGGATGCTCAGTGTTCCAGTGATGGACAGCTCTCCTGATTCCTCCCACCTGCCATTGAGTTTTCTGCCCAGACCCTGTTCCTGCCTCTGAATATGCTCTTTGAAAACTTTATGAGCAATGATGACAGCTGACTCTGAAAACCTTTGTGCATCTTCAAGTTTCCATGGCTAACGGGACATTGTTCCCGTCTCTGAATAATAAGTCAGGGGGCCCGATGGTCTCTTTGCTCTCCTTCATGTTACTTGCCTGATGAAACTTGCAATAAAGTAATTAAAATGATTGTAAAGGGAGCCCTAGGAGATGAAAGATGCTGATGAGCCAGTCAGATGCTGTGAGCTCACCCAGCTATCTCGACGCTGCACGCCAGGGGTGACTGGGCTATTCTCCTGGTATTTCTCCTAAGAATGGGCACTGGTACCAGCTGCATCCCTGTGATACCTAAGATGCTCAGAAGTACTGATAGATTTTTTTGAGCACCTGGAGCATGGTAGGTGTAAGAGGTACAGAACGTAGTAAGATCCTTTTCTTCTATTTAAGGAGATCTTAGCTTGGCAGAAACAAATAAGGGAAGAGATAATAGAATGTGACGAGTACCACTCTCAGGGGCCTGTGGAAGCCCAGAGGAGGCACTTCACTTGGCCCAAGAAGTCTCTGGAGGAGGTCAGATCTTAGGTGTTTTATTGCCTGGGTAAAGATGGTGGGAAGTCAGTACGAGAGGAATGGCAGGTACAACGTACAGGTGTAGGAGCTTGAGGCTCTTCAGGGAATTGCAAGCATCTCCTTGCAGGTGTAAATGCTTTCCTGGGACCTACAGCTTAGGCAGGCAGCCCAAAGGCAGCTGGCAAGCAGCACTTCTTTAGGCTGAGTACCAGGCTGTATATAGAAGGCATCCAGCAGGCAGAATTCACCATTTCCCATCACCCCACCCTGCTACATTCCCAGATCCCACTCTTGCTTTTCATCAACCATGGGTGACCCTCCCCTTCACTGCCCCGGGCCAAATGTTTGTTTCAGCCCCACCTGCAGAACCAGCACTTTGATCTGCTTTGTCCTCTGTTGCCTGATACACCAACCCCCTGGCTACTGGCCTGTGTTTTCCTCCTGTCTCCTGCCTACATCTTGTTGAAATTGGCTTCCATGTGATCAACCTTTCTGACTCTCAGATGGGCCTCAGTGCCTTCTCTTAGGAGCTGTGTCCATAGACAGCCTTAGAATTTGTAAGTGTTCTTCCTGGACCAGGAGCTAGACAGAGGAGGCCTGGGAAGGGAGAAACCCAAATGCCTGAGGGGATTCCAGGAGACACGCCTGGAAGGAAAACCCTGGGTAAGAAGGTAAGGGGGTCCTGGGTATTTCCTACTTCCTGTCATTGGCCCTAGAACAGGAGTCACAGTGTAGGCATGTTCTGTGGATATAGAGCTAGGAAGATTGTGTAAATAGGTCACCTGGTCAGTGAAACAATGGAGGGTGCTGGGGCACAGCAAACAGGAGAGCCCACACCCATCTAATGGGGGATATGCTGCTACTTAGTTCCGCTGTTCCCCATTCCACATGGGAATGCAGGTGCAGTGTAACTAGGCATAGGAATTTCTCAAGATAAACCCCAAATATGGATTTTAATGGAAAATAGTAGGCCGTTAATTCAAATAAAAACAAACAAAAAACACCTGTACATAGAAAAGAAGGCAGCATGGCTTTCGAATTTCAGCAATTCCCCCACAGAAAGATGGGCAACTAGAGACCAAACCCTCCAAAGCTACAGACGTTGACAGCAAAGCAGGTGATGAGAAGCCTAACACACGAGCAGGTGGGGACAAATCATTAACAACCCTAAGCCCTGCAAGGTCTCAGCATCTATGTGGCAGGAAGCAGAAGGAGTGGTCAGGTGTTTGCTGGACCTGAGAAAAAGAACAAAACGCAAATGGCCAACTGAGACTCACTGGAAAGCTCTATGGAGGCAGGAGAGTTTCATAGTGATGGGGAGGAAGGGGGAGAGACACCTTTTTAATTGCTACAAGGATGGCTGCCAAAGAGGTCCAGTAATCCCACTCCCTTTTAGGGTCTGGGAGGAGGTGACTTGTGTCCCACCGGAGTTCCAGGACTGTCTGCTGTGCTGGCTCAAGTCTTCCATATTAATGAAGAGACAGGGAAGGTTGGCACCACCATCCCTAATACACACTCACGTCCTTCCCACCCGGCTCCCACGACTCCTCTCGGTGGGCCCTTGCCCTGCCTCATTTGCCCAGCCTTTGCCAAAAGGAAGTGGGGCAGCCAGTGCCAGAGGTAAGAAAGGAAAGCCAGCCAATTGTATAGCAGCCGGCTGTGCTACTCCCCATGACAGGCACCTTAACATCAGCCTCCACAAGGTTCCCCTGGATCCTAAAAGAAGGAAAGAATGGGTTCTCCCACTTAGGCGCAACAATTTTGTGCCAGGAAAACACACCTTTCTTTGTTCAAAGCACTTTGAAGCCTCCTGTTTAGACATAACAGGACAAACTTGGCCACTTAAGGTGGATGCCGTTCCAACCGTTTTTGATTGGTGTACCCACTGAAAGTCTGTGAAACTCAAATCAAGGAGTCTTTTGAAGGAAAACAACACTTGCGCTCCAACAGGACCTCCTCGTTTAAGATCAAACATTAGAAGTCAGCAAGTACTACTTGAACGCAGTTGTGCTTTTAGAAATCTTTTGAAGGCAAAAAGAAAAAAAAAAAGGGATAATTACACTGGAAAAAGAAATAACAAGCTTAAGAAAGACGACGAAAACTTGCTTCCAAAAAGAACGCAGAGCAACACGAAGACGGATCAAAGTCACGTGCTTGAGGGAGACTCTGGAAGCAAAGAACGTATTAGCCCAGGACATAGCAGAACACATTTTACCAACTGCCTTAAGTGGTTTTCCTCTGGAAGATTTCGAGATTCCTGGACAAGATCAATAAGATAATTACCAGACATTACCAATTCTGTAAAACAGACCAAGAGGACCTTCATTTAAAATTAGCCTACATAGGGGCGCCTGTGGGGTTCAGTTGGTTGAGCGTCCGACTTCGGCTCAGGTCATGATCTCAAGGTCAGTGCCTTAGAGCCCCGTGTCAATCTCTGTGCTGACAGCTCAGAGTCTGGTGTCTGCTTCAGATTCTGTCTGTTTCTCTCTCTCTCTCTCTCTCTCTCTCTCTCTCTCTCTCTTTCTCTCTTAAAAATAAATAAACATTAAAAAATGCTTTTAAAGGACTATGACAACTTGTTTCATTTATATTAAAATTTTTTTTGTACAAATGTTGGGAGAGTACATTCTATGATAAGTAGGAGTTAACTAACATTAAATATGAGTTAAAGAAAGAAAAGAAACTAGAAGGTCTGCCCAGTCGACTAGTGGGTGAATGCAAGGGGTCTGTGACAAGGTCTGAAGGGATGGACCATTCTAGACTCTATGACTGTTCAAAACTGACTGGCCAGGGATCCCCAATGCTCATACTGATGAGAAACTGCTGGGTATGGGATCAGAATTGAGTGGAATAGGGATAATAGTATACAAAGAAAGAGTCCATATAAAAATGGGGTGGGGCCGTAGAGCCAGAACATCTCAGAAGGCGAGCTGCCATGTTTTTAAATACTACACAAACACAACCAAAGAGGGAGCCCTGTGGAGTTAGAAGGCTACCCTGAACGAGGGCCTCCTTCACAAGGTTCAGGAACATTGCATTTACATAAAAACAAACATAAAAATGTCAAGGGTGAAACCCACACAGAATTATTATTAGAACAAAGAGACTAAGGAAGAGAATAACGTCTTTATAGACAGCGAAAGTGTGCCAGAGAGAGGTGCCTACAAAATAAATCAAAACCGTAACCTATTACTTCAAAATGAGCTAAAAGACATTAAGGAAATGACATCATCACCCACATGAATGAGAACAATAATAATCATAACCGCAGAGATTACCTGACAAATCACAGAAAGGAATTGGAAGAACAAAGTTGTTTCAGAAAGGAAGACCCAAAGTAGAGGGAACGTGAGAGTGAATAGATATAATAAATAATGCCTTATAGATAACAGAAGGTAAATAGGAAGACATTCATAAGACTCAAAAGAAGGCGGAAAAAAAGAGAAGATAAAAGGAATTTGAGAGAAAATGAAAATACTAAAAGATGCCTGGAATATTTTGTATGTGGCAACTGTGGTCCCGGAAAAAGAAAACCAAAGCAAGGGGGATAGAGCAAATACTAGAAATGATAATTTAAGGAAACTTTCCCAAAATAATAACAACAATTAAAGATCTGACCCTACACACTGAAAGAACACACGCACACAGTGTACCTGAAAAACTGAGGCCGAATGATTGATAGCAAGATGTCTTGGTAAAATCGCTTCACGTGAAGAAGAAAATAAAAAAAGGTAGAAGAAAATTATTCAGGCATCTAGCCAAAAACCAGGAAATGGCTTATAAGGGAAAGAAAAATCAGGTTATCAGACTTTCTGACAATAATGCTTTATGTTAGAAGAAAATGAAGTGACGTTTTTACGGTACCTAAGGAAAGCAAATATAATTCAGGAGTTTTATATCCAGAAAAACTGGCTTTTTTTTTTTTATTTTTTTTTTCAACGTTTATTTATTTTTGGGGCAGAGAGAGACAGAGCATGAACGGGGGAGGCGCAGAGAGAGAGGGAGACACAGAATCGGAAACAGGCTCCAGGCTCTGAGCCATCAGCCCAGAGCCCGACGCGGGGCTCGAACTCCAGGACCGCGAGATGGTGACCCGGCTGAAGTCGGACGCTTAACCGACTGCGCCACCCAGGCACCCCAAGAAAAACTGGCTTTTGTGTACAAAGGGCACAGGTAACTATTATCTGCACGTAAGAACTAAGGAATTTTATTCCTAAGAGCTCTTCCCGAGGGATTTACTAGATAATAAGCTTCACATAAGCAAAACAAAGAGACATTGATATATATGATACGCTAATATAAAAGTAGGTTTGAAGGAGAGCCAAAAGGCAGAGGGTATAGTCTGCAAGGCTATATGATTTGAAAATACAGGTACAATACAACTACACAAGTTCAGGAGACAAGGAGGGGGACAATACATATGTTTTTTCTAAATTGTTTTCAGTAATCATATTTGGACAGTAGCATTTGTATTGTTTTTCTGAGACTGTTGAGTGGGTAATATGAGGTCAAGCAAACGATGAATCACAATTAATCATTGAATCACAATTAATCATTCTAACCTTATTATCTCCTGCATCCTCAAGAAACCAGGAGGCTCAGTTTGACAGAAAGGAGATACAGATGCAAATATATACACTTTATTTATAAATGTGTAAGCATGATTATGAACACAAATATTTAAATATATGTGATAGGTTTTAATCCATTTCAATATGCTTACTGAAGTTCAGATAGACTCATCTTTGGTCAGTGGGAGTTGTTTATATGTACATATAATTGGTCAGCTTGGGAAGATAATAGGGAACAGTTCATTATCTTGAAATCGGGTGAAGAAAGAGAATGGGGGCTCCTGGGTGGCTCAGTCTATTAAGTGTCCAACCCTTGGTTTCAGCTCAGATCAAGATCTCATGGTTTGAGGGTTTGAGCCCTGGGTTGGGGTCTGTGCCAACAGCTTGGAGCCTGCTTGGGATTCTCTCTCTGCCCTCTACCACCCCCTTCTCTTTCAAAAATAAGTGAATGAACATTAACAAAAAAAAGAAAGAGAATGGATCAAGCATTTATTCTGCTTTTCTTATAGGGAAAGTGTCTCTTTATAGAAGTCTTTGAAATAATAAATGGAAAAGAAGTGATTACATTAGAATGTCATTGTAAACTCTAACAAATGATGAACTTTAAGCATTGAATACCAGTGGCTGGAAGCATCATGAAAGGAAAAAAGACATCCGTTGCCTCCTGATGTACCACTTGTGGTCTGGCCAAAGGGGTCAAACCTGAGTGTGGTTGGGCCTCTGGACCCAGTTACCCTTTTGCAAGAAATGCAGGGGACAGTGGAGCGGGTTGAACTGTCTCACGAGTGAGCAGTGGGCAAACCCTAGACAGGATACATTGTGTGAACCATGAAGGGTTGGAGAGCAACATGTAGTGCCTTAAACAGGCAAGACTAGACTCTGGTCACTAGTGACTCTGGTCACTCTGGTCACTTGGGGGATAAAACTATAGGGAAAACATAAAGGATGGTTTACTATAAAAGTCAGAGTATAATTCCTTTGGGGTGGAGGGGAGAGGTTGGTGACCGGAAAGAGACACGTGGAAGGGACTGCTGGGGTCACTGCTGAAGTGCTATTTCTTCACCTGTGTGATGGTTATGAGGGTCTTATCACAATATTGTAATATTTTCTTCAGGCTATAAATTTATTTTGTGTGTTTTTTTGTATTAGTTTTATTTTAAATAAAAAGGATGGGTTTTTTTTTTTTGGTTTTGTTTTAAAGTGTATTTATTTATTTTGAGAGAGACAGAGACAGCGGGAGTGGGGGGAGGTGCAGGGAGAGAGGGAGACGGAGTACCCCCAGCAGGCTCTGCCCTATCCGTGCAGAGCCTGATGCGGGCTCGATCCCATGAAACTGTGAGATCATGACCTGAGCTGAAACCAAGAGTGGGTGCTTAATTGACTGAGCCACCCAGGCTCCCCCAAAAGGTTTGTGCTTTAATTTACATATCTGTTTTTTTTTAATTTTTTAAATGTTTCTTTATTTTTGAGAGAGAGAGAGGCAGAGAGCCAGTGGGGGAGGAACAGAGAGGGAGAGAAAAACATGAAATTCGGAAGCAGGCTCCAGGCTCTGAGCTGTCAGCACAGAGCCCCAGGTGGGACTCCATCTCACAAACCGCAAGATCATGACCTGAGTGGAAGTTGGAAGCTTAACCCCCTGAACCACCCAGGTGTCCCTTAATTTACATAAGTATGTAGGACAAAGGTAACATATCTACTAGACCCCTTTGGTCCCTAAGACCTCCTTATTCCAATTCTGCCTGGCAGGACAGACACTGGGTACTGGTTCTAACATGGATCCCCAACTTCATATTCCCCTGCCTTTTAGACATTTAAAGAGATTATCCAGAGAACACGTAGAAGTCACGAGAGTAAACTAACTATGGGCTTTTATTAGGCAGCCAAGAATGAGCTGAATAATAAAATAAAACTTGGCTCAAAGTAGAGGGCTCCTTGCATTTGACATTTTTACTTTATTCTAACCAGGAGCTCTCTGGGACAGTTCCAGAAAATGTCATGAGAAATGTATATTTATAATGGTGGCTCAATATTGTTAGGTGAATTCTACCTTAACATCCAATATGCAAAATTTCATGGTAATTGTGATATTTCCATCACAATGTCTATTTCCATCACAATCAGGATTCTTCCCTTTAAAGATGGGTTTGGCTTCAAGATTCCTTTAAATGGCAGCTGGCAGGACAAGGTATGCATTTGTTTTTTTTGTTGTTGTTGTTTTTTTTAATTTTTTTTCAACGTTTATTTATTTTTGGGACAGAGAGAGACAGAGCATGAACGGGGGAGGGGCAGAGAGAGAGGGAGACACAGAATCATCGGAAGCAGGCTCCAGGCTCCGAGCCATCAGCCCAGAGCCTGACGCAGGGCTCGAACTCCCGGACCGCGAGATCGTGACCTGGCTGAAGTCGGACGCTTAACCGACTGCGCCACCCAGGCGCCCCTGCATTTGTTTACAGAACCATAATTGCTTAACAGTGTGCAGGGAGGTACGGGCTGTTCAATAACTGTGCCAGCCCGTGACAAAACAAGGCCTTTACACAGAGGGGACCCATGGTTGGGAGGGCCAAGATGTATACAACAATGCAAAGAATTAGGGAATGTCCTTCATTCCTACTCAGGACAAACCCCCAACTTTTCTCCTTCATTAGCTTGGGTCTTCACACAGTGGGGCAGAACTAGTCTGCTAAGAAAATCAGTGCGTTCAGGATTTCTGAATCATTTTGTGAAGCACACTTCTAATTGTTCAAATTAGTCATACAGGCTGTTTTTGCTATTTTGGGGCTCTTGAGCATCTGAGTTCCCTTCCTATGTTTGGAGACTTCTCTGTGGTATGACTTTTAGTGCGAAGAAGAGACTATCTTTCACTGGAACGGCTGAAAAGGCCAATTACTCCTTTCCCCGTCTCCTCTGTGGCTAGGAGGCAGGCACGTGACTTGAGTTCAGCCAATCACAAACATTCACTCCAGACTTTGTGGCCAAGAAACAATGATGGCAGCGAATTCTGGAAGCAGTAAGGAGGGGTGTAGTGACATCCTGTTTCTACGGACGGGGTGGCTGACTCATTTGTGCGAACTTCCGTGTTTTGGGTTCCATGGTGGCAGAGGCAGTGTTTTTCACTGGTCTCGTTCTAGGGTGTGGGCTCTATTGCACAGTCTACCTGTGTTCCTGCTTATTTTCCGAGGATTATCCTAATCTACAGTCTTCTTGGCAATTCTTTGAGCACCCCAATATCTTTCAACAAAGGTCTTCTCTATTTGAATCATCTGGAATCTTTTTTTTTTTTTTTTTTTTTTTTTTTTGGTAACTTTCAATTTAGAAATCTGGCTGATAACATGGTTTGAGGCAATGCTATGATAAGTCACTTGGCATGAAAGATGATAAGACCTCACAGAAGGCAGATAAACTGATCTTCACGAGAAAGAGGAATATATATATTTTGGAGTATTGAAGAAGGAGTGGAGAGAAGGACAGAAAGAAGAAGAGAGGGTAGGGAGTTGAAACAAGATAAGGTGAAGGACCTGTGAATATTTCCTGAGATGGCTTAAGAGGATGTGAAGAAAATCTAATGTTCCATGTAAAGTTGCTTTAAGTGCTCTAGTATAAATTACTTCCCTCTTCCTCAGCTCCGTAAGTGTCTAGAATAAAGAGCCAGAGGAGCACAGGAGAATTTAAGTCCTTTGGATGTTTTCAAACATTTTCAGGAGGGAATGCTACAGAGTGATGAGAGGGTTCAAGAGCTTACAAGATCCTGGGTGGCCTCAGGATCTACTTAGGAGTAGTGGAGGAAGCATTACTGCTCCTTCCAGTGAAGAAGACAACGAACTTGAGACACGGGCATGTGGATGGGAGTCAAGGGTAAGAAATGGTGGAGACATTTCTTGAAGACAAGAAGTGAGGCTATACACAACTGGGGAAAGAAGATACAAAGCGGGGCAATTGGATTCTAATGGGTTTTAGTCCTTTCATTTTTAATTAGATATTTCCAGGTATAATTTACATACCATAAAACTCACACCTTGTAGAAGCGCAAGTCAATGACTTTTGAGTTGTGCAACCATCATCATGAACCAGCTTTAGATTTCTTTTGTGCCCTTTTGCTGCCAGTCCACATTCCCATTCCCGGCCCTAAGCAAATGCTGATCTACCTCTCTCTCTATAAATCTGCCGTTTCTGGAAATCCCATACAAACAGAATCATATAAGATGCAGTCTTGGATATGGCTTCTTTCACTTAGCATCATGATTTTGAGGTTCTTCTGTTGCACAGCATGTCTCAGCAGTTTGCTCTGTTTTATTGCTGGATAATACTCTATTGCATGTGTATCACATTTTGTTTATCCATTCACCAGTTAATAAACAACTGGATTGCTTTCACATTTTAGCTATTATGAGTAAGGCCACTCTAAACATTTGGATACAAGTCTTCATGTTTTCATTTCTCTTGGGTAGATACCTAATTGCTGGATCACATGGTAACTGTATCTTTAACCTTTTGTAGAATAGCCAAATTGTTTTTTTTTTTAATTTTTTTGACATTTATTCATTTTTGAAAGACAGAGAGAGACACAGTGCGAACAAGGGAGGGGCAGAGAGAGAGGGAGACACAGAATCCAAAGCAGGCTCCAGGCTCTGTGCTGATAGCACGAAGACACGGGGCTCAAACCGACAAACCGTGAGATCATGACCTGAGCCTAAGTCAGACTCTCAACTGACTGAGCCACCCAGGTGCCCTTGCCAAATTGTTTTTTAAAGTGACTGTACTTTATATTTCCACCAGCAATGAATGAGGGCTCCAGTTTCTTTACATAGTCACTGAGATCAACTATTGTTGGTGTTTTTGATTAGAATTATTTTACCAGGTATGTAGTGGTATCTTATTGTGGTTTCAATTTGCCTTTCCCTAATGGCTATGGCATGCAGTACCTTTTCATGAGCTTATTAATATTCACTCATGTTGTTTCTTTGGTATACTGTCTATCCAAGTCTTCTGCCCATTTACTTTATTTATTTATTTATTTATTTATTTATTTATTTATTTTGAGGGGGTGGAGGGGCCAAGAGAGAGGGAGAGAGAGAGAGAATCCCAAGAAGTCTCATCACTGTTAGCACAGAGGCTGATGTGAGGCTCAAACCCATGAACTGTGAGATCATGACCTGATCAAGAGTTAGATGCTTAACTGATGAGCTACCCAGGCGCCCCTACTTTTTTAAAAACAATCTCTATGCTCAATATGGGGCTCGAACTCACAACCCTGAGATCAGGAGTCAAATGCTCCACTGACTGAGGCAGCCAGGAGCCCTTCTTCTGCCCATTTAAAAGAATGAATTGTTGGCACAAAAACAGACACATAGACCAATGGAATAGAATAGAAACCCCAGAACTAGACCCACAAACGTATGGCCAACTAATCTTTGACAAAGCAGGAAAGAACATCCAATGGAAAAAAGACAGTCTCTTTAACAAATGGTGCTGGGAGAACTGGACAGCAACATGCTGTCTAGTGTTGAAACTAGACCACTTTCTCACACCATTCACAAAAATAAACTCAAAATGGATAAAGGACCTGAATGTGAGACAGGAAACCATCAAAACCTTAGAGGAGAAAGCAGGAAAAGACCTCTCTGACCTCAGCCGTAGCAATCTCTTACTCGACACATCCCCAAAGGCAAGGGAATTAAAAGCAAAAGTGAATTACTGGGACCTTATGAAGATAAAAAGCTTCTGCACAGCAAAGGAAACAACCAACAAAACTAAAAGGCAACCAACGGAATGGGAAAAGATATTTGCAAATGACATATCGGACAAAGGGCTAGTATCCAAAATCTATAAAGAGCTCACCAAACTCCACACCCGAAAAGCAAATAACCCAGTGAAGAAATGGACAGAAAACATGAATAGACACTTCTCTAAAGAAGACATCCGGATGGCCAACAGGCACATGAAAAGATGTTCAGCGTCGCTCCTTATCAGGGAAATACAAATCAAAACCACACTCAGGTATCACCTCACGCCAGTCAGAGTGGCCAAAATGAACAAATCAGGAGACTATAGATGCTGGAGAGGATGTGGAGAAACGGGAACCCTCTTGCACTGTTGGTGGGAATGCAAATTGGTGCAGCCGCTCTGGAAAGCAGTGTGGAGGTTCCTCAGAAAATTAAAAATAGACCTACCCTATGACCCAGCAATAGCACTGCTAGGAATTTATCCAAGGGACACAGGAGTACTGATGCATAGGGGCACTTGTACCCCAATGTTCATAGCAGCACTCTCAACAATAGCCAAATTATGGAAAGAGCCTAAATGTCCATCAACTGATGAATGGATAAAGAAATTGTGGTTTATATACACTATGGAATACTACGTGGCAATGAGAAAAAATGAAATATGGCCTTTTGTAGCAACGTGGATGGAACTGGAGAGTGTGATGCTAAGTGAAATAAGCCATACAGAGAAAGACAGATACCATATGGTTTCACTCTTATGTGGATCCTGAGAAACTTAACAGGAACCCATGGGGGAGGGGAAGGAAAAAAAAGAAAGAAAAAAAAAAGAGGTTAGAGTGGGAGAGAGCCAAAGCATAAGAGACTGTTGAGAACTGAGAGCAAACTGAGGGTTGATGGGGGGTGGGAGGGAGGAGAGGGTGGGTGATGGGTATTGAGGAGGGCACCTTTTGGGATGAGCACTGGGTGTTGTATGGAAACGAATTTGACAATTAATTTCATATATAAATAAAAAAAAATAGTGATGATGTCTAAAAAAAATAAAAAAAATAAAATAAAAATCATAATCCAATTAAGAAAACCTAAAAAAAATAAAAATAAAAAAATAAATAAAAGAATGAATTGTTTGCCTTTTATAATGGAGTTGTAACAGTTCTTTACATATTCTTAATATAACTCCTTTATATCATTTGCCAATATTTATGTTACTTGTAATATTTATATTACTTACAAATATTCTCCCCTATTCTGTGGCTTATTTTGTTCATTTTCTTAACAGTGCCTTTTTAAGAATGCTTATTTAGATGAAATCTAATTTGTCAAATTGTTTCTTTTTTGGTGTTGTATCTATAAAGTCTTTGCCTAATACAAAGTCATAAAGATTTTTTCCTATAAAAAGTTTTATAGTGCATCCATTTTGAGCTATTTTTTGGTGTGTATGATATGATGTGAGGGTACAAATTTGTTATTTTTTGTATATTAATATCCTATGGTCCCAGCATCATTGGTTGAAAAGACCATCCTTGCTCCACTGAATTGACTTGGCACCTTTGTCAAAAATTAATTTACCATCAATAAAAGAATTTATTTTGGGATTTTCATTTCTGCTCCATTGATCTCTAAGTCTCTTTTTAGTGTGGCATAGTATCAAACTTCCTTAATTTCTGTAGATTTACAGTAAGATTTGAAATTGGGTAGTTAAATCCTCCAAATCTGTACTTTCACAAAATAGTTCTGTTCCTTTGACATCTTTTGCATTTCTATATAAATTTTATAACCAGCTTGTCAGTTTCCTAATAAAGAACTTTGATAACTTTTCTGGTTTGAGTTGAATCTGTAGGTCAATTTGGAGAGAATACTGAGTCCTCTAATTCATGAACTTGGACGCTCTCTCCATTTACTTAAATTTTCTCTCAGCATTTTAGTTTTCAGTGATCAGGGTTTGCATTTCTTTTGTTAAATTTATTTTTAAGTATTTTACCCTTTCTGATGCCATTGTGAATAAGATTATTTTCATAGTTATAGTTTTGGATTTTTCGTTGCTATCATATAGATATGCACCTGATTTTGAAAAATTACCATGTATCCTGCACCTTTGCAAAATGTGTTCACTAGTTCTAGCCGTGGGGTGTTTTTTTTTTTTGATTGATTTCATAGATTTTTTGATAGGTTTGATAGATTTCATATTTTTCTACATATAGGATCATGCCGTATCAGAATAGAAAGTTTTACTTTTTCTTTTCCTGTCTGTGTGCTGTTAATTTACTTTTCTTGCCTTATTACACTGGTTAGAACCTTCAGCATAATGCCGAAGAGGAGTAATGAGAGTCAATATGCTTGCTTCCTTCCTAATCTTCAAGTGGAAACATTCAGTCTTTCATTATTAAATATTATGTAAACTGTAGGGTTTTCATAGGTATCCTTTATCCAGTGAGGAAGTTCCTTACTATTCTTACTTTGTTGAAAAAGTTTGATCATGAATGAATGCTAGATTTTGTGTAATGATTTTTGCGCCTGTTGTGATTATGTGTTTTTTGGTCTTTATTCTACTCACATGGCATATTACATGAATTGATTTTCATATGTTAAAGCCAATCTTGCATTCCTGGGACAAATCCCACTTGGTCATAATATATATAATCTTTTTAATATGTTAATTCAGTTTGTTAATATTTAAGACATTTTGCATGTATGTTTATAAGGAATATTGATCTGTCGATCTTCTTTTTTGTGATGCCTTTGTCTGCCTTTGGTAGTAGGGTAGTACTAATGTTACCTAGTGGGTTGGGAAGTGTTTGCCACTCCTCTATCCCCTGAATGAGTTTATGGAGGTTTGGTATTATTCCCTATTTAAAAATGTGAAAGAATTCAACAGTGAAGCCATCTGGGGTGAGCTTTTTATGCGTGTGGAAGATTTTTCATTATTAATTCAATTCCTTTGCTTGTTAGAGGTCTATTCACATTTTGCATTCCTTTTTGAATCAGTTTTGGTAATCTGTGCCCATTTGCCTGGACTTAAACTGCAGAATTTTTTTGCCATGTGCTGTGCAGCTGCTTATGTCTCTGCTCAGTTTCTTAAAGATTTCTCATGTTATTTTAGCTTGCCATCCTAGGGTCTTTGTTTCCACCTAGCTTAGCGGTCATCCAAGAATGGGCAGAGTTTGTGCTCAAACTCCTCTAGCCAATAGGGCCTCCACCTTTTGTAGGTGGATCTGTTTGAGGGCTGGGGAGTGCATTTAAAGGTCATGAAATTTTCAGCTTTGCCATGGTTTTTACTTTCCACCAGGCACTCGCAGGTCCCTGGTGTTTGAATAGCCAGGTCACGTACGGATGTGTGGAGAGCTTATCAAGCCCCCTGTAGTCTCTTATTTCCAAGATCTCTCTGTTAAACTTCCGGCTAGTCCTCAGGTCTGCAGTTCACCTTGCCTGGGATCGCCACCTGAGGCTAGGAGAGCTGTAGTTTCCCCATTCATAGCTGGCACAGACTCTCCCTTCCACTCTCCATCAAGTCAGTGCCCTCTGGCAGGGAAGCTGACAGTTTTTATGGCCAGCAAGCATGCCCTAGACTCCTGCTGTTCATACCTGAAGTTTCAAAGTTTCCAAATGTGTTGTTTGTCTTTGGCCAATTTCCAGAGACTTGAAAATGGTTGTTTTTGACAATTTTGCCTAGTTTTATAGTTTGTTTTTTGCAGAGACGATGTGTCGACTTCTTCACTCCTCTACAGCTGGAAGTTTTTTAGTCTTTTAAAAGGCTGGGTGTGCGACCTGTCAGCTAAACCTCTCCTTGTTTTGAAGGTGCTGTTGGGCATTAGGGAGCCAAACGGTATAAGCTTTTTCTTTTTTTAAAGTCAGAAATAGAAATGATGCCAGGGAAGATGTGAGTTGGGGCACTGGAGAGACTGAGAAGTGGAGAGAGGTCAGGAGGTGATGAGAGAGAGTAAGGAGTGAATGGGACAGGGACACAGAGGTGGAGGCAAGAACTGAATTCATGGTCTATTGGAAAATATGGAATTTAAAAAGCCTATCTTTCCTACACTTAATGCCCAAGCTAATAGCCACTGTTTTCATGAGTGTTTCTCCCAGGCTCCCTGACTGGAACTTCCAGTCCTCTGGGGAGTGGGTAGGTGTTAGGGTAGGGATGAAAATGTGTTGACCATATGATGAGGAAGGTAGGGTGGCAGGAAATTGTGTGCCACTGGGAAATGGAAATGGCCTGCATGTCAGCATCAGTTAGGTGGGCTGGAGTTGCTGACTTTGACCTTAGTTCTACCTTTCACATAAAGATTTGGTCCTGATAGGAGAGGGGCAGAAAGAGAGGGAGAGAGAGAATCCCAAGCAGGATCCACACTGTCAACGCAGAGCCCCACATGGGGCTTGATCCATAAACCATGAGATCATGACCTAAGCCAAAATCAAAGAGTCGGATGCCTAACCAACTGAGCCACCCAGGGCCCCCTGGTCCTGATACTTTTAAACCAGAGGTGGGCAGATTATAGCATGCAGGCCACATATGGCTTGCCATCTGTTTTTGTAAATAAAGTTTTATTGGTACTTGGCTACACCCATTGTCTCCATATCTATGGCTGCTTTTGCACTAATGACCAGCATTGGATAATTATGACAGAGGCTGCATGGCCTACAGGTATAATAACATATTTACTATGTGGCCCTTTACAGAAAAAAAGCTTGTCACTCTTCTTTTAAATTAAAATTGCAGTGGATTACCTCCGTGAGGCATGATAATGTGGATAGAGCTTCATGCATACAATCAGAAGATAGGATGTTAAGTCTGGGCTATGTTACATACCAGCAGTGACCCCCAGGGCAAGCATTGGCTCTCTCTTGGCACTGACCCCCTGAAAATAGGAAATCAGAGGACTCTTTCCATCATTTGGGGTGGTTGTTCAAACAAAACTACTGTATGAGAAAGTATGTTGCAAACCATGTAGCACCATATATATGCTGTTTGTTTTGACGTATACAGAACACTCACTTTGACCTTCTAAATCCCCTGTTTGGATCCATTCTTCCTGTGGACTGAATGCTGCCTTATGTACTTGAAAAAAACCTTTTTCAATGTTTATTTATTTTGAGAGAGAGAGAATACGCGAGTGGGGGGTGTGGGAAGGGCAAGGAAAGAGAGACACAGAATCCAAAGCAGGCTCCAGATTCTGAGCTGTCACAATACAGACCCATGCAGAACTCTTAGAGCCCGATGTGGGGCTCAAACTCACAAGCTATGAGATCATGACCTGAGCCGAAGTCGGATGCTTAACTGACTGAGCCACCCAGACACCTTTGCCTTATGTATTTTCATGTGAAGTATGTGATGTAGTATTTTCTTAGGCACTTTCCTTGACTTGAAGAGGGATCAGGAGACCATGTGTATTACAGAAGAGAGAAAGACAGGACAAGAGGACTCTAAGAAAACAAACCCCCTTGTGTCATAGACATGCTGCAAAGGAACAGTCCATAGGCCACTTTTCTTCCCAAGGATGTCCCTGCTGAGAAGGACAAGCACTTGAGGCTTAATCTTTAAGAATAAATTATTTCTTTTCCCTTCAAGAGCCTGAACATGGTAAACCCTATTACACCAGCAAGGGTAATTTCAATGGTTGACATGAAACTGAATTTTAGGTGAGAGTTTATTAATAATTGTAAGCTTGAGTTGTAACTCGGAGCCTGGGATTCCCAGCCTCTGTGGCTACAGCAAGGAAACAACTCCTTTCAGGCACTTGGCCAAATTAGAAAGATTAGAATTCTCCATGTGGACTCCCGACTGCAATGCTGAAGCCATCTGTAATCTGGCAGACCTTCTCAGTGGGGGAGGTTGCCAGTCTCCAGGTCCAGGAGATAAAGGCCACATCTTCTCCCCCACTTTGGTGTCTGCAGGTGAATTACTACAGAATGAGCTATGATCCCTGTTCATTTTCTGCCTGCCCTGTGAGTTCAGGTCCTGGTGTGTGAATGCACAGGACCCAGGGGAGTGTTGATTGCATGTAATTGCCTACAATCAGATGGCAAGGGAGGACTTCTGAAAGCCTGATGGGGCCAGCGAGGTTAAGACTAAGTGCATCTGAAGAAAAGCAGAATCAGAGTCTGTCCCCAGCGGAGGATGTGTCCTGGGTGGCCTGCCTCAAGATGCCATTAACCAGGAGAAGTCAAGGGGGCCTGTCAAAGGAGAGTGTGCTTATTGGTATAACTATTTGTCAAAGTACTACTGGTAATGGAGAAGTCAGGAGACTGGAACTAAATAGCCAGAGGCAGGCGTGAGCGGTCAGATCCCATAATGGGAGGGACGAGGCATGAGGGACAGAGAGATGAGTGAGGTTCATTAGGGAGAGGAAAGCAATAGAAGCAGTTGTGAATGGGCAAGTCAGGGTCGTTCAGAGCTGGCCCTATGAACACTGGATGTAATTAGCTAGTTCTCCTTTGGTTGAAAATAACAGAAACTGGTTCTGGGCAGCCTGAAGAGGGGAAAAAGACGTCGGGAGACGGTTACTAAAAAGATAACTGAAGCATCTAGTAGAATTGAAGGGTGGAGATGCCTGCAAAGATCAACCAGCATGGGGAGTTGGATTACCATGAAGAAACCAGACATTTTCCTCTCTCTGACTCTTGCCTCCTACTTCTCTTTATGTTTTCTTCATTTTTATTTTTTCACTGCCAAATGACATTTTTTTTTTGCTAATCAGGTTGTGGCTACTAGCAGCCCTGAGTTATCACGTCCTCAGCTCTGGCTACCTGGGAAGAGTGAGTTGCTTTTCTCAGGGCAGAAACCGCCTTTGAAGGGCTCTGATTGGCCCAGTTCTGGTCAGGTGACCACCGCGGGACCAATCACCTGTGGCTAGGGTCACAATGAAGAAGCGCACAACTCCCGTGGTTAGAGGAGGGGCTGGGAAAGCCATAGTTCCCAGAAGAAAGCAAGGAAGCTTCTAGGAAGGAAGAAGATGCTTCAGAGAAAGGACGAGAGCTGGCAGTGACACCAGGTGTCCTGCACGGTGATTTTTTTTATCTGCACCCTGCTAGGCTTCAAGAAAATGAGGGCAGAATTTTCAAAGGGCTAAGCAGAAGGGCATAATATGGTGGGTGTTCTGCCCTACTCCTTCCTGTCTCCTTCCCCAGCCTCCTCAAAGAACAATCCAGTGGGCAGCAAGGCCATGCAGAGGATGCAGTGAGGAGGGGCCACTCTGGAGATGACCAACTCTAGAGGTGGTGGGGCTGGCTCTGGCTCGGAGCAAGGCAGGATGTGGTCAATCCACGAGGTGCTCCATCCATCAGATGTTCTTTCTAGGACCCTTAAGACTGAGGATGGAGAACTGGGGCCACTGGTGAGAAGGATGCAGGAATGATGATCTAGGAGACAGGTGGAAGAATGTTTGGAATTGGGTTCTTTTCTTTTTTTCCTTCCCCTTTCTGGAATATATGTGGGGATGCACATTTTGCTTCTAGCATTACCTTGGACCTTGGGGAGTTGAGGGGACCACATGGGGACCAAGGAAAAGACAGCGGGAAGCTGGCTGCTGAGAGCTGGCTCCGGTGGCAGAAGGCTTTCAGGGAGTGGGTGAAGGTGGCTCTGTCCAGCCTAGCTCAGCATAGAGGGAAATGGACCAGGATTTGGGCTGTGGGAGGCCTGGTTAAAAAATAGTGTGTCTATTTGCCCTGATGTCTCCTGCACTGTCCCACAGGGTAAGTAAGGATTCCTTTGCTGATGTGCACCCACTATGGCTGCCTGATTCCTGGGCAAGGTGCAGATGCGCGGTGCTGAAGGAACCACACGGAGACCACTTTGCAAACACATGGAGAGGACCTCTTGGAGCATTAGATGCCCTGCGGTAACCACATGTGTGAGATGAATTCCCTTTACTCCTCTGGTCATCCCCATTTCCCCCTGACTTTCAGAAGGCAGAAGGCATCTTACTTTTGCTCTGCAGTGCTCTTTTCCCTCACTCATCTATCAAGTAGTTCATAGCTTGACTGTAATCGAACACATTAACACCATGTAAAGGCAACTCCATGCATGTCATTCAGTCATCCCGAAAGGGTCTAATACATCACCCCCAAAGACCCCATTCCACTGATCTTCCTGACTCATTTCCACTCACCCTTCAGGTCACAGCTCAAATATTGCTTCCTGTGGAGTGGTGTGGCCCCTGTCTGGGCTGCTTGCACACTGCCAGGCTTGTGGTGCTGCTTCGATGGGATCTGGCCAAGGGTGTATTAGACGGGGTGGGTCCGCAGGGTGCACAGGGGCAGGAGGGGCAGGCTTAGCTAAAGATCTGTATGCTGAAAACTATAGAAAACTTATGAAAGAAATTGAAGAAGATACAAAGAAATGGAAACACATTCCGTGCTCATGGATTGGAAGAACAATTACTGTCAAACGTTGCTTCCTCTGGGAAGCCCTCCTGAGACCCTCTTCCTCCCGTAATGCACCTGCATTACAGTACCTAATCCATTGTATTGTAATTGCTCATATGTGTTGCTGTTTCCCCCATCAGTCTGTGAATGCTATGAGGGCAATGTGGTGGGTTGAATGGTGACCTGAAAAATATCAGGTCCTGATTCCTAGAACCTATGAGTGTTATGGTAAAGTGTTATGGTAAACTTATATGGTAAAGTTTTATGCATATGTGAATAAATTGAGGATTTTGAGATGAGATGGTTCTGGATTATCCATATGGGTCCCAAATGCCAGCATAAGCGTCCTTAGATGATACAAGCAGGACACACAGAGGAGATGGCAACATGAGGATGGAGACAGAGATCAGAGTGATGTGGCTATAAGCCAAGGAATGCTAGCAGCGAGCAGAAGCTGGAAGGGACCAAGAAAAAGTTTCTGCCCTAGAGCCTACAGAGGGAGTGGGGCTCTGCCAACACTGATTTCGGCCCACTGAAGCTGATCACAGACTTCTGGCTTCCATAACTGGGAGGTAAGAAATGTCTACTGTTTTAGGCCACCAAGTTTGTGGCGATTTGTTACAACAGATGTAGGGCATGAACACAAGTAGGGACCATGTCTCTTCATCCCAGTACGTCGCACATACCCCAAAAGGATTAGGTGTGCAGTGGTTGTTGAATGAATGAGTACCCTAGAGGGCAGTCTTTGAACCTAGTCAGAAGACGAGGCATATCAGGGGTCTGGGTCAGTTCTTGGTCCTGCCTCTCAGTCATCTCCATTTCCCAACAACCCAGTTGCCCCATTGTTAAGGTAAAGCAATTGTATCTGCCCAATAGTATGGTTTGGTGGGTTAAGTGGAATGATGGGTAGGAAAGTGTTTTGAAGACAGAACATCACTGTTTTTCTCTTCCCCCCTGCCTGGCCCCTTCCTGCCCCAGGCTAAGGATAACACAACTAACACAACTAGACTATCTCTGGGCCAGTAAATACCTGTCTCCAAACCACAGTGTGTCCCGATGAGGAAAAGCTTAATGATGCCTTCAAGTGGTGGGCTCAGCTCATGATGATCTCCCTAGAACCAACTGTCTTCTTTCTCCCAACCAGCTTTAGAAATTATTGCTGGTCAGGGGCAAAGAGCTGACCATTAGTAGTCTTCTGGGCTACCATGCTGCTGCCTCTCCTGTGTGTCCCTATTCTTTCCGGTGGGCAGGTTCCTGACACAGCCACCTTATCACCTGTTTGCTTCTTGCCAGGTAGCATACTCCTGATGCGGCTGATTCCAAAGATCTCATTCCTGTTAAGCATCCGTGTTGCAGTTACTTGGACACAACTGTGTTGTCAAAGCAACTGCCTCTATCAACTTATCAACTTCCCAGGAAAATATAGTGGTCCATACGAATTCATGCTCTAAGTAATCGGAAACTGCTTTTTTAGTGTATAAAAAAAATCAGAGTTGCTGATTCTAACGGAAAATTTTCCAGACATAGAGCGTTAAAGATCTTCGTACTCTTTGGATCAGGAATTTCACACCTGGGTTCCAAAGTTACGTAAATGGATTCACAAAATAACCTTACTGCTGCATTTTCTGAATAACCTCAAGCTTCAAAACAGCTGAACCATCCAAAATAAGGGGCTAGCTTAATAAATTGTGGCTAGCAACTAATAACTATTTTGGAGACACTGGAAATAATATTTAGGTATCTATTATATATATAATATATAACATATACATTATATATAAAATATATGTTACATATATGAATATATATAATAGATACCTATTATTTCTTTTTCTTCTTTCTTGTGACTTCTCATCAAAGCTCCATACCCACACTTCCAACTGCTATCCTGACGTGTCCCTAGGATTTTTAAAATTAACATATCCCCAAACAAATATTTTTTCTAGTTTGGAAAAGTGTCAACTTGCAGAAAATTTTCCAGTCATACAATAAACTCTTGAACTTCCTTCCCCAGGATTTACCAACTGCTAACTTTTTGTCATATCAAATGGAAAGTTCGATTTCCCCCCCCCCCCCACATCCCCTCCTGCCCAGAATCTGTTCCTTTCCAGGGTTCCATCTCTCCGTCCCCAGCACCCCTATAAAACCTTGTTGATCTCACCTGGGAGTTGTTTGAGATGCCTCCAACTTCCTTTGCCCCCACATAAAACCAACTACCCAATCCTGTTCATTCTGTCTTAAAAATAATTGAATCCTTTCACTCCTCTCCATTTCCGCTGTCATCCCCCGATCTAAGCCACCGACATTTCTTCCTTGGACTGTTGCAATTGCCTTCTAATTATGTCTCTCTTGCCCTCTCTTTAATCCATTTTTACTCAGAGTAGCTTTGGTTTGAACTTTGAAACACATCCAATTGTGCCAGTTTCTTGCTTAAAATTCTTAATGGCTTATCCTCAATGGCTTGTTCATTTCTATCCCTGACCTCTTTCATACCACCCGGGCCAGGTTAGGTCCTCTGTTCTACACCCCACACCACTCTCTCTTTTCCCTTCAGAGTACCTCTCATAATTGTCACCACAGGGTGATTCACACACGTTTGTTGACTGCCATTGTCTCCTAGAAGTTCACGAAGGTGGGGACTTTGATGGTATTAGTTGCTGCTGTATCTTCAGAACCTGTTCTACCTCACCTGCACAATGCTTGACACACATTTGTTAGATGAACGAATACACAGAAGAATTAATGCAAAATCTTGTAGTGAGCAGATTTTAATCTGCTGTGAAATGAAAACCTGGAAAACCAAGTTTGAGCTGCATGTAAACTAAGAGCTTAAAAAAAACTCCGCTAACTGCTGGCCTGTTTGCTCATTAGTATTCAGATTTTCTACCACCTACCTGTTCAGAGGTAGTGAGAACTAATAGAAGGAGATTTACTTCTGGCCCTATCCCTGGCTGGAAATCTTGGGCATGTTCTTGGTTTCTTTGAGCCTCTGTTTCCTAATCTACAAAATGGATACATTAATAATCTATCAGAGGGCCACTGTGAGGTTTAAATCAGATGGCCTTGCTCCCGGGGAGGTTGGTCAGGAGTTCACACATCCTCATGCTGCCCCTGTTCCCGAATGATTTGACCTGCTCAAAATCAAAGCCAATGAAAATCTTGATGGTGGAGCTAGGTTTTATATGTTATTTGTCGCTGAGAATTGATGTTTTCTATTTGGAGAAGGGTGTGTGTATGTGTGCGTGCATGCGTGTGTGTGTGTGTGTGTGCGCGCGTTTGCAATGGCTTTTCACCAGCAGGGAAGAACGAGGAGGTCATGTGTGTGGTGCACCTGCAAGGGGGTCGGTTTCCTGGGCTAGAACCCAATTAAGACTTTTTGTGAAAATCATCAAGTTCTTTATTGATGAAGCCCCTCCTCCCCCAACCAGACAACTTGACACGTCAGTATTTAGCACAAGAAAGGTAAAGTCTCAGGAAATATCAGGGCCTTCATGTCTCACTGCACAAATATCATAACTCCTTTCAAGGGTGTGTTATTAGCATGCCTTTCAAACAGGCTCACAGAAGGTTGCTAACTTAACACACTATGGGGTTTGCCTTCCCTTGTCTGCGGAGTATCACACAACCTTCTTTCCTGCTCCCCTCCTCCCCCCACCCCCAGTTCTCAAAGTGTGTAAATAAGTACATGGGGGAAAGGGTTTTGGATTATACTCATGTGTAAAAGAAAGCCTGTGACTTTGGATGTAGTGGGGCATTGGTGTATTAGGGTTTCCTAGCCCCTCCTTGGGGATAACCCTCTTCTTCCTCCTTGTAAAGCAGTTTTCTGTAGGCAAAAAAAAAAAAAAAAAAAAAAAAGGCTGATTTTACATTCTGAGTCTATGGTCTTATTTTTCTACAGTATCTCATACTTTGGGAAGTGTCCCTATGCCACCGATTTTTCTGAGGGAGGGTGATGGAATCTAGACCCAGAAACCCCTTATGGATGGTGGAGGACATTTCAAAAAAGGGTAGGGGAGGGGGTCCATGTGGACAGGCAAAGCAGGACGTGCTTTCAGAGAAAAAAGGGGCAACGTGGATGGCCACGAGGACACCTCCAACTCCCCATGAAGATTTTAAAATTTTGTATTTATTCCCTTGGTCTATGATGACAGTCAAAGGATATTTGCATTTTTTTTAAAGAAAGCTTTATTGAGAAACAATCAATCTATAAGAAATTGCATATATTTAAAGTGTGCGGTTTAATGCACCTTGACATATGTATACACCTGTGACATAATCACCACAGGTAAGATAATATCCATCATCCCCAAAAGCTGACTTGTGCTCCTTTGTAATTCACCCCCATCCCCCAGCACTGTACCCAGGTGACCAGTGATCTACTTCCCGTCACTATAGATTAGATTGCATTTTCCACAAGTGTATATAAATGTAATCCTACAGCACGTAATTTTTTTTTTTTTGGTCTGCCTCTTCACTTGGTGTAATTACTCTGAGGTTGAACTCTACTGTTGCATGCAACAATGGCCCATTTGTTTTTTCCCCTCTGGGCTTATACCACAGTTTGTTTACCCATTCACCTGTTGATGGACATTTGGGTTGTTTCCAGTTGTTGGCTATTACAAATAAATCTGCTGTGAGCCTTTGCATACACATCTTTGTGTGAATATATGCTTAAATACACAGTAGTAAACCTTTCTCTTCTCTTGTGGTGACATTTCTTTTAGTTGTCTCCAACCTCTGCAAAGCCCAACTCAACCAGCCAGCCTTACGTGGTGGTATGGTGGGACATAAAGGGACAGGAAAGGGCAGCGTGGCTTCCCCATGTTCACCATCCACAGTGCTAATTCTGTGTGGTGACCAATGGTACAATAATCAGTGGCCTATAGCAGAACCGAAGGTAGCCCAGAGAAACTACTACACCAAGGACTTGACTCAAGGCACAGCAGTACAGTGAAGCCCCTATATCTTCGGGTGGACACGTCGGTGGGTGACAGGCTGATCCCTGAGATGTGTATAAAGGATGCCAAACCTTTGCAGACACCCGATAACATCTAGATTCTCTTCTGCTGTATTTGCTTTCTTGATTACTTCGCTTGCAGGTCTGAGGTTATTTTCTTGATAACTGGGGTTTGTAGGTAAATAACCACAGGGTAAAGGAGGCATTACTCTGTTATTTGTTAGCAATCTTAGGCCACACGTTAATATCGCGATAGACACTGGTCTCGTGTGTGAGAGGTCTAGGGGTTTCGTTCTCATTTATAAGACCCCTTTGGGGGGAGGGCTTTTGTTGCACATAGGTATTCTAACGTTGTCTTACAGGGTGCACACTGGGCCTCCTTCCCTCTTTTTCTTTTTCTGGCTTTATTGGGATATTATGCAACGTATGTAAGTTTAAGGTATACAACATGATGATTTGAGACACACATATATTGCAAAGTGGTTACAGCAGTTAAGTTTAATACCTCCATCCTCTCGCCCAATTACCATATTTCTCGCAGTGCTGGCATTTAAATATAGTCTCAGCATCCTTTTCAAGTAGCCTCTTTGATGGTTGCTAACTTATGCCATGAGTTTCCTTCCTCATCAATTTCAGAATCCCCCAGAAGTCTAAGGAGCAGTGACACTCAACGCCGGTGGGGTTCCATTTACATCTCACAAGCACCCGGATATTTGGAATATCTGGAGGACTCACTAAATGTGCTCACTTTCATCTAGCTGCCCAGGGCTGTCTCCATGAAAGTAAGCTTTTGTACAAGCCTTTATCGCAGACTGTCAGAATTGTGGGGGGCTTTGCAGGCCACGTTGTCCAACTGTGTCATTTTCAAAAGGAGCCTGCAGCAGCCCAGAGAGGTGAGGCGCCCTGCCCCAAGTCACAGAGCTCGTTAGTGGCTGGGCTGCACTAGGAACCCCACCTCCAGGCTCCTGGTCCACTGCTGTCTCCGTCCGACTCCTCCAATCCCCAGTTCTCATTTAGTTTTTCTGTGCTTAATATGTTTTCCTTGAATTGATTTTTCTCCTCTGCCTCATCCGTTACCTTCAAGGTTATTTTTGGTGTTCCTCTCTACCTCTTTCATTTTGCAGACTGATTTCCCAGGCTTTACTAAGGTTGACGGCCCTTCCCACCCCAGGGTCTCTGGCTTTCATTAATGTTCTGTTCCCTCCCCACCCTGTATTGTCTTCCTGGGGGCTATAAAACAGGCCAGCCCCCCAAGACCCCTTAACGCCATCTACTCACTCCTTTGCAGCCCCCAAGGTGCTGCTATTTCCCATCATGCGCTCTCCCACCCCCTTCAGTCTATTCCCAGCTTACAAAATCTGCTCATAACGACAACCCTCGGAGCCCATCCTTCAGTGATAATTCAAGGCTGCACCAGCCACTGGATAGTGACTACCGATACATCTTTCTGATGGCATTTCTTTTCTCTGCCGGGTTTTTGCTGTGTGGAGATGCGTCTATCTGGGATGATCCCTTCTCTCTTAACTATGCAGTGGGCGGGGAGCCTGCCAGATGCTCACAGGTAATAGTTGCTGGAGTATGGATAGCTTGGGGGTTGTGTGTATGTATAGATGGAAAGAGAGCTGAACTGAGCATCATCCCAGACACCAAGTTTCTAGTTCGAGGCCCTGGAGAATCAGAAAGAAAGGAAAAAAGGGGCAGGGTCAGACGGCCCTCCTTTCCAAGCCCAGCTCTGTCACTGACACAGGCAAGACTGAATTACCTTATCTGTCAAGTGGCGGTGATAGTCAACCTCTGTCAGTTTTGTGGGGAGTACTAAATGCAGCAAAGGGCCTGAATTGCTTAGCCCAGAGCCAGACACTTTCTAGTTTTAATTTTTTTTTAATGTTTATTTTTGAGAGGGACAGAGAGAGTGAGGAAGGGAGGGGCAGAGAGAGGGAAATGCAGACTCCAAAGCAGGCTCCAGGGTCCAGGGTCCAAGCAGTCAGCACAGAGCCTGATGAGGGGCTTGAACTCACCGAGTGTGAGATCATGACCTGAGCCAAAGTCGGCCTCCCAACCGACAGAGGCACCCAGGTGCCCCAGAACCAGACACTTTCAACTGGAGTCAGAAAGGGATGGGTTCACACCTGGGTTCCCTGCTCAGTGACTGTAAATCTTGGGCAAGCTCGTGAATCACTTTCAGTCTGTTTACTTAACTGTAATGTGGGGAGAATGCGTGCCTCCCTAATAAACTGACTGTGAGGAGAAGTACACAAAAGCGTGTGAAGGACTCAGTGCAGTCCCTGGTGTGAAGTAAGTGCTCAATAAACGTTAGCCAAAAAACGTTAGCCATTTTTAAGTGTTCAATAAGTGCTACTTCCTCTTCCCTTGTAAATGTAGCCCCAGCCTTTAAAAATAAACAAGTGGGTACACATCTTGAGCATCCTATGAACTTTGAGAAGTTTGCGAGCTAAGCATCCATTAAATACTTTTACATATACTGATATTTACTCAGTGCATACTCTGTAGGGAGAAATATCAAATTCTACGGAGCTGAAAACCTAACTGAGTGGCAAGCCATTGGGCAAATGATTTGAAAACAATTTATAGCCAGGAGCCAAAACAATCCATTGCAAATTGAACAGCTGCTACACCAATTCAATTCTACATCCATTTAGTAAGCACTTACTAAAGGCCATGCATAAAGATGAGCGAGGCCTCCAGAAGCTTACAGTCTATAGCAATATTATTAATATGTATATGATGATGATGATGATGCTGGTGGTGATAAGGGCAATAGTTCAACAAGAAAAGCTAAGATGTATAAAGAGCTTACTGTAAGATAGACACTGGCTAAGGGCTTTCCATGAATTATCTCATTAAATTCTCATTAGAATCTTTTGAAATAAGTAATCTTACTCAACAAGGGAAAGAAAAACGAGGATCAGAGAGTTCCTAATTTGCCAAATGCCACACAACTTTTAAGTAGCACTGTTGGATTTCAAACTCAAGTCCAACTGGTTGTCAAAGACCTTGCACCCAACCACCATGTGTGCCCTTCCACGACCAATTATAACGGAGGAAACAGTCATGTGAATGTGGGAGAGGGCAAAGCGACTGATCGGGGGAGAGGAGTGGAGAATCCCGATTCTGATCGGGGGAGAGGAGTGGAGAATCCAGATTCTGATCGGGGAGATTGCTAAAGTCGTCACAGCTGAGGTGTCTTTGGGGCTGGGTCTCAAGGGCTAAGCAGAAATCAATGGTAAAGGACGGAGGAAAAGGGAAGTCCAGATGGAAGGACTGGCCTGACCAATACGAAGGGGACTCCGAATTCTAGGTGTGGTTGGGAAACAGGAAGCAGGTGGTATGGTAGGAAGGGGAGTTCTTGGGGGGAAAGCTTTCAGGTAAAGCCCAGGTGGGTGTAGCTTAGAAGTCTTTGGAGGCTGAGTTTGTGAGAGGCAGCACAAAGGCTAGGAGGCTTCATGTTACTTATTTTGTTTTGTCAGCTCAAGTAAAGTTTTTCGAGATCCGTAGGGAAAGATATTTTCTCATTTTGATTTTTGGAGCTTCCTCACGTTTGACCTGGGAGCCAGGAAAATTGGATTTTATTGAAAAGGCGAAACCATAATGGGCTCTGAAGTCCCCTGGGTTTGGAACCCATCTCTATCACTTCCTGGCTACATGACTTTGGGCATATTAGTTAACACTCCAGAGCCTCAGTCTTATCGTCCACAAAATGGGTTTGTCGACAGACTTGGACAGATTCATATAGAGAAAGCATTTAGAGCAGTGCCTGCTTACAAAACAAGCACCCCTAAAATAGCATCAGTATTATTGGCCATGGGTCAACGACCTGTTGGCCACGTGATTTTCTCTAACTGAGCCTCAAAATCCTTATCAATCGATGAAGGGATTAAATATTATTTCCAGGGTCCCTTTCCCTCTAACATGGATTCATTCCAAATGGCTCCTTTGGTGAAGAAGGCTAAGAGCAAAACAACTTGAGGTCTTTCCTTTTCTGATAAAAACAGAGAACCAGAATAACTCAGTGCATGCAGCATGAGATTCCTGCCTAACAGAGCCTTCTCAGAGTTGACAATATTAGCAAGACCGAGGGCCACCTCATCATTCAGCCTCCACGTTGTCAGTGGGGAGGTACAAAAGGCCTCTTCTGGCTAGACAATTGAAACAGCCTGTCGATTCCAGAGATCTCATTACCTTAGCTTGTTCATCAGTTTGGTTTTGTTCCCCCCCACCCCCACCCCGATCACCCAGGGGTCCTACCATTATTCAAGCATTTTGATCAGAAGGCAGTTTTGTCTTTGCTAAGTCTCTTGCCTGCTAGGCTGGTCGCGGGGTCAGCTGTGAGTGACTCATCTCCTGCTACTTGTCCACATCCCCGTCACCTAAGCTCTTGTATGCGGCATGTTTATCAGGCAGCCTGTGTGGTTCCTGTGTGCTGTGTCTCAGGCTCATCCTGCCACCGAGAGGCTGCCTCCCAGGAGACGCACACAGGATCAGTGCCTCTAATTCACCCAGTGGATATTTAGCTCATTAAACAGCAGTAGATTCAAACAGAAAAAATGGAACCATGCACATCATTAGAGCTAAACGCATTTCTTTGTCTTAGTTTTATGTTCTGAAGGGAAATGTAAGGAGCTCTGCAGGCCGACGGGCTCATTGCTGGAGCTGGGGTGAGAAGCTGAAAGCATCCAGGCAGAGAGATAAAAGGAGATTGGCTCCAAGCAATATCCCTCCTTGCCGGAAGTCAGAGGTGGTGAATCCATATTTGTACACAATAAGCTGTGGGGGTCAGAGTGTCCCTTCCTCAGAATATCAGACAGAGCTGGCTGTACCTGTGAGGATGAGGTCACGGTCCCTGCTGGTCTCAGGGTCAGCAGCTGGCCCGCCAGCGTGGTCTGTCCAGGCCTTCCCTTTGCCGTGTAAGGAACACTCGCCTGTGGGCTGCACCACAGTGTGGCCTGATGACAGCTGGGAATTGATTATCTCTTGGTTAGTCTTCATTGGAGTGGTAATGATATGAGGTGGCACCAAGTTCATTTAGTTCTTGGTTTGCGGTTACATTGTTCATGACCCACAAATATTCTGGGGACTGTGAAATGATTAAAAAAAATCCCAGCTTGGGATGCGCACTGGGTGTTGTATGGAAGCCAATCTGACAATAAATTATATTTTTAAAAAATCCCAGGTTTTTCAGTATATGCAGAGTCTTACTTAGATTTCTATAGTTGAGAGCCCAGCTAATGGCTTATTTCATTTTATTGTTGTTGTATTTTGCTTGCCTCCTACATATCTATGTCCCATTTCATTCTGTCCACAATGTGAAGATTTGCTTTGTCCACACCACTGCTCCCTGGCATCACCCTTGGGTATTGACCCACGCTGTCAACATTAGGGGTGAGCTTAGATTGGCTTGAGCCCATCAGTGTGTCCTGTTCCCGGGTATGTGACACAGTTTGGGCAAATAATACACAAGGCGCTAATAAGGAGATGACTGACCTACTGTCCTCCCATCCAGGAGTGGACGAGGCACCCTTGTCCTTCTCCTGGATGCTGTGCTCTGGAGCTACAAGGTTGGACCTAGTGAAGCCCTTTTGGCTTCCTTGATGAGGGGCATCCTGAGGGTGACACTGGTGTGCAAATGAGGCCAGAATGGGGAAAAGCAGGGCTGGCTCCCTAGTGACCACATGAGTCTCTGGAAGAGACTACAAGTGAAGCCAGCACCACTCCTGGATTCTTCAGTTATGCAAGCCAATTACTTTGTTTTGGGCCAGTTTTTCTCTTAGTTGCAAAGATAAGTTTTGGAACAGATGGTCCCATCAACTACAGAAATGGAGAAAACCCATGGCCAAAGATACTGTATTTGGGTCTTAACGACCAAGTCGATTTCTTTCTGTTTCAACATTGCAGACCCTGTAAGATTCTCTAGTACATATGGAAAATATATGCTGGACACTCACTTACATGCCATGACCGGTTTCAACCCCCAAGTGACCTAATGAAGGGTGTATGGTTATTTTCTCCATTTTATAGATAAGGAAACAGAGGTACACAGAAGTTAAGTAATTCGTCTAAGGTCACAGGATCAGCAAGTGACAGAGCCATGATTTAGTCTGAGATTAGACTTCTCATATCCTCACAATTCTAAGATTCTATGACTCTGCAGTTTCCAGAAGCAGAGCCAATGACTCTTCCTACTGGGAACTATCAACCATCCAGCCAATTTCATCGCCCAGAGCTTTCTTGACTTTTCTCAATTCCATCTCCTTTGCCCAAATGATAATTGCCAGTTGCATCCTTAAATCATCTGCATCCTCCTCCAAGCCTGACACTCTGGTTTCTGTAACACACTTCTCCATAGCCCTATATTAGTGTGTAACCAACCTGCTTCCACCTGCCTTTCAGCTTTTGCTTTACCGGAATAGTCCCAGATGCAAGTTTAAGAGCCCAAGGAAGCACTCCATGGGATTAGATCCTTGGGAAGGAACACGTAACCCTCCTCCAGGTCTATCCACACTCTGAAATCTTGTTGAGCTGGTGACATGCTGGCTTTGCCCAGGTCCCATGGGGAGTGGGGGTGGGGAGTTATGGAATGTGGTCTCATTGCTCCTCTCTACCCTCTGCCAATTCTATCTTCTAGGCGCAACCTCAGCCATATAAATAACCCCTCTTGCATTTCCCCAGTCAGGGATCTTTCCACATGCTCACATCCAGTGTTCCCACACCATGATATTCCCCAGGGTGCTGCTTCTTGGTGCTGCCCAAACTCTGCCCTGCTGTGACCCACCCCTTTATGCAATGCAGAGAAAAGGAGTCAAGACAGATTCTGTCTGGCATGATCAAGGGCATTAACAGAGTAATGAAAAAGGGCACATGTTGGCAAACAGTGGGGGAACTGTCCACAGCACCATACTTCTGTCCACAGCACCACACTTCTGAGAGTTGACTGATGCCCAGGTTTTCCAAATGCTCACCCATATTCTAGAATGTATTGTCAAACACACCAAGAGGGTATGATATATATGATATATATAAATGGACATATGTCTATCACACATATATGATATATATATAAATGTATATATGTGTATCACACAAATATATGATATATATGACATATATAAATGTATATATGTATACCATATATATATGTGATATATCACACACATATATATTACATGCATATATATCATACATAATATATATCACATGCATATATATATATCTGATATATATATATATATATATCTCACATGCCCCAGACATCCTGTTTCTTATCTATCTCCCATCCATATCAAGGAGTCATTGGCTTATCTGTTTGAATACAAACATACACAGGATTATATATTAGAGGGTGACTTTAATAAATCACCTAAGAAAACCCTCAGATCCCTGATCCCTGACTATACCAGTTATACCCTAGCTCCGTTAACTCATCAGGTGAATAATGTATTGATCTACCCATCTACCCAATCATTTAACAAAACTTTATTGAACACTGACATGTGCAACTGTGTAAGGGATTGAGGGCACCTAGAAGAATAATACATATTTTCTGCCCTTGGAGCTCACACATTAGTGGAAGAGAAACAAATAAACAGAGTATTTTCATCCATTTAGGTAAGTATTTTAACAGCATTAATCACTGTTATGGGGGCCCAGAAGAAACACCAGGCTTTGGGAGTCAGAAAAGGCTTCCTAGGTAAGGTGACAGCTGGGAATAACAGCTGGGAATCACGGGGGTAGACACTGCTCATCGCTTTCCAGTATCTACCCTCTCTTCTTTCTGGTAATAGAAACTACCAGGTTTTAGATAGCATTAATGGCCAAAGACTCATTTCCAGCTTCTCTTACATCTTGATGTAGCCATGGGACTAAATTATAGCCAATAGGATGTGAGTGGAAGAGATGTGTACAGTTTGGTGGCAACTTTTAAAAAAGTTAACTTGTCCTCTGCTTCCTCTTCCCCACTCTCCTTGGGTTGGAGTGTGGATAAGGTGGAAGTGATCTAGCTCTGGCCATATGGATAATACCCTAGTGGATGACAGAGCCATAAAATAGAAGGAGCATAGGTACCCACCAGCCCTGGACCTCCCACCCACCTCTCACTACAACTACTGTATTTGGCCCCACTTTGAAAATAGCAGCTTGACTTCTACCTTTACAAGATAACCAACCACCCATAGGCTCAGCTCTGCACAAGAAATTCAGCCTGATTAGATACTAAGATGTCCCCTCCCTCTTGGGTAAGCGTGATCTATAAATGGTTGGTGGTCAACATGCTTTGATATTTCTGGAGGATCTGGGGAAGAATAAAACACTGGATTCCACTGCAAGTATTGAGCTATAGCTCCAGCGAACACCCCCATCGCGTACAGCCAGTATTCCCTCCCAGGACTTCTACCAGGTCTCTTCTCTGCTGATGCTTGGAGGTGGAGTGGTTTAAAGGGATGGAACAGGTGACAGGAGCCTTGCTCTGCTTCCCAGCCTGTGCTTTGGGCTGCCTCTGCCTCCCACCTACTTCCTGCCACACTCACCTCCTTGGGCCTGCCACTGCTCTTGGTAATGGTATATATCATCTTGAACTTCCCCAATTCAAAGACAGATTCCTGTTCCTGTGTCTGCAATTTCCTAAGACACAGCAGTCTTGAAGTTGTATTCCACTCAGTCCTCCTGAGGACCCCATATCCTGGGTCTTTCCTAACTGCCCGTGCATTTGGTTCATATTTTAAGAACCTGGCATTGGACTCAGTCTGTATTCACACCCTCAGTTCGCCTGTTCAAATGAACCCAACTCATTGGGCTGGCTTAGCGTGGCCCAGGATCGGTCTACATGTACCAGTCCCACTCAGTGTCCTGTTGCAATGTCCCCTGACAACTGGAGCTATAGGACCATCTTCATACGTATTATTTTCTTCTTGTTCTACCTAGCCACATGACCAAGACCACCTCCCAGAGCTACTCTTCAGGCTGAATATTGGCAAATGAAGAATATCAGGGACAAAGTAATGCTTTTACTATCTTCCAATAGTTCCCATTTGCTGTCAGTCAGTGAACTAGAGGGCAGTCTGCTGCCTCTCTTAGAATATATGTACAGGCAATTGGGCAGGTAGGACATAGTCTGCAGGAGGCTCTCTACTCCACGAAATCTGTCTATATGAGCTCTAGCCCTTATGGCCCCCAAAGGGGCAATTTCAGTATTCATGCGAAATCATCTGTTCAAGCAGGGGTA
The DNA here is from genome assembly GCF_014898765.1 of Herpailurus yagouaroundi. Lineage (NCBI taxonomy): Eukaryota > Metazoa > Chordata > Mammalia > Carnivora > Felidae > Herpailurus > Herpailurus yagouaroundi. The sequence goes on along the minus strand of NW_024412446.1, from coordinate 3,389,202 downwards.
GGCTCGCAGGTATCTGCTCTCTAACCCCTGGATGCCTGGGAGCCCCCAGCCCAGCTGGTTTCTCTCTCAACCCTCTGTGTTTTCTCAGCCCTGGTGCCTGTCTCTATGGTATACTGCACACACCAAACAGTCATGACTTGTGAATGTGCCTTTCTTCCACGTCTCCAGAAATCAGCACAACACCCAGCACGTGGGAAGGGTTTATACAATAAATGAATCCTCAGAAAGCACGGTTGACCTACTGGTTTTAGACTGTTCTGAGAGGCAGCTGAACACCAAAGCACAAAACAGCTCAGTTCAGAGATTCTGAATACATCTGGCATTCCATTCCTGCCTGGCCTCCGCTACCACACCCCAGTGTGTGACCACCAAATACACTTTACCTGTTGATGCTCATTTTTTCCTGTCCTGAGGTCCCTGGCTTTGAAGCCTGCTTTCCAGTTAATGACACTGGGCTTTCCTCTCTGCGTTCTTTGTGTTTCGATAGGTCTTTAGATTTTGGTAGCTCTTGATTATGCTTGCTCAGTGGCTTCTGGAATCTTAGGGGATGCACTTCCCATTTCTAGCCATATTCTACGAAGCCTCTGACTAGCCCCAGACCCCCTTGGGGTGTTGGGGAGGGATTTAGATAATATAGTATTTGAACCCAAACAGGGCGGGGGGCTACTTGTTACTGACATTTGGGGAAGATATCCAAATAGAACATTTCAATGAAGAGCCCCTCGTCTTTGATTCCAGACAGATTAATTGGCTCCACCTGTGCCTCTTCTTCCTTTGTTTCTTTCTTTTTTCTTTTTTAAATGTTTTTATAACATTAGCCAGTAAGTGCCTGGAAATGAACTCTCCTACTGAGCGCATTACCCCGAACTTCACACTGATCCCTGACACCACCCTACCCACCCCCAACTCCCCTGCAAGCATTTGGACTAAGCTCAAGGTGCATCCCCAGACCCCCGAATCACCTGATTCCCTGATTCAGGACTTTCCACAGTTCACCAGCACCAGCAAGGCACTTTTTCTGCTTAGGAGGAAACTTCCCCCTTTAAATGTTTTGTTTGCCTTCAAGTCCATTTGAATACAAAAATACAATGGAATTCCATTAAAATAATGTCTGGGGCCTGAGACTCCAGGATAAAAGACAGGAAATTGCCCTATTCTTTATGCAAACCTCCACTTGGAGCTGACAGTTCCTGGATAACCTAGGGAAGCAGGCTGTTAAGAAAACAAGTGGCCCATATTTCATGCTGGCTTCCAGCCTCCCCTGGCTGTTTTTATTAGGAGCACAGGGGACTGTTAGAGCAGTAATACACCAGGCCGGTTTATAGTGCTTTCTCCCAAATGCTGAATTTTCATAATTGTTCAACAGGAAAATTGTGCCTGGGGCTGAAAATGTAAATTATGAAGTCACCTCGGGAAAGGTAGGAAATGGGAGGTCTTTGAGGGTGGGCTTGGATGAATAAAAGTCAGCTGACAAATTCCAGAGTTGGAAGGGTGGAAGGCTTCACTTGAAATATGCATGATCTGGGACTCAGAGAAGGGAGGAGATGAATGTCCAGCCACATGGAAAGTGGTGGTAGAGGCCAGGCCGGAATGTGGACTCTTGACTCTCGTCTTGTGCTGTGCCCCTTCTCTTAGGCCTGACACATCTTGCAGGGATGTGTAGGAAGGTTCTATATCTGAGTATTCTTGTTGCTGTTGGGTTCAGTGCTTAAAGACTGGAAGGACCAGCCAAGGAAAGTGTCCTTATGCTGAAACCAGGAAGAATGCAGTCAGATTTATGGAAGAACTTCTTGAGTATCAGGACATGGGGGTTCTAGGATGTAAGACTTCCACAGAGCGTGGATTCTTTGTACTAACTGGATCATACTTTTTAAAGAATGTTTAAGAATAAGGGTGAGTTTGGACAGGATGATCAAAGGATTACCTGCTGATGAAACAGATGGAGAATGGGTAACATGAGGGACATCTTCCCAGAAGTTTTTAAAGGTGAGAAAACCATCAACTGTCTTGGGATAGGTTAAACACTCCAAATCGTGGGGATATAAGATCAGAGAGCTGGGAAGGTCTCATCCAGGACTAGGATTTTTCAACCATGGCCTTCTAGATTTTTTTTTGGCTAGGAATAAAGCAGCAAAGCAGCTGTGTCATTGAGAAGCAGAAGTAAGTAGCTATGGACGATGGGCTCCATTGTATACCTTCCTCACCTCTCCCCAGCCAGTGTAGATTCTGAACTTCCAGAATATTGTTGGACAAATCAGTGAATAAATCAGTTGGTCGAAGAACAGCTGAAGACAGAGATGGTGGAACTGTTGGGAAGGCAAAGACCATCTCAATGTTCTGTGTTCCACATCCCAGATGGCAAAATATAGTCACAACTAATTCATCCAGGAATGAGATTTCTGAAATGGATTAATTTTCCAGGTACTGCAGTCAGCTCCTTCGAGCAGAAAAACATTTTGTTTTGGTTCTTTTTTGATTTGAAAACACTTTAACCATGGTGTCTAGTTCTAAGCCAGAGCTTACTAAACAGAAATGTCATCTTTTTCGGTTTCAGAACTTGATAAAACAGTAATACCATGATGCGTTTTTCTAGGGTGCTTTATAATTATGGCATAACTGCTTTATAATTACAGTGTAACTTTACATACATTATCTCATTCAACGCTCACAACTTTATGAGATAAATTATGTATGAGATATATCTACATACGTGTATATATGTACATATATATGTTCTCACTTGTGCAGAAAAGCTGAGGGTCAAACAAAATAAGAATTCATTTTTTCAAGGTTGCACAGCCAGTAAGAGTCAAAGTCAGGTCTCAAATCCTTATTTTCTGATTGCAGATCCATTGCTTATGCTGAGAGAGTCAGTGGTCTTGACTCCTTCTCAAGGCGTGTCCAATGGCAGGATCAGGGGTCTGTTAGAGACGTGGGCACTGCAGGCTGGGGAGTACAGCATGCTCAGCCTATGTAACAGGTTGGTGAGTAAGAGGAGGAGGCCAGGGTAGTGGGAGAAAGAGCCTGGTTGGAGGCCTGGACCCCAGAGAAGTGAGGTTACTGACCAACCATCCATGTCAGTGCCCAAATGGGTGTGAAAAGTTGGCTGGATGCCTTCTGGCATAGCCAACCCAGAAAGGCCTGAGAAGTAGGCAGGGCCTGGCAGAAGGAAGCTCTTGGCAGGGAGGATGCTCAGAGACAGGTGCTTATAGTTGGCCTGAGTGGCTTGGAGCCAGACCCCAGCCAGAGACCCGGCTGCTGTGGGGCAGGGAGCAGGGTCCAGCCCCACGGGTTACATTTTGGGGTAGAAAAGGCACAGTGTATGGACCTAGGCCAGGAGGGGTGGGGTTCAGGGTAGGGAGCCAAGCTAAGCAAAAGCGCAGAGACCATTAGGAGCTAGGGCAGAGGCAGGGCTGCAGCTTGGCCTGTGCATCTGGGGGAAGGCCCTGCAGATTCCCTGGCACATCAGCACCTGGATTCAGACTGTCCTGGCATTTTCCCAGCCCCACCCTCTGAACTTCCAGGGATCCCTGAGGTGCAGGAGGAGGAACATGGGGCTACACGCAAGGAATACAGCAGAAACTGTGTCACTGGTCATTTCTAAGCCCCCCTCACCCCGTTTGAAGAGCAGCAGAAGCCATGCACATTGTCTGCAGACAGGGCGGTGGAGAGTCACGGTCGTGGGCTCTAGATTCTCACTTGTTAGCTGTGGCCCTGAACTAAACACGTGATCTCACTGAACAATACGGCGATCATAATAGCACCCATCTTTCCTTTTGAGATTAGTTGAAGCATCTGACCTGCTGCCATAAATAAAAGTATAATATGACAGTATTTCCTCTGAAGTAAGGAAATATGGTCAGCTTCCTGTTACCTACTTAACTTTGAGGATGGAAACTGGAGAATTTGAATTTTTCAATATTTTTAATGCAGCAGCTAAGGTATTATGTATCTACAATGTACTAGGCACTCAGCTAAATGTCGTAGGAAAACAAGGAGGACTAAAAGCGTAGGCTTTGGGGGCCAGAGCAGGGAACTAACATCTAGTCAAAGAGCAAACGCACAACCAGTTGTAATGCACAACGCAAAGCAGGATGGAATAAGAGCTGAAAGAGGGCATATGCATGGAGTGGTCACAGGAACTCGGGGCGAGGAATGATTCATTTTAACTGGGGGAAAGGGTGGTGGTCAGGAAGGAGCTCATGGAGCAGCTGGTGTCTGAACTAGACCATGGAAAAGAGCTATAATTGATGGTAATAGTGGAATCCAGTAGGGATATCATCAACCATGGGTCTTGGTCTTAAATCAACTTTTAAGGTTCTAGACTGATGCTTCAAAACTAAGATTGTCCTCCTTAGGCCCGCAGGGATCTTTTAGATAATTTGCAAGTGACCAGATCCCTTTAAGACCACCTGTTTCTGGGGTGCCTGGGTGGCTCAGTCGGTTGAGCATCCGACTTCAGCTCAGGTCATGATCTCACACTCCATGAGTTCAAGCCCCGCATTGGGCTCTTGTGCTGACAGCTCAGAGCCTGGAGCCCGCTTCAGATTCTGTATCTCCCCCTCTTTCTGCCCTTCCCCTGCTCATGCTCTGTCTTTGTCTCTGTCTCAAAAAAAAAAAAAAAAAACATTAAAAAAAATTTAAGACCACCTGTTTCAGTAGCTCTGGTAATGGGGCCAGGGTGTTTGCGTATTGAAGAAATCCACATGCCCTCGCCCCACCCCCACCCCCATCCAAGGTGATTCTGAGGAGTACCTTGGGTTAAGAGTCAGTGTCCTAAACCAGTCCCAAGCTTTAGCAGGCTGAAGTACCTGGAGATCTTGTTAAAATACATATTAATCACCCTTTCTTCAAAGATTCTATTCAGGGGTTTAGGATGAGACTGGAGATTCTGCATTTCTAAAAGACTCCGGTGAGGCTGAAGCTACATGTTTGCGGACCACACTTTGAGTAGCAGGGCTGTAAACCATCTGTTGGCCCCTTCTTGCAGAGTTAAGAGGTCCCCTTAATTTGAAAGCAAATTCAGGGGCGCCTGGGTGGCGCGGTCGGTTAAGCGTCCGACTTCAGCTCAGGTCACGATCTCGCGCTCCGTGAGTTCGAGCCCCGCGTCGGGCTCTGGGCCGATGGCTCGGAGCCTGGAGCCTGTTTCCGATTCCGTGTCTCCCTCTCTCTCTGCCCCTCCCCCGTTCATGCTCTGTCTCTCTCTGTCCCCAAAATAAATAAACGTTGAAAAAAAATTTTTTTTGAAAGCAAATTCATGCTCCTCCATCCTGGGCCTTTAAGAAGTTACACATACCCAATCACCTTGAAACCACTTGCCCACACAGGTGAAAAAGGGCACCCCAGAAGGGCTCACAGCACCAGCCGTGGCCTGTGTACGTGCTTTCCCCTGACGCTACTTTCCCTGTGGCCCCTATGTCTCACTGTTGTTCTTCCTTTTATGCCTGCTCTGTAGAAGTCTCCTGGATCGTGTGCATCCTGCCCCTGCTCAGGGTTTTCAGAAATATGTTCTGGATCTTTCTCTCTTTCCCCTGAGAGTCCAACCCCTCGCCAGTCCACCCAATGCACGGCAAAGAGATGGTTTGGTCCCACCAGACTGGCTGGCTCAGAGGACATCTGAGGACTGAGTGTGTTCAGCAGGCCTTTCTCTCTGACGCCAGCTCCGGAAAGACTGCTATGATGGCTCTGGATCACATTTGTCCTTTCCATGTTTTTGATCAGCTTCATTTTTGAAAAATATTGCTCACGGGAGCAATTTGTGATCAGCAGAGCAAGAAAACTCTTCAAAAGCTTCCTTTTTGTGTTAGGAGACATTACCTGCATGGGATCATCGAACTGGTGGACCAACCCTGGGATTTGGTCATTTGAACGAGTTAGCTGTTGACAGATGACACTTGCCTTTTAGAAGCCTGGCAGAACAGGCCTTGCGTTGTGGATTCTTGTTAATTCAGTGGATCTCGGTTGATTTCCCCTGCTTTTGGCTCCGAGAAAAGTCTTAAGTTCACCACTCACCAGAGTTGTCTTCTGGAAGGAACATCCACATACATTTCAATTAAATCATACGAACAAATTGTTTTAATTTTCTTTTTTTAATGTTTATTTTTGAGACAGAGAGAGAGACAGAGCATGAGTGGGGAAGGGGCAGAAGGAGAGGGAGACACAGAATCTGAAACAGGCTCCAGGCCCTGAGCGGTCAGCACCAAGCCGGACACGGGGCTCGAACTCACAAACCCCGAGGTCATGACCTGAGCCGAAGTCTGACGCTCAACTGACTCAGCCACCCAGGTGCTCCTGTTTTAATTTTCTTTTAAAGATGTTCTTTCCTTTTTCTTCTTTTTAAAAAGCAAGTCTTTTGTGCTAGGAACAGCACTGCATGAGAGGAGGCAATGAAGAAGTGAATTAGATTTTATCACCTGTACTCGAATCGCGGGGTGGAGGACACATGTACCAACAAGTAGCTACCTCGACAATACTACGTGTTGTTAGGTACCGCAAGCAGTCAAAGTACAGAAAAGGGAGTGTTTATTTTTGGGTAAAGGAAAGAAGGAAGCTTTGTGGAAAGAGACACTGACTTTTCTGTATGGAAAAGTCAAGAATGGTCTGACTTTGAGAAGATAACCATATATGAAAATAACACAGGAGATATGTGGTAATTATGTGGACACAAACGTTATTCATCTCTTAGGTAACCACAATGAAGATCTTGCTAATACTCATTACGGTAACAATAAGTGTCTTATGAGTACTTTCCATGTGCCAAACATTGTGTTAAGCAATTTGTATGCATTAGCTAGTTTAATGAAATCTTCCCAACAGCCTACAAAGTGACGGTATTTCCCCATTTTACAGATGAGTACACTGAGGCTTGGAGAGGTGAGGTAACTTGCTCGAAGGTCTTACAGTGCTGGAATGTGTGCCCAGGAATTTAAACCAGAGACTAGTAGCTGGTATTACTTGTTGAACACCCACCGTGCATGAGTCATCTTTTTTACCTTTAAAACAATCGTATAAAGCAGGTGTCACAGCACCGTTTCACTGAGGAAGATGAACGTGCCAAGAGGTGAGTTTTGCACATTTACACAGTCATTAAATTGAAGGACTCGGATTAGAAACCAGGTCTGTCTGAACTCCCCAGCCCATCTGTTTTTGACCTTGCCAGGTTCTTGCTCCTTCACTGGATCCTTAACCCAAAGGGGTGGCAGTAAGGAATGGAATGTTTTGTAATGGAATGATGGCTCCACCTTTGCTTAAGGCTGGAGGTGCAAATGGCAAGAGTGATTGCCCGGAGAAGGAAAGAAACAGGAAGCATGCATTCACAGGGGCCAGCCAGGAGGTGAGGCATAAAAGGCAGGTCGGCTGTGGTGAGGTGGTGAGGTGGTGAGGCAGCCTGGGGCTCTGGGTTCCAGCAGTCCTGGGTGACTTTGGCCTACCTACTTTACCTCCCTGAGCTCCAGTTTTCTCAACTGTAGAATGGGAATGCTAACACCTCTCTTGTAAGATTGTGGTCAAGAATAAATGAGTCAGCCTGGAGCACAGAGTCTGGTCCATGGGCATGCAATACTCAGTAAGTACCTTCTTGCTGCCCTGTTTACTTCGGCTCCTGCTGCCTCTGATCAGGCTAAGAAGAAAAAGAGGTTCATTTCTCGAGCAGGAAAGATCTGATTCCACTGGGGAGGCCCAGGGACACAGATTGGCATGAGGGACTCTGGCATAATACCTGCCTATTTGGTTCTTTCTCGAGGCCAGAACGCTGGTTTCAGGGGCCTTTATCCAAGCACTAAATCCACCTAATTGCTTTGAAAAGCATGGGGTAGATAAACATCCCATCAGCCCACCTCTGTAATAAAGCCAGTGACATTTATGCCTGACGTGCAGGATGCAGGATGAACGGCAATCAGACCCCACGTTCCCTTCCATGAGTGACAGCCCAGACAAGGCACCCCCCGAGGCAGCAACTGCCAGCCATCCTGGGTGGAGGCTTGGGTTGCAGCAGGTGGGGCTGAGCACCACGTGGGGCTTCCGGAAGTGGATCAGACTTACCCATGACATGAAGGGGAAAAGAACCCTATGCGGGGCACGTTATGTAACCTCCCCGAACCTCTGGTTTATGCCTGTGATGCTTTGGGCATGAAATAAATGAGAGGAATAAATGAAGAGCCTAGCACCGTTTCTGCAGAACTTCCAGAGCTCCAAAACTATTAGGTTCCTTTTCCTTTCATATTTTTCCTTCCTCCTGGAATCACCTCTTTCTTTGTTTGCTCTCAAGAGCCCAAGACCTGTACACACCCCATTCACAAACCCAAAAGCACACCCCATTCGTCCACTCAGTCATTAGTACTGTTTACCCATTCATTCATTAATTATGTTTTGATCACGCAAAATGTGCCAGGTCCTAACCTGGATCCTCATACAAAAAATAACCAGACCTTTCCCCGGCCCTTGAGTCGTTCAGAGGTTAATGGAGGACAGTTGCATTATATCAGACGGGGTCCCAACAGAGAAGATGGCACACGCAGGTCAAGGTAATCTGAGGAGGGTTTATTCACAAAGGGATTGATTATAAAGGAATGGTGGAGCCACCAGCAGCAAGGCTATCACCCCCTCCAGGGCCAAGGCGAAGGAAGGGGACCAATCTCTGAACCCGGCAGGAGAGAGCTGTGCACAGCAGGCCACCTTGAGAGGAGCACTGACCTTCCGTCTAGGGACACAGGCAGCCTAAGGTAACCTCCCAGGAAGGGAGTATGATAGCTCCTCCCTCCCTCGGAACTGCTCTCATGCTCCCATTAGCTGACATGATCAGACACCCAAGGGCAATGAGCTCATTGATTTGGTCCACAGCCCTGCCTTTCTCATCTCCACCTGGACCCTTGAGATGTTCTCTCCCCCTCCTCTTTGCCTGCCAGTTAGCTGACCTTAAGAAATCATGACCTACTTAAACATCCAGAAACGTATAGACAATAAAAGTCAGATACCCATGTACCCACTGCCTGTACTTAATAAATGTTGAAGTTTTGCCACATTTGCTTCAGATCTTTTTTAAACAAGAAAAACATTGTAGATACAATGGACGCATCGATTATACTTCTTCCCCTCCTGTGACATTATTTTGAAGTTAATGAGCACCCTATCCATCCATGCTTTTATATGTTTGTTAGATAGCTCTGCTTTGAAAATGTATATAATTACCATTGTATTATAGACATCCTTTTATAATTTGCTTTTTTCACTCAACATTATGTGGGTGTTTCGTTGTGGCTTTGTTGATTGGACATTGTTTTAGGGGACTTTATTGCTGAATCGCTTCTCTTGAATGATGAGGGTCAAGCAGCGATGTCTGGCCCAGACTTGACTTAAGAGTGGCTTTCGCAGAGATTTCATAAGCACTAAGAATTACAGTGACTTCCAAGTCTCCTTACAGTTCCTCACTTTCCCACTGTAACCTTGTGGCTGTTTGCATCTCATAATGATGTTGGGAGGCAGGGCAACCTTACCAGGAAGAAGGGGGAAAGGTGGCTGCTGCTGCCTGCTCCCTCCTCCCACTTTCCCTCGTGGCCACCTGGCCATCGCCAGCAGCTGCCCATGAACACTACCTGTTCTCTTGCAGCTTGATTTCTTTCCCACATCTAGCATCGTTAAGACACTTACCAAAGTCTCCAGGCTTACACGGACACCACTTCCCAGTGAGAGGTGAGGTGGAAAGCTGGGGAACTCTTATTTGGTAGCTCTGTTCACAAAATAAAAAAAATGCATGGATCCATCACCAAACGTCACCCAGTCCTGGAGCTTTGACTTTAGACTCTTCACCCTGCCTGCTCAAGTATGTGGCTCAGAAAACTGTGCTGGTGCCACAGGGGCCATTCCAACAAAGACCTACCCAGAGGGACCTATGGGGTATCATGGCAGGAAGACTTCTCTTATCAATCCCAGGGACGTTAAGAATACATCAGCACTGGGGTGCCTGGGTGGATCGGTCAGTTAAGTGTCCACTTCAGCTCATGTCATGATCTCACCATTCATGGGTTCGAGCCCCCCATCAGGTTCTGTGCTGACAGCTCAGAGCCTGGAGCCTGCTTCGGATTCTGTGTCTCCCTCCCTCTTGGCCCCTCCCCTGCTCACACTCTGTCTCTGTCTCTCTCTCAAAAATAAATAAACATTGGGGCGCCTGGGTGGCTCAGTCGGTTGGGTGTCCAACTTCAGCTCAGGTCATGAACTCGTTTTCATCAGTTCAAGCCCTGCATCGGGCTCTGTGCTGACAGCTCAGAGCCTGGAGCCTGCTTTGGAATCTGTGTCTCCCTCTCTCTCTGCTCTTCCCTTGCTCATGCTCATGCTCTGTCTCTGTCTCTGTTTTTGTCTCTCTCAAAAATAAAGATTTAAAAAAAATTAAAAAAAATAAATAAACATTAAAAATGAAAAAAAAAAAAAGAATACATCAGCACCACCACCACCACAGTCATCAGATTTATAATCAACATTATGCTTTTGAGCTACCTCTATGATGGCATATGTAGATGTACTTCATTTATTTTACTTGCTAAATCAGATTCCATTGTACGAACATATCACAACTTATTTCTCCATTTTTCATATTGATGGACATTTAAACTTTTCAATCTTTTGCTATTATCAGCAATGCTGCTATACAAATAAATCCTTGAGCTCATGTTAAAAAATGTTCTACAAGATATATATATATATGTATATATATATATATATATATATATATATATACACTCAGAAGTGTAATTGCTGGATCACATGGTAAGTGCTCCCTTTTTCTCTATTTAAAATATTGCCAACTTTCTCCCCCAAATGGATGTGTCCATTCACATTCATGCCAGTAACATCTGAGAGTCCCTATTAGAACTTCATTTTTCAAAATTTCTAAATTCACATTTCAGAACAGTACAAATCTATTGGGAGGCCACATGGTGCAGTAGAAACAGTCCTGAATTACCGGTCAGTATGAGGAGATACTGGCTCTGACTTGGCCCCCATCTTGCTGTAGGGCTAGTAGAAATATCCTCCTGTCTCTGGACCCCATTGTCCTCATTTATAAATTGAGGGCATGGACTAAAAGGTCTCTTTAGTTTCTTCTAGCCTTATCCTTTTGCAATCAGTTCTTTAAATAAAACAGTTGACTTAAGAGTAAAGGGAGGCTTCACTCATTTGCATCAACTTCTTTCATCAGACTCTCATCATGTCCTACTGTATATTAGACACTGAGGACCCATAGAAATACGACCATGTCCCTGTCTTCAAGCACATCACACTTGAATGGAGGAGACAGACAAGCAAATGGAGGTGCTCTGGCCATGCATCCCAGGATGGCTAGAAGGGCATCAGGTTGGAAGTTATGCTTTGTGTTAGGGATGAGTTGGCATCAGGTGGGTAAAGTCCAAGGAAGGTCATTCCAGACAGAAAAAGGCATGGAAGCTAGAGGTGGCTTGGGACCTTTAAGGATGTTAAGTAATATAGGCAGGCTTTCCCATTAGGTGTGGTTGTCATCTTCCTATTCCATTTTTACTATTATTTATTTATTTATTTATTTATTTATTTAATTTTTTAAATGTTTATTTATTTTTGAGAGAGAGAGAACAGAGACAGAGTATGAGCGGGGGAGGGGCAGAGAGAGAGGGAGACACAGAATCTGAAGCAGGCTCCAGGCTCTGAGCTGTCAGCACAGAGCCCAACTCGGGGCTGGAACCCTTGAACTGCAAGATCATGACCTGAGCTGAAGTCAGATGCTTAACCTATTAAGCCACCCAGGTTCCCCTTCCTATTGTATTTTTAGATTCATTCAACAGTATTTACTGGTTGCCATTTTACGCTAGTCACTCTGCTAGGAGCTGGGGATATAAGATGAACAAAAATGTTATGGTCCCTACCCAGGTGGAGTTTCCAGTGTAGCTGGAGAGACAGACATTAAGTACACAGAGAAATAAGTGTTGAGGAAAAGAACAGGGTGCTATGAGAGATAATAATGTGTTGGACTATTTTAAAGGGGGGTGGGGCTCTTTCCTGAGGAAGTGAAAATTCCAGTTAAGACAGGAAGGCTAGGAAGGAGCCACAAATGAAGACAGTAGGTGGAGCCTCTGGAGGAGGGAATGTCTGGAGGCCTGAAGGAGAACAGGCTTCATATACATGGAACTGAAAAGGGTACTTGAGGAGTGCGCAAGATAGCATCAGAGGATCAAGAAAGCAAGAGATGAGGATAGGGAGGGAGGCTGGGCACAGGTCATGTCTTTTAAGACTGGCTGAGGAGCTGGGCTTCTCCTAAGGGCAATAGGAAGGAGTGACCACTGACCATTTCTTCCCTTCCTTTTTTTACTTCCCTCCCTCCCCTCCTCCCTCCCTCTCTACCTACCTTCCTTCCTTCCTTCTTTCCTTCTCATTAATGTCTCCTGGTCAAGCTGAAGGGAGAGTCTAGGCATTTAATTCAGCCTGGCTTTCCATCCCAAACCAAGCCATCCTCATGAACAACTGTAGGAGCCCTCAACCCTAAAGACTTCCCTCCATGCCCTCCTACAGCCACCCATTCCCAAGGCTGCACTTGGATCTCGCCGTCACCAGGAAAGTCTCCACCTGTAGAATCTCACACCCACACTTCTTTCTCTCCTCTTTGAGCCTCCTTCCTTCCCCTCTGGGTCCCTCACTTGTTTCTCCTTCCAAGGTTGCTCTTTGACCTCTTCAAGACCCCAGTCCTTGTCTTCTCAACCATCATCTGTCAACCACTCTTTCACTCCTCCCCTCTGGCCTGGTCTTCCCTAGTCCATCCCATAAGCCATCAACCTTTCCTTGCCCATGTCTTCACCTCCCTGTGCCTTTTCTGCAAAACTCCAATTGTGCATAAATTGCACTCTTTTCCTGTCCTCTGAGATCTGGGCTGCTAAAGGCAAACGCTGCAGGTGTGTCCCTTCATGAATTCATGCTTTCTGATGCCTTCAAGGCCTGGACTGCTGCCTGTTCTAGGCCACCCCGATCGTCCCTTTCTCCCACGCTTGCTGACTCTTCATAGTGGTTATTTCAAATCTTCATTCCTCTTCCCCAGACTTCTTCTTCCTGTCCTCTCAACAGATGACCTCGCTTCCTACTTTGAAGCAAAAAATAGAAGCCATCGGACAAGAATTCCCTCAACTGCTTGGCACAACACCTACCAATTAACCTGTATTTGTGCTCTTTTCCAACTTTCCCTTTGTCAGTAGCTGATCCTCGACCTGTGCTCTGAATCCCAAAGTTTTTTCCCTTCATGAAGAGGCTGCTCCATTGATTATCCATTCACAAGAAGGAAGAGTCCATAAATCTTTGTCCTTGCTGTGTCCCCTGTGCCTGAAACACTACCGGGCACATAACAGGTGTCTGAGAAATATTTGTTGAATGATTTCTCTCTTCTCTGCCTTCTGCCTCTGTCTCTCTATTGATTTACTGCACCAGCATTTAAACCTGCTCAAGGCTTGTTCCCCATTAAAAAAACACAAACAAACCCAAACCACAACAAACTGCTCTCGACCTGGTACACCTCTCTCCCTGGCTACAGCTCCGTCTTGTCTCCCTCACTGAGCATGCGCTCGCCCAACTAGCCAGAGCCCCTGTCCTGATCCCTCTCGTTCCAGTCACCCCTCCATTCCCACCATGTGGATTCACCCTCCCAAGGAAACTGCTGCCCGCAGCCCCCCCCCCCCGCCCCCCCACCCCATGATGACCTCATTTGCGTGCTTTTTCAGGTCCTGGAGTACCTGACTTCTGGCAGTGATTAGCTCTGCTTCCCTCTCCTTTCTTTGGAAACACCCTCTCTCTTGACAACTGCGATCATCCTCAGGTCTGCTCTCTCTGGCCTTTCCCAAGTCTGCCACTCTCCTCTAGTCAGCAGCTCTCTCTTAGGCAGATCAGATCCTGGCACTCCCCTTGCGCCTTCACTGTTGCTCTGCTGTCCTCTGGATGATGCCCACATGCTTTCCAGGTGATTGCCAGACTCGCCTGATCCACCTCTCTGTTCATTCTGGAGCCTCACCTCTGGCATGCAGGTGCGGTCTACTAGAGGCTTCCTGCCCTTTGCCCACACTGGCCCTTCTGGTTACCTGGCCGTCTGTCCCCTTCCCCAAGCAGCTTGCTTGGTTTGGGGACCACAACCTTAACTCAGCCTTAGGTGTTTCAGAACGAGGTGTTCAGGCCCAGGGCTGGCCTTAAACTCGGGCCAGTTTTACGTTCCCAATCTTGTGCCGACTCTTAGTTATATCCTTCACTCTCAAGATATGCTTTACAGCTTGCAAGTTGCAGCCACCTCCATCTTCTCACCTGATTGTCTCAATAGCCCTGTGAGGCAGGAATGTCACTGTTACGTTCGTTCCACAGACAAGGACACAGGTGTCAGGATGTTACAGTGACCTCGAGACTCGGACCCATGCCCAGGTCTTATGATGCCTCATCCTGGCTGTGTTTGTTCTCTATCTCGTTTCCACAGTTCCTTCCCATGCCCAGGCTTGACCTTACAGGGCAGCACCAGGTCTCCAGGGCCAGCCGAGGGCACTGGCTTCCTATCCCAATACCACCTCTCCGTCCCGGAACCCCAGTCAGGATGGGCCTAGCAATGGACACTGAGAGTGAGCAGGTGGTGGGGACACACAATAGGACCTCTTGATCCTGAGGCTGAGAGGTTTTCCTTTCCTTGACTCCACTTCCCCAGTGTGCAGTGGGTCATCTGCCGACAAGGCTAAAAATAAGTGATGAGGAAGGACAGAGATGAATGGGGCAGGAGTCTGCAGGGAGCCGGCAAGAAGGCGGGAGTGGGCAGGAAGGAAGTCTTTCGGCTGAAGGAAGACATGTCAGGAAAGAAAAACCACTGCCGAGTGGGGCCTCCTGTGTTCCTGCGACACACAGATCCTCACGGCTTCCAGCTGCCTGGAGGCCGGAACTGATTCCTTCTGTCCCCGATTAATAAAACCGGTGTCACCGGCCCAGCCCATCGCCAGCTCGGTGGTGTGAGCTCTGTCAAGCCCGCCATCTGCTTTGAACCGGTTTTCAGCTGCCCCTTTGACAGCAGTTTTGCCGGAGTCTTGTCAGTATGGGTCCCCTGATACAGACGCACATGTGGACTGCTTCCAAAGGGGTCGGAGAGCCATTACCATGAAGACAGCCTACGAGAGCACAAGGTCAGACAAGGTCATGGGGTGCTACTGTGTTTGCACAGGAGGCAGTGGGCATGGCTGTCTCTCCTGACCCAGTGGGGTTCTCTGCCAGCAAGGGGGCTGAGGCTTCTCCCCAGCGTGGGCTCTTCTCAACTGGGGGAGCTCAACCAAGTCACTAACCTTCTCTGGGCCTTTGGTGTATCATCTGCATGAAGCCTGGGATTACAGGACTTCACTGTCTTGAAGCCAGGAGGCAGACTGGATATCTGTTCATTTCCCTTCCCAGGGCTATGACATCGGTGCTATGGTTCTGGGACTGCCCTTGCTCCCTCTCATGATGTATTACTTGGAGGCCAGAATGAAAGAGGCAGGCCTACTAGACTGAATAATGGCCCCCTGAGAAGCCCACATTCTAATCCCCAAAACCTGTGGGTATTGCTTTATATCACAACAGGAGCTTTGCAAGTGTGACTAACTTGAGGATCTCAAGACCATCCTGGATTATCCAGGTAGCCTGATGTAATCACAGGGGTTCTTAAAAAGGAAAGGCAGCGGACAGGAAGGAAAAGGTGATGTGACAACAAAAACAGACATTGGAGTAATGTCGTTTGAAAACAGAGGCAGAGACCACAAGCCAAAGAACACGGGCAGCCACTAGAAGCTGAAAAAGGTAAGGGAGTCAGATTGCTCTCTCAGAGCTTCCAGAAAGCCCCAGCCCTGCCAGCATCTGGACCTGGGTCCAGCAGATCTGAGTTCAGACTTCTGACCTCCAGAACTGGAAGACAATGGACTTGTGTTGTTTAAGCCACTATTTCTGGTAATGTTCTCCAACAGCAATAGGGAACCCATATAGCAGGAGAAACCATTTGTAACCAAAGAGAGCAAGATTAGATGACCTAATTCAAGGCGCATAGGGAAGCCGCCCTGTCTGAAAGCCGCTGAGAGCCACTGACAGCTCAGAGCCTGGAGCCTGCTTCGGATTCTGTGTCTCCCCCTCTCTCTGCCTCTCCCCTGCTCATGCTCTGTCTCTCAAAAATAAATAAACATTAAATAAAAATCAAAATTTTTTTCTAGTAGCCTCACTAAAATGACTAAATCAGGTGAAAATTATTTTAATAATATATTTTATTCAACCCAATACATGCAAAATATTACTGCTTCAACCCTAACCAATAGAAAACATTTTACTGAGACATTTTGCATTTTATTTCTGTACTACGTCTTTGGAATTGAGTGTGTAGTTTACATTTATAGCACATCTCAGTGTGGACCAGCCACATGGGGCTCTGACTTGCGCTTGGGTCCAATCTGCACATTTCTAAAAGGTTAAGAATGTCAACTCCTGTGAGCAGATCAGTTCATCAGACTCTTTCTAACTATCCCTGAGTGGACAATGGGCCGTGGGAGGGTGATGGCCATGAAGGGTCTACACAGAGGGTACAGGTGATGCTATTAGGAATAGTGACCGAGGGTCGAGCCAGTAGCTGGGGAGAAGCAGGTCTAAAATCCCAGAGTGCTCCTCCCTGACCAGGGCAGGAGGGAGGACGGTGAGGCTGGCCCACACCCTTCAATATTCTTTAAGTACCTAAACTTAGGTGATATTGAAATTACTAGATATTTCCACAATGCTTTATTTAGGTCATCTCTTCTTCCGTTAGAGCCGACAAGGAATCTGAGCCCCCACCGGGCACCTCTGTGGAGTGGGGTCCAGTCTGTTCCTTACTCTCCTCCTTGCTGCTTCTCAAGGGTCCTCATCGTATCCAGGAGTTTGCCTCAAGTATCTTCTGGGAGACAGACTAGGAACAACGGGATTCAGGAACTTGGGGGATATTTGGGAGTTTAAATATTCAACACGAGATGCCTGACCCAGAGCGTGGCATGCGGTGGGTGGCCGGTCCTAAGGGAAGCTACGAAATCGTGGCTGCTAAGAAGTGGCTGAGGTGACCTGGCTGGAGCTGTCCAAGGTCACACTCCAGGTCTGGCCCCGCTGTGTCTGGTTTGCCGCGTCTGGCTCTGCCGTCGCCTCTTTGCTGCTGCTCTGCCCGTGACTCCGTGCAGCGCCTGTGGCTCACGCTTTACAGTCAGCTCAGAGCTCCTCTTTCCTTCCTCTTCCAAACGTGCTGTAGCTCCCACCGACTCAAGCCGACTACCTGTCCCTTGGCCCCCAGAACCTCTCTCATCATCCCCACCCTTCACCCCCTTCCAGGGAGCCCTGGATGACACCTGACTAGTGCTTATGCATACCGGGTAGAGTTTCGATGGCTTTGCCTGTACTGACTCTATGTTTTGGGAACTCGTATGATCCCACTATAGATGTCACTGAGGAACAGAGAAGTCAAGTAACTTTCAAGAGATCACACATAGCTGTTGTGGGAGAGTCAGCTTTGAATTGAGGCAACCTGACTTCAGCCCGACTTACTGTGGCATCAGAGTACCTTTTTGCACGTTCCTGAAGCCTGGTCCAGTGCCTGATATCCACAGAGGCCGGTGGAGGGAAAGAATGGAAGAGTTGTTTCAGGGCTCTGATAAAGCAGGGCCCACGGGGAGGAAGATCAGCCTGATGGGCTCCCTGGCTGACCTGTGTGCCTCTTGGACGCTAATTCCTCAGTTTCCTGAGCGATGACTCAGAAGGTGCGGGGGTGGGGGGGCTGTTGTGTCTCCATCCCTCCTGCTCCTCACCTGCCAGCTTCCTCCTCCCCCTCCCCCCTCCCCCCAGCCAGCTGTTGGCACGCTACTCTGGAGTCCGAGTGACAAGCACTGAAGGGAGAGGGCTGAGAGGTCAAGCTGAGTTTTGTTTCTCTCCCTGGTCAGCTGTCAGGAAAGAGATCACGCGGTCCCGGTCACGGCCCGGTTCTAGGCAGCGGTGTGGGGGGAGAGAGAGATGCAGGTGTAGAAAAGACTAGCTTTTGAAACCAGCCCTCTCTAGTGAAAGGGGTTCTTTTCATTTCCTATGAAAGTGGTACAAAAAGCGTCTGATGTGATTGTACGAGGCTTTCTGTGACAGCCACGTACAGACAAGCATTCCGGGTGAAGAGGAATTCCTTTTTACCCATGGCCAGGAAGAAAGTTTAAAATGCTAAATACCAGACCCCGCAGTGGTTTTCTCTTGCCAACGAGGTTAAATTCAGCGACTTCCGCCACCGGGCATGCCAAGCACCCGAGGCGGGTGCTACCATCATCACCTCGTGTTTCGCCCTGCAAGGCCAGAGCCAGGAGAGGGGTGCCATTAATACTGATGAAGCCAAGGCCCAGAGAGGTTAAGAAGCCTGCCCGAGGTCATGCAGCCCAGAGCATTGACAACTAAGAGCAGAATCAGAGGGCCCAAGTTCCAATCCCAGCTTGTCCATTTACAAGCCGGGTGACCTAGTGCAAGTGACAACCTCTTTATGCTACAGCAGAGCAGTTAAAAGTTTACGTATCAATTTACAGAGTAAGGCAGAGGCGATGTTGGAACAAGGCGCAACTTGGTCGTGAACCACCCACCCTGTTGGTCTCTCGATGTGCCATCCAGCCTCCCTATGACACCTTCATTCCAGGGACGGGGGTACACTGTTACCTCCACACCCTTGCACAGGCCATCACCTAGTCTCGGGAAACCTGTTTCTTTTCTGCCGACCCATCAACACACATACACACACACACACACACACACACAAACTCTTTACAAAGTACAATGTCCATACCCTTTATTGCTGGCATTGTCATCAGGGCTACCGCCTCTGTCAGATTTGGTAAACATTTTTCGTTGAAGGTTAGATACATGTTTATTTTTAATGCATTTTACTTTCAAGCCCCCACGTGTTTATTTTTGTACTTGTGTTCTTTTGCTACATTTGCTGAATGTATTTGCTTTTTATTTTTAATCCCGGTAAAATATACATAACATAAAATTTACCATCTTAGCCATTTAAAAATATACAATAAAAGATTCTCCTGTAAAGAATTCTTCCACAATCCTACCACATCCCTAAAACTCACACCCAAGCCCACTTCGGGGCTGTTCGTTCCTGCCAGCCCTGCCCACCCACAGTCAGCACCTTGTGAAAATGTTTGGGTATCCCAGCCCACTTCAGAGTGAATATCTCAGGTCCTGCAGCCTTGCTCTTTCTCAGTCCCCATGTCTCTTGGTCCCTAGATGGGTTGACCTTGACACAGACTTGGCCTTTCACATGGGTTCTTTCTTGGATCTGACCCTGAGCCCCCTCTGGGAATTTTTCACTTCTGATTGGTCTGGGGACTCCTTTCTCTGGTCTGACCCAGATGCCTACGTCACAACCCCAATCCCTGCCTGATCACATGATACCTTGCCCAGTGTGTTCTCGGTTTTCTGACCTCGGTTTCAGTCCAGCAACAGACCACATACAGTTCTGATGGTCCAGAGGTCCAGAGCTGGGATGCTATGAGGATGCCATGTCTGACCCTGTCTGACTCTTGGGCCTGCCCCACTCCAGCCTCTGACCCTCTAAGCTAAAAGCTACCATTACTGAGGGTTTCTTCTGAGCCAGTCTGTGTGCTGGGAGTGTCACATGATCTCATTTAATGCTTACCACACCCTGTAGGCTGGGTATTATTATTCCTATTATACAAACATGGAAATAAAGTCCCAAAGAAATAAAAGGACATGTCCAAAGCCACATGGCTGATCCGCTATCTGACTCCAAAGCCAGTTCTTCAAAGCAAAAAGAAATTTCCCCTGCTTTACCCGTTTAGCCTGCCCACCCCCATCATCTCTGGAACATCTATGGGAGTATGACCCTACACGTGTGGTTTTCAGCTCCAGCTTCAACCAGAGTTAGCTCATGGGTCCTGGACACTGGGGCTGCACAGTTGCCCACCGCTCCATCTCTGGGACATCAGATGCCAGTCTAGGACAACCTTTTCAGATGAACTGGACAAAGTCTCAGATCTGACTCCACTTGCAGACAGGAAATGGGCTCTCAGGTCGAGGGCATAGCTCCGTGAGGCCCAGCTTCCCTGGGTGTTCACTGACTTACCAAGCATTTATTGAGAACCCCCAGGATGGTATCATGTTCAGGAAATGGGGATTTAGGACCCTCCATGCCCAGTCCTTGGAGGGTATATGTGAGTCCTGAGTATTCAGGTGACCAGAGAGTCCTGCCTTCACCCCAAAATAAGAAAGAAAACCCACTCTTATTCCACTATCCTAACTCAACTGCCCGTTCCAGTTTGCATATTTCCTTTAGACCATTCAAACTCGTATTTTATTAGTTGTGATAATAATGAATATATTACAACTTTGTTTTGCTTTTGTCATTCAAAACAGCAATGTTGTCATTAAAAACAACAGGTTTGGCCCACTATCAATTTTTATAAATAAAGTTTTACTGGTCACAATCGCTCCCATTCACTTACACACTATCGGTGGCTGCTTTCACACTATGGCCTGGTTGGTAGTTGCAACAAAGACTTGGCCTACAAAGCAAAAATATTACCATCTGGCCCTTTACAGAAAAAACCCTGCCAATCTTTGATTTAGACTCTTATAAAAGGGTTCCCATGTTATTGGACAGTCTTGCTGATTATAGTAATTACTGGCTACATGACATTCCACTGGGTGGCCTGTGATTTTTAACTCCACACTTCTCAAGTGCTTAGATCAACCTGCCAGTCTGGATCATCTGCAACAAAGATCTTTGTGCTGACTGATTCCCTTGGGGAAAATTCTGACATGGATTCTTAGGTCAGATCACCTGGCATTATCTATCACCAGGGATGGTTGGAATTTTGCCCCTGTTGTGTTTGTTTTGACCCTGTTTTAGGAATCGACTCTCCTGACCTTTGACCAACTGATCCCAGCTGGATCCACAATCTCTTACTGACTTTCTGCTCAGTGGGACCCATCCACTTAGTTGATGAGAAGCTTTCTTTTGCACTCACCCTGCCTGGCCGTGCACCCCCACACTCTTCCTCCTCCATTTCTCCAGCCGTCCTCCCCATCACCTCCCTCTACACAATAGCCCTCCTTCTAGTTTCTTCCTACTCATTTTGCCCATCTCTCATTTGCATTGCACGCACCTTCAGAGGCACAGCCATCCGGATCGGATCTCTTGGTGAAGCACAAAGAGAGACACCAGGCAGAATGCCCATACAGATCATGGGGGAAAGGAGGATCCATCATTGGATTCCTCCCCTTGGGTCCAACACCATGCTGGGCACCCAGGCCCAAGAGCTGCTTGTCAAGATGACTTACGAACCTCTGCCTTCAGCCCTGCTGGGTCACCTCTGCCTGCAATTCATCTCCCCATTTCCTACATCCTCTGGCTCTTCGGAAACTTTCCATGTACTGGCTTCTGATTTACTGCATGAATAGTCTATTTCTATGGGAGAGCGGCTAATAAAAAAGGAAAAACTCTAAAAATGGATTTCTGCTGAACACTACTTGCCAATGAGTTTCTTTAATTGCAGCATTAGGAACACAGGCAATTACTTTCATCGAGCTGATCTGACATAGTAATTTGGACCCTAGAGGAAACCGAGTCACTCTGGGAGGCCAGGTCCTGGTGGTTTGGAACTACCGGCCAACAGATCTCAACCCCCTTGCCCCCCTCCAGTGACTGACAGGCAAGCTCCTTCCGTGGCAGCCTGGTCTGAACCTAGAGGCTGGAGGGTCCCTGTGTGATCCTTCACACCCCCCGCCCCCCAGCCCCCTCTGAGAGCTTAAGACAGAAAGGGAAGCAGGGATACAAGCCTGTTTTAGGGAGTTCATTCATTAAGAATGTCTTCCTTATGAGGGAGCTTAAATCTCACCCTTGATACTTTTTTCATATTTGCCCTACATTTGTCCTCCGGAAAGGGCTAATCAAGTCTGATCTTTTTCGTAGCAGATTTTTGGATTTTTAAGGATTAAAATCCCATCTCCCTGTAATCTTCTCCTTCCAGAATAAATATATCCCGTTCATTTTCATTTGTTGTTGACTCTGAGTCCCTTGCCCCAAAGAGGGTCTTGGTAGAAGTCGCAATACGAGTAAAGTCATAATAATGCAGCCAGCGTGTATTAAGGGTGCACCATGCAGCGGGTTTGAAGTGTCTTACATCCTGTACGGCATTTAATCTTCGCGGCGATTCGATGAGGCAAGTGCTGTTGTTGGTCCTGTTTTACAGATAAGGCGACTGAGCTGCAACATGGATACAATCCTGGGAGTTGCGTCCCGGTGCTGTTGCTTTCTAGTGTGGCCATGTTCATCCAGTGAGTTAGCCTTGTTTTCTTCATCTTTAAAATGGGGATGATGAGCCCGATGGACCAGAGATGTTACCAGAGTTCTAAGAGAAGTGTACCCGAAGCATGGATAAGGTCACCACGAGGTTTTCCTTGGTCCTTTCTTGCAAAGGACAGCCCTTCAGTCTGACAGTAACCTTCCCGTGTAGAAACCCAGAAAATCAGACTCTGAACCTTCTCTGGCCCAAGTCACGCTTCCCGTATGAAGTGAATACACCTCTCCCCTCTTTGTCCCGTTCCAGCTCTTGGTCCTCATTGAAGAGTGCCAGGCTACAGTGAGTGACGATTCTGGGGAGTGTGGCCTGGGACTTGGGCTTGCTTCAGGGTTTCTTTTATGTTCATTTATTTATTTATTTTGAGAGAGAGAGTGCATATAAGCGGGGAAGGGGCAGAAAGAGAGGGAGGGAGAGAAGCCCAAGCAGGCTCCACGTTGTCAGCACAGAGCCGCACACGGGGCTAGATCCCACGAACCGTGATGCGAACTGAAATTAAAAGTTGGATGCTCAACTGCCACCCAGGTGCCCCAATTTGGGCTTGCTTCCAACATTGGCATTGGTGAGGTGGTGGGGCAGGGGGTCTCCCATGCACCCCTGCATTGTCTGTAATCCATTCTACACTTGTGACAGTGAGCAGTCCCCAAGACCTTTGCCAGCTGGCAGAGGGTTTGTGGACGGTGGGAAGACCACTTGGAAAACTAGCATGCAATCCTCTCCCCCATCCACGGTCTGGGGGAGGGTACAGAGGGAGGAGGGTCTGGTCCTGCTGCAGCCCTTCCCTCTGAGCAGCAGTTTCCGGCCTCAGGCAGCTGAAAATTCTCTCCAGCACCTCGACTTTTTTATATCAGAGCTGGGTTTCCAAATGAGCAGCTCTAGAAATATGAAACAAGCTGCTAATTTAGTAGCTACTGACTTTTTTAAACAAACACTCAAGAGGCATAAATACAGAGGGGAACATTTTGGCAAACACGTGTAGTCCCTGGGCCCAGCAAGGGAAATGCATTTCTGGCTTCTCGTGGACCAAGCACTTGTTGGGCCCGGGGCTGCACCACCTCTGGGCTTGATCTTCCCCTTTGATTTGCACTGGGCTGTGCGTTCCTTAAAGGAGCCACAACCTTCTTTGGACTTGTTGCCCTTCTCGTATATCCGCAGCTATGGTTCCCTGCCACGTTTTATTTTAAACATCTTATTTTGAGGTAATTGTAGATACACATGTGGTTGTAAGAAATAATGCCAAGAGACCCAGCAAACCCCTCCCCCAGCTGCCCCCAGGTATCCTCCCATCCTGCCCAACCACGATTCAGGGTCCCAGCCACTGCACTTGATCCCTGATGCTTTTTGACCCTCAGCAGCCTCCATAGCCTCTTCTCTCCCCTACCTTCCTTTTCGGTTCTTTTTCTCATTCTCCCTTGCCCCCTTTGGTCTTTCTGCTTTCTCCTACCAACTCCCTTCTTCCATTTTCTCCTCTGTTTTACCGTCCTTTATGTCAGTTTTGCCAGCTCCCATGGCAAATGGGAGAATGCTCCCATTCTAGCTCTGTCCCTGGGGAGGGTCTGGAAAGGGCCAACACTCACCTTGCTAGGAGCCCCATCTTCCCTCCCAGAGAGCATGCTCCCACCCTCCACCCTGGGCCAGTCTTAGCTGGAGAAGTGCTTCCAGGCCATTCGTATTCAGAACCCACTAAACTCCGGGAGGACTGGTGACACCAATAACGTTGACCCAAATGGCCCCTCGATCACCCAGTGTCTGGCCACTGTAAGAGTTACTATAGTCAAGAGTCTGCTCTTACAGGTGGGACCATTCTTACAAGCTACCCGATTCAATTTTCTCTTGGGGGAGCTCCCCCTTTCAGAGGTCTTGTAATTTGGGCAACTGAAACTCTGATAGAAAAGGTCTGCGTGGGTCCCCTGGCCAGGCAGTGGAGCGCTGGGGCCAGGAACTAGTGCCTCATTCCTTATCCGGGACTCCTGCCACCCAACAGATAGCCTGCGCTTTCTCCAACTGGCACTGAGAGCGGAGCCCAAGCCTTTGGAGACCCGAGAGACGCCAACGCCAGCCTTCCGAGCACCTGCTGTGTTTGGGGATCAGTAGGGACCATCTTTCTCATGCTCAGGTTCCCTTGGGTCCCTGGAGACACAGTGATTTCTGAGGGAGGGGCTACAAATCATAGACTGTTTCATCGTGCAGGTGCACAGTGCCACAGTGCCTAAGAGCTCAGTGTTTGTGGAGTCAGAATTTGTATCCCAGGACATTTCCAGAGCGTGTGGTTTTGGGTGAGTCATTTTATCTCTGAGTCTCATTTTCCTTCTCTGCAAAAGAACCTTCTTCACATGCATATGGTAACATATCAACCAAATAGGGTATGCTGGGTTCAGCTCGTTGTTGGTATCACAAGAAGGGTACAAAGAATAGCAGCTGACAGCATTCAGAAAGTCTTCGGAGTCTGAGAAGCAGCATGCTGGCTTAGGAAAGCCATTGGACTGGACCTGGACAGACTGCACCCAAGTGGGAGCAATGGGAAGGGGGCTTACAGCAGAACAGAGATGGACTCTTTCCAGAACTCAGGCCTGTGGAAATAGAATGTAACAGGCAGCCCATACTACCCACTTCTGAGCGTGGTGAACACTGCTTCCTTTTGACTGTATTTTCCCCTCGAGCTCATTACTAGCTTCACCTTAGCTCTGCGGCTTAGCTATGGAGACCGAAAACAGATGATGTCCTGTGTCTAGGCGGTCACCCTGATCACTCACAGGAAAGACGAGTGCAGGGGCCTCTCACCTGCTGTGCACCTGAGCCTCTCTGCAGGCTTGTCTTCTCAGGAGTTTTCTAGCCAAGCACTTCCCAAGCCTGCCTGTGCATCAGAACCACCTGCCAAGAAGGACTGGATGAAAGGATGCTTGAGAATGAGGCTGCGGCCTCTAGACGGGTTGGGGCGAGGGGTGGCAAGCAGGTGTCTAGGGCACACAATTTAAGAAAGCGCCTGCTCTCAAGGTCGGGCCAGTGTAGGCACTGCGCCATCCCCTCATTCTGGCCCTGGCTTGAGATCCAAACTTTTAAAACCTTGCCATAGATTGTGGTGGGCGGCCCGGTGGGCCCCAGACTTCCGCCTTGTTTGGCCCCCGATCTGAGCAGCTCGGACCGCATGCATCTTTGGTCCCAGTTCTGTGCACAGAGCTTCCCTGCTTCCCCCAGTGCCATGGCCATCTCCATCAATATTCTCATTTCTTGGGAAGGCAAGAGGGAAAAATAACCCAAATCTAAAGGCTTTTCCTCTTCGATGTCAGTTTTCTCGGTCACTAATCCCAGGCAAACCTCCTCACCCCAGGTGGAATTCTAGCTCTCTGGGAGCTCATGTCAATCCTGTGTCCCTGTCTCCTATTGTCTTTAGAAAACCTGGGATGAGCGTGAGGACAGCCATCCTTCATTAAACATGAACGGAGCATATCCTGGGTGCCAGGCTCTCCACTCAGCTGGTGGTGGTGGTGACACAAAACTGGTCCCTGGGCTCACATAGCTGACAGGGGGCCATGCCTCTGAGCACAAGGTACACTCCTGGAAAATGTTGTGTGCTGTGACAGCAATGCATGGGGAGTCAGGGCAAGGGAGGGCAAGGCGAGGACGACCATCTCAGAGATCAGAGCAAAGCCATTCCTTGGACAGTGACACTGAGCAGAGGTCTAAGGATGAACACACTGGACTGGAAGGGAGTAAAGAACATTCCCAGTACAAAAAACAGTGGATACAGAGGCCCTAAAGGGGGAGGAAGGAGCTGAGGCCAGAGAAGGGGCAAGAGTGAGACTGGAAATGGAGCCACAGAGGTAGACCAGGCCCAGAACATGTGAACTTCGTGATCTTTTCCTACAAGCTCGGGTCAAGTCTCATAGAACTTGGGGCCGGTGGCTCTACCTGATTGCCTTTATCAGGACATCGCTGGAGCACTATGGCTACCAGACCACAGGGCAGTAAAGGTGGAAGATAGAAAGGTAGGGGCAGAGTCGAGGAAACAAGAATATGATGGCTTGGACCAGGCTGCCGAAGTAGATGTGAAGTGGACAGGATGGAAAAGGTCTGCTCAGAGCCAGCGTCCCCGAGAAGCTTCTCCCTCACTCCTCCCAAGACTGATGTGGCTGTGCATTCTCTCTGGTCCCACAGTACCTGTGCCCACCTCAGTGAGAGGCCCTCTTATGCTGCATCTGTCTCCATCAGTCCACTATGGACTCCCGAGGATGGGGACTACGTCTTAGTTGTAACCTCACCCTTGGTGCCTGGTGGGTAGGAGTGCTCAGTCCACAGCTACTGAATGAACCTGACATGGTCTGGTTCAGAGACTTGACGTGGCTAATAATCCCCAAGTATCACCCGAAAATTCAAGTGCTCTCCCTTGTAAGAAGCTTCTGGTTCAGGAAAGGTTTAGGATGCAGGGGGTAGTTGCAAGTCAAGATATAGTTGTGGGGGATTGTTTCAATGCTGTGTTTGCTAGTAGACTCTAAGCTTTCTGAGAGCAAGTTCCTGTCTGCTGGTTCAGCATCATGCCTCGCACCCGGCAACCTGCCTGGCCCACCGTAGATGTTTAATACCCAGTGAATGAATGAATGAACTTCCCCCAACCTTCCCCCAAATGCTGTCTTGCTCTGGGGTAAACCTTCCTGGTTCTTGGTCGGGAATCCAGGAAGACCTTCTTCTCCATGGATCCCTAGGTGGGTACTTGGAGAAGAGGCTCAAAAAGATACCTCCAATCAGCGGCCCTCTTTGTCTTATTCCATTGTAGGGGTCACCTTGGGACATATAAATAACAAGCAATTTTCTTGATGCAACTTGTTTTTCGCATTTTTACAAGAATAGGAGGCCAGGGGAAGGGCCTGAGGGGAGGCCTGATAGGACCTCTAAGGATCCGCCTGGAAAATTAATCAGTGAAAACAATGCTGATTCATGACTTCCCTGAAAGAATAGAAATATCACAGAGAATCCTGATTCTTAACTACAATACACTCTGCTCCCCTTCTTCTGATGAGCCTGTCCGCAGACTGGGGGAGTGAAGAGAAGGGGGCAGGAAGGAACTTATAACTGATATAACTAGTATATTATATGCAGGGCTTATAACACATATATAGTTATAGTGCAAGGCTTATAGCATACTTCACAAACTGCATTCTGCAAAACCTCATGACAGCCCTCCAAGGAAGGATTGTCAACTCCCTTTCGCAGATAAAGGAAAGGAGGCTCAGAGAGGTTAAGTCACTTGCCCCAGGTCACACAGCTAGTTATAAAAAACCAGCATGAGGCCAGATATAGACACCCCTTTTCCCCACAGGAGCCTCTGCAAGCTCTGAACAAAAGGAACATGATAAGAAATCCTACTGGAATAAGAGAGTGATCACAGTGGGTTGGTGATAGCCAAAGAAAAGTTCCGCAGAAGAGGCCAAGCTCAGAAAGCAATTGTCACCCAGTGAGTGGCATAATACCAAGGGAGATAATGAATGATGTATGCGTAGTGCCTTTCAGTCCACAAAGAGCTTCCAGTGGTTTAGGGTGCTAATAGAATCACCCATCTTTCAGATGAGGAAACTGAGGCACAGAGACTTCAGTAATGTACTCACAGTGATTTACCTCATGCATCAGAGTCAGGGCTTGAACCCGTGCTTTCAGCCCTAAAACCAGTGTATGTTACCCTTTATAGACCTCGTGTAATCTGGGACTTCTGCCATCTGGGGTGGGAACGCTCCCCAGGAAACTTCTGAATGATGCAGGGCTGGTTGTGATTCCAATAACTCGAGCTTTGCAGCAGTGTCATCCCCAAAGAGCTAAACATCAAAACGATTTGGAACAAGACGAGGAGAAATGCAATGCGCGGAAGGTGGCTGCCGTAGGAGGGGCGGCAAGGGGTGGGGAGATTTGGGAGGCTTGTGGGTGAGTGATGTGTTATGCCCAGAGATGCATAACTTTTCATGAGATAGGAAGGCCTGCTCAGAGGCACTGTCCCAGGAGAAGCCGGGACTGAGCAAGTGTTTGTGCAGAAAGAGGCAGGTCCAGGGGAGGAGAAGGGAGGGCCAGGCTTGTCTGCATGGAGCCCTTCCTCTGGTCCCCGCACAGTTGGACAGGGTTTACAGGATGCGCACATAGTTATTAGTTAGGGAAGTGGGGCACAGGCATTCCTGGCGGAAGATGCATGACGAGTAAAGCAAGTGCATGGTCTTGCTGTTTCCTGGCTTATAGAATTGCCTGAAAGACCAGGAGTCAGGGTGAGGAGGGAAAGGCAGGTGTACCGCTTAGGCCTTCCTGCCCGCCAAGTGTTGGAAACCCCAGTCAGAACCGCCTAGTGGGCATGTGTGCTCTGCCTCTCCAGCATCCACACCCCCTTTCTCCAGCCACAGACGTTTGGTTTGGGGAGGGGGAGTTTCTGTGGTCTAGGGGCAGCTTCGGAGGCAGCTCCGGGTTGAAGAACAGGATCTGGGTGCATGCCAATTGGGAAAAGATATTCCCCTGGTGTTACAGGTTGAATTCATATGTTGAAGTCCGCCCCCGCCCAGGACCTCAGAATGTGACCTCATTAGGAAATAGGGTTGTTGCAGCCGTAATTAGTTAAGTGAAAGGCATACTGGAGTTGGGGGGGGGGGCTCCTAATCCAATGTAACTGGTGTCCTTATTGTGAACAGACAGCCCTGCACAGGGAGAACCCCATGTAAACACAACGGCAGAGATTGGGGTGATGTGCCTACAAGCCAAGGAAGAGGCACAGAACAGACTCTTCCTCACAAGCCCTCACCAGGTACGGCCGACACCTTGGTCTGGGACTTCCTGCTTCCAGGACCGTGAGGCAAGACGTTTCTGTTGTTTAAACCACAGTCTGGGGTACTTTGTTCCTGAAGTCCTAGGAAACAAAGACCCCTGGTGACACTGGTGTGCGGTCACCACCAGTGATGTTACCGCATCTGCCCTAATTAGCTATTTCAGTGTCAATATAGTGCCTCAGAGCCACGGGCGTCTTGGGTGAGAATGGGTCTCTGATGCCTCAGAGCTTCTGTGGGTCCACCTGATCTGCGTGGGTAACTGGCGGTACCCCAATACCCAGCGGTTCCCGCAGCCTCACGGTCCCAGGGGAGCTTGTCTGACACTGAGAGCTACAAGCTTCCCTCAACCTCTGGGGAGTCTGAGTGCTGTTAATGGCCACGTGATGCCAGCTAAATAAAAACGACTTTCAACATTGAAAAAGCGTCTCAGTCTCAAAGCCATCCATTGTGTCTCATTGTGCTCAGGTCTTGTCAGCTGTGTTAGCCTCAATCTCTACCATTTCCACTTCCCTAGCACCGGCAACACAGACGTGCCAGGAAATACAGATGAGGGCCCTGGAAAATGCTGACGCCAGAGGGGACTCCACTGATCATTGCCTTTATTTGTTTGTGTTTTACAGATGAAGAAACTGAGGCCCAGAGAGGGAAAATGACCTGCTGGAAGCCACACAGCAAATCAGTGTTGGTGTTAAAACTTGTCAGTTAGTATCCAGGAAGGAGTTAAATAATAGATGTTTCCTAAAATGTATTTCAGGAGGACATTGGTCTTTTGGGATGGTCAAATATGTGTTGGGAACATAGATATTGTATTCAGTGTTATTTGTTTGGAGAGTACACTGAAATTCTGCAATAAAGAATCCTGTTGAGCTTCTATTTAACCCAGTGTTTTCCAAATTCATCTGACCAGGGAACTTCACTTCCCCTTTTCGTAAAAGGCCATACTAAAGAATTAGTTCGGGGGTGCCTGGGTGGGTGGCTCAGTCAGTTAAGTGTCCGGCTTTGGCTCAGGTCATGATCTCCCGGTTCGTGGGTTCAAGCCCTGCACAGGGCTCTGTGCTGACAGCTCAGAGCCTGGAGCCTGCTTCCGATTCTGTGTCTCCCTCCCTCTTGTGCTCTATCTCTCTCTAAAAAATAAATAAGCATTAAAGGTTAAAAAAAAAAATTAGTTCATCAGGACTTCTATTTTGAGCCCGGGCTTTGGGTTTGTCCATGTCCTTATGGTACTGGGCAGGGTGGTAGGACAGGGAGGCAGGGAGCGGGGAGTGGGTCAGAGGCTTCAAGGGCCAGTGACGAGAACATCAACACTGGGGAAGACTGGGTGGGAGTATCTCTTGACTGATGGCTTTCCCTGTTGGCCAATGAGTGGAGAGTGTGAGGCCAGAGGCGGAGTCCTTAGGGAGGAGGCTGACACCAAGACTAATTCCAAGTGTAGGGGTTGCCAGCCTGTCCAGGGGGTTCTAGGCTATTGTTAAGATCTAGGGGTGAGGGCAAGGGCATCCGGAAGGGATTGACAAGATACAACTGTGAGTCCCAGTGTCCGGGAGGTGACATTTTGTGGACACAGATAGGGTGGAGCAATAGGACCTAATACCTGAGAACCGGGGAGGTGGCAAGAATAAAGTGGAGGGTCCTAGACATTAGGTAGCTGTTTCCTCTCTGTCTTGAGTACCAGTGCCTTGGGGGACACAGACATACCCCAGGGACTCTGGAGATCTGAAGAGGTATGCACCAGTTAGGTACCCAACTTCTCCATGGACCTCCGTGGGTGAGCCTGAGTACACAGCCTAGAAAACTGAGGGCCTGGTAGAGCTCTCTGCTGAGCCTGGAGCAAATATGGTTTCCAAACTCCAGACAGAGGGACAGGCCAATTAGCCATCCCTTTAGCACTTCTGGGAGAATGGCAGATTCCCGCCAACAGTTTCCTGAACACTCAGTGTTCACTCTGTGCCCCTTGGCTGGAGTGGACCAGATTCCAGGTTCATAGAATGGTGGGAACCCCAGTGATTCCAAGTTATAATGCCAACCATTCCACAAAATAACTCCGTGCCCCTCAGAATCACGTCCTTTGACTCTGGGTCTCAGGACTGACACCTTTAAAACAAGTTGGTCTCAATCATTTCTTTATTTCCTTCTATGACTTTTTAATTCTCTGGCCACACAAGTAGAATGCCTGTGGGTTGACCTGTCTGCTTGTGTTCCAGGTTCCACACATCACTCCTTGTTTCTTTGTAGATTTAAGGTGAGTCACTCATCCTGGAACTGTAAAAATGGGAAATTGCAGTTCTGTCATGAACTTACTTTATAGCTCAGGGGAGGCACATTTAAGAAATACAGCTTTCCTGAGGAAGCAGAGCCATGACACCTGGTGAGTCACCCAGACTCCAAGCCTCCCTGGGCATTGGTGTCCCCGGGGGGGTAACCTCACCAGGTAACTGGGAGGGTCCACTGGCTGTGCACCTGGGTTTTTGAGGTTAAACATTGTGATGAGAAAGCAAGCACGGTCACTGGAAGCAAATCTTTGCCCCCTCTACTGAATACCTGACTACCTAGTGGAAATCAAAGCAGTGATATACCCCCATGGGAACTGGGGAAGGGTCAGCTCATGCAGATCTCAGGTGTGTCCCATCTCATTCTGCAGGTGGCAGTGAGGGGCAGGATCCATGTTTTTCCTAGGATCCAGCACCCTGCAAGAAAATTGACCAAGATGTTGACTCACTTCACTCCAGTAATGAAGACAACTCTGTTGGTAAAAGAAAGAGCCTTTGGGTCTAGTCTTCTCTTGATCTCATGTGCTCTGTTGCTGGCCCCCAGAGCCTGTGTATCCTGCCTTTTTAAATTTTAAATTAAAACCCCTTGGAGGTCAGTGAGTGGTTGGGGTTGGAGGACAAGCACCAGAAGACTGTTTGGAAAGGCTCCTGGACTTATCCCCATTCTAACCCTAGTTGTGCTGCCCATGAGCGAGTTTAGGGACCTTTGGGAAGCCACGCTCCTGTACTGAGCCACAGTCTCATCATCTGTAAAACAGAGTTCAGCGCTAAGGACATGACCGGCTCCACAATTTCTCATGTTATATGAGAAATGGGGACAGAAATCATACCACACCCATCACGTTGGCCTCCCAGCTCAGGGAATCGAGACAAAAGGGCTGTATGTCAGACACACCAGCAACAGCTTCCAACCCCCAGCCCTACTGGGACAACAGGAAAGGGGTAATTAAGGAGATGCATGTGGAGCTAGGGAGGGGCTATTTGTGCTTTCCAAGGGGCAGACTCTCAGCCTGAGAAAAATCGCCCAGAAACTGGGCAACTGGAGAAAGGGAAAATAATAATGATAGTAGTTAGCATGAATTGAACACCAGGTTCTGACAGCCATCTTTCCCATCCCTTCTCTCTATAAATTTCCAGAATTTGTTTCCAGATATTCACCATCTCATTTCTGCTCCCCTCCTGGGCATACTTGTATGGCAGTTCCTGTAGCGGAACACTGTATTCTAGTTGGGGTCTATACAGTCTTCACCGTCAGACAGCTGCCTTTCTTAACCCGGACACTCTACTCCTACTGATTTAGCCAAACTGTGGTGGCACATGTTTTATGCAGCTGCAGTCCCCATTCTTGGTGACTGCTTAGCTTTTGGCCACGTAACCAGCCCCTCCCCTGGATATTTCCTTTATCATTACTGCAAATCAGCTCCTTCCCATCCTGTCCTTGTGATTGATTCCTGGGCTCAATATTGTAGAACCTGACATTCATCTCTGCTAAATGTCTTCTTTTTCGTTTGGGTCCATTGTTCCTAGCTGTCAAGAGAGGCTGAATCTACCATATTAGCCTCCTTTGCCAGCTTTGCATGGTGGTGTGGGGGGCAGAGGATGGAGTTGGCCGGATCAGAGCTTGGAAGGCTGGTTGCTGTGGTAAGTCCTGGCTCAGCTCAGTGGAGAAGGTGAAGAAAGGTGGACTGGAAAAGTGGGGTTCAGGAAACAGTCCTGGCTCTGGGCAGGGATAGGATATGGAAAGGAGTTCAGCTGAAAATATCAAATATGCATGAGTAAATCTGGGTTTGGTGATCGCTTGGAAGGAGGTTCAATATGGCAGATGGGGCACATTAGCAGCAGTCCTAGGAAGGTGTAATCCCAGAGGTTGAGGGCACTAAGAAGGAGGCCCAGTCAGAAACTGGAAGAGTAGGGTCAAGAGTCCAGGGCTCTGGAGAAGAAGGAGTGCCGCCAGGGACTAGGCAGGGTGTTAACTTAGACTGTTCACCCTCCTTCTTCTCACATACAACAAGCTACCAAGACCTGTTGATTCTACGATTCAACTACCTGCAGTTGGTCTTTCCATGCCTCTGCTTCTTCTCCAGTTTAAATATTTCCATTTGCTGTTGCTAACTGATCTCCTTGCATCTTCCATATGATGCTATAGGATCTTTCAAGCTTGTAAGTCTGGACATATCACTTCCTAGTTAAGCCCTTTAATGGTCCCCCCCCTCCCTTGTCATTAGCACAAAGTAAAAACTCCTTAGCATGTGGTAAAGACCCTGTGCAATCTGGCTGTTTCTACCTTCTCAGATTCAGCTTAAGCCGCATCCATCCCAAATGACAGTTAATCGAAACTTGCTATCCTTCCAGACTTAGTGCATCCAGATCCTTCTGGCTGGATTGCCCCCTAACACTTCTTTTCCTCATCTGTGAACTCTTTCAACCTGATGTACCCTCCTCATGGAAGTCTTCTTGAAGTCAAGTGTGACTGAAGTCAATGAAGCCAAAGCCTGGGCTACCTCAGCAACAGGGGCTGCTTCCATGACTCATGACATCAACACATCATCCTGCATTTTATTAGACAATTTATTTGTATACCTCCACACTAGACCATAAGCTTCTTGAAAAAGGGATTGAGGGGCGCCTGGGTGGCGCAGTCGGTTAAGCGTCTGACTTCAGCCAGGTCACGATCTCGCGGTCTGTGAGTTCGAGCCCCGCGTCAGGCTCTGGGCTGATGGCTCAGAGCCTGGAGCCTGTTTCTGATTCTGTGTCTCCCTCTCTCTCTGACCCTCCCCCGTTCATGCTCTGTCTCTCTCTGTCCCAAAAATAAATAAAAACGTTGAAAAAAAAATAAAGTCAATGGACTTTAATTCAAAAAAAAGAAAAAGGGATTGAATTTTGTTTACCTCTGCATATAATACATGACCAATAGGCTTATGATGAAATGGAAATGAATATTGAGGTTTCCAGCCATGCATTTGAGAGTTAGGACAGGGTTCTGGAATATTGGGGTCTAGTAGTTTAAGAAAGAGCTTAGATAAAGAACAAAGACATTATAGTGTGTGTGTGTGTGTGTGTGTGTGTGTGTGTGTGTGTGTGTAAGGGAGAGAGATTATAAAAACCATCAGGTTTTGGGGGCCAAAAAACCAGGGATTACAATGTCTACTACTTTATAGGTATGCATCTTTGGATACATTCATTGATCTAAGATTCAGTTTTCTCATGGTAACATGGGGATATGATGCCCGCTCTGAGATAATAAAAGTTAAAAAAGGACCTCACCCAGCGCCTGGCATGCTGCACTCAATAAATAGCATGCACTCGGTTATCTTGGTTGTTATGCTGAGCAAATATAAGTCAACACACCAGCTGGACAGGACATTGTCTTCTCTGTAGGAGTCCAATTGTCATCAAATGGCCCTTTCGTAAATTAGAACAAAGGAGGAGACAGGATCTTAATAGCCAGACCCATTAAAGGCTCATCCTGAAGTCCTCACTGGGACAGCTAGTTAAGAAGCTTGCTCTTGGGCTATAGCGGAAGACTTGGCCATGAGGCTCAGGACTTGCTGTTCTGCTGTAATGCTTGGGTCTCGCTCCCCATATTGACTCTTCATTTCTGCTCTATCTATAGCGCTTCTATCAGTCCCTAGAATTGGCTGTCTTTACAACATTGCCTCCTGACAGGCAGGTGGGGGTTTCTAAGATTTCAGTTTTTCTTCCATTAGCTGCTTTTGAAATGCATGCCTTCCTCTAGAGATGTCCCAGAGACAACTATGCTGAAATCCAGTGATGGCCCCAGCCTGGCCTTATTGGCAGCACCCCAGCAAACCATCTCTCTGATGTTTGCATCCTGAGGAGGTGGCTGATCTCATCTCATTGTTTCAAGTTTCAAAGATTGATATTTTCTGACTTCCTATCCAGATTCTGAAGTTCACTCTTTGAAGAATGAACATCCTCTTACATTCATTGTTCATTATGTTCATTATGGTATCCACTTATACCAAGGATCAGCAAAGTTTTTCTGTAAAAGGCCACATAGTAAATATTTTAGACTTTAAATTTTTTTATGTTTTATTTACTTTTGAGAGAGAGAGAGAGAGAGAGAGAGAGAGAGAGAGAGAAAGCGAGCAGGGGAGGGACAGAGAGAGGGGGAGACACAGAATCCAAAGACAGGCTCCAGGCTCTGAGCTGTCAGCACAGAGCCCGACCACGGGGCTCAAACCCAGGAACCATGAGATCATGACCTGAGCTGAAGTCAGACGCTTAACCTACTGAGCCACCCAGGCGCCCAGTATTTTACACTTTAAGATGCCTACAGTCTGTCACATATTCTTTGTCATTTTTTTTGCAATGCTTGAAAAATGTAAAAAAAAAAAAAATCCTAGCTTTAGGCTGTATAAAAATAGTCTTAATATGGCCCCAAAGTAGACAGCCATAGTTGGCTGACCCCTGCCTACACCATTCGCTAAATAAATGCTTTCGTAAATGTATTTTGCCATCCCTCCTACCTTTTGCTCCCTCCCTCTCTCCTTCTCCCCTTTCCATCTCTCCTTTTCCTATCATCCCCTCCCTCCCTCCTTCCCCTCTCCTTCCTCCATGTTTCTCCTTCCATTGCTCCCTCCCTCTCTCCCTCCCTTCTTCCTCCCCCACAACACTTACAAAGCATTCACTAGGCTTTGGGTGCTGTGGCCCAGGGATGAGGAAAACAAGACCCCGCTTCTTAAGGAGTTTTCAATATTTGAGGCAATCAAGCCTGTAAGAGTAGTCAGCGAAGTGTGCTAACAAGAATGGCAACCTGGCTGTGTTGACAATAGGCAGTAGGAATATGGTGCAGAGTATCAGTGTGATATCTTATCTCAGGCCACCACACATCCCATGGAGCCAAGAGACATGCTAAGAGGGCCAGCCTGGATGGTGGGCAGATCCCAGGGAGATAGGATTGGGAACTGGACTTTGAAGCAAGAGTGTGCCTAGCAGTGCTTTCCAAGCAGAAGAAACGCTTCAGCAAAGAGGTAAAGTCAAGAAAGAAAGCAACTTGTTTGAAGAGAAGAATTCATAGGAAGTCAGGTGGGGTCCAGATTTTCTTGGAGATGGGATGATGCAGCAGGGGTCAGAGATGGATCTTAGGAGTCAGAGCTGGTTCAAATCTCAATTATCTCAACTCACTAGGGGGCCTCTGGGCCAGTTCTTGAAGCACCCTAGGCTTGCTCTTTTTTATTTGTGAAGTTAGAGACAACAATGCCTCTCTTAGAGGAATGCTGGGAGGAATGTGTGAGTTAGTGAACATAAAGTGGCTGGCACAGGGTTAGTGATCAATAAATGTCTGCTGTTCTTACCAAGAGAAAGGAGGAAGGTGGTACTGAGGGATGGCAGGAAAGGCTGCTGGTGCCAGATCACACTTGCCTTGAACTGACTTTGGACTTTAATATGTAGACAATGGGGATCCTTTAAAGATTTTAAGTCAGGGCATCAGATTCAGTCTGCTGTAGGCTCTAATCTCCTTTCTGACTATGGACATTGGCAAAACCTAAGGGGCATTGATTCCCAGTTCACAGAAATGACCTCTTCTTCTTCAAGGTTAACCAGCTCACGAGAAGCAGACCTAAGCCTGGTCTCCTGAACTCGAAGTTCTGTTCTCTTGCCCTCCCGCACCGCTCGCTAACCAACTGACAGACGGCATCATGCCAGCCTTGCCCCGGCTCCAATTAGCAGACAAATCAGAGGTGGCTGGCGAGGCTTCAGGCTTTGCGCCTGCTGCAGTCATGTTTATTGTTCATCAGAGGAGAGAAGTGATGTGCCAGGCTGGTGAGTCGGTTCCCCCTACCCCCTGGAGGGAAGATTTAAGGTGATGTGGCCTATGGGGCTGGTCCTGGGAACTGTAATTCGGATTGTCAAATATGCTTAGGAATAGAATATTTCAACAGTTCACCAAATACAGTCCTTGTCCAGGGAGAGCTTTGCGTTCTTAGGGCATTGGGGGAAAAAAAGCAAGGTTAGCCTGGGAGCTGGAGGCGTGGGTTCTGCACCCAGCCTTGCTACTGTACAGGGGGAAAGTACATCTTGTTTTTATTTCTTGGTTTCAGTCTCCTTCTATGCAAGACGAGGAGTTTGGGAAAATTCAGATTAGTGCTAGGCGGTGTTACAATGAGGTTAGGGAAAAATTCAGATCTTTTCTCTTTAAACAGACTTCCAGTGGAAGGGAGTGGCTGGGGCATAGCAAAGACAGCCATAGAAAGTCTGCATTTGAGTTTGGGCTTTTTCTGTAACTCTCTGTGTGACCTTGGGCTTTGCCAGTCCCGTCTCTGCACCTGAATTTTCGCATCTGTGTGCCAGGCAGGTAGGGCTAGAGCAGGGATCTCTAATTGATGAGCTGTGGGTTAAATCTGACTTGTGGATGAAATTTATTTGGTTTCTGGGCAGATCTCTTTTTCTCATTCTCATTCATCCCCTCAATGAGCCAACATTTAAATACTGGGAGAGCTCGCATCCAGTCCTACATTCTTAAGTTCTCCTGGAAAAGCAGAAGGCTTAGCCACTCGGGGCCCCATTCGTACTGGAAGCGCACACTAGAAGTGGGTAGCAAAGGATCCCTTTGGACTGGTATCCACTGTCCATCCCACCCAGCACACAGCATGCTGGACTCAGTCATGGCCTCCGCCTCTGCAAGTATCCGGGTGTGCAACCCTGGACAATGGC
Organism: Herpailurus yagouaroundi; assembly: GCF_014898765.1. Classification (NCBI taxonomy): domain Eukaryota; kingdom Metazoa; phylum Chordata; class Mammalia; order Carnivora; family Felidae; genus Herpailurus; species Herpailurus yagouaroundi. The sequence goes on along the minus strand of NW_024412446.1, from coordinate 3,351,114 downwards.
CTTAATTCACCTGTGCCTACCCACAGGCACAGACATGCCACTCTGCTTTCTGAGGCTGACGCTCAGCCCTCTTAGGGGCCATACAACCTCCTCTGTCAGAGTTTTGTGTGCTTAGATGACTGTATTAAAACACATAGGAATTTGGGGCGCCTGGGTGGCGCAGTCAGTTAAGCGTCCGACTTCAGCCAGGTCACGATCTCGCGGTCCGTGAGTTCGAGCCCCGCGTCGGGCTCTGGGCTGATGGCTCGGAGCCTGGAGCCTGTTTCCGATTCTGTGTCTCCCTCTCTCTGCCCCTCCCCCGTTCATGCTCTGTCTCTCTCTGTCCCAAAAATAAATAAACGTTGAAAAAAAAATTTAAAAAAATAAAATAAAAAAAAAAAACCACATAGGAATTATTTCAGTTCCTCATGTATAAATTTGCATTAGCACAGTGACCATGCTTTTCTAAAAGTATGGCCCTTTGGAAGATGCTGACGTGCTCCCCTAGGGGATGTGAGCTTTCTCATAGCCGGTCCCCACCCCACCCATTCTCTTGCAGAGCTATCACCCCAAGGCTGTGGCGGTCACCCCAGTTCTTGTCCAGAAACCAAATAAGTCTCATCTGCAAGTCAGATTTAACCCATGGTTCATCAGTTAGAGATCTCTGCTCTGGCCCAGTTCATGAGCCATACCCAGAGAGTTGAATCTTCACAAAAAGCAGGGGGAGGAGAAGCCATAACTACAAATTATCTCGAAGACTGGATATTTCCTTTACTGAAAGCTATCTTTATTTCTGTTTGCAGCTCAGTCTTCTTTCTACAGCTTCAGATGCACATATCCAAGTTCTTCTCTGACAGCTCCTTTGGATAAACACCTGCCACCTTAAACTCAGCACGTCCCCATTAAACCCATACCTGTTTTCCCTGCCTCTGTCCCCAATTTCAACCACCCAGTCACCCAAGCCCAAAGACGTGGCGCCATCGTGATGCCTCTCATTCCTCACACTCTGCAGACCATCAGACCTAAACCCCAGTGATCCCACTTCCCTGATTGCGTCACTTCTTTCTAATGTCACTGTGCATATTCCAAGGTGAAGCCACTACTGTCTCTTGCCTAGACTCCTACACAGCCACAGCCTCCTAATGTGGTCTCTCCTGATCCACACTACTACCATCCAGTCTAGTCCCATCCACACACTGGAGTGGTCTTGGAAAAACCCAAATGTGAACACAGACTGAATGTTTCCAGGACCCCCAACAGACATTGGGATAACAAGGCCTATATGCTTCTGCAGGATGTGGGCCCTCTCTAAATGCAGTAGGCATGGAGGAGCCCTCCTTCTTGAAAGGCTCACACTCCCCAAAAAGAAGCAAACTGGGGCTTCCAGGCAGCTAGCGGAGCTGAAGCAGCCCAACCAGTCATCAGGAGGCCCCCATTAGATGAGCTCAACTAGGGATCCAAGATGTTCAGCCTGACTCAAATCAGTGTGATAGCTTCTAGATATTCTCAGTGTTAAAAGAGGAGAAGGGCCTTTTGGTTAGGGAAAGCTCCTTAAGAGTCACTTCCAGAGGCAGAGCCTTTAGAAATTGGCAAAATGTGAGTGTATCACTATTTTGACTTGACAGCAGGGATAGAGGCCTCCCCGTGTCCCAGATTCCAAGACTAGCTGGTCACTGCTGTGGACAGCCTGACCCTTGACTGGTTGCCCCTGATATTAGAGCCTTGAGACTGAGGATTAGAATACTTCTTTCCAGTTATTATCAGAGTTCCTGCCTGGTACTGGGCCTGAAGAATCAATAACTTTAAGACAGATGAATATTTAGAAAATAAAAGGAGGATAAGAGAGTGGGTCCAGGAGGAAGTAAAGGGAATCCAGCAGATTTTAAAAGAGCCCACGGTCCTGACATGTTCTACTTTCCCTGCTCATCCCAGCCCACGCTCTAAGACACTCCAGGCTGTGTTCAGTATCTGGGTTTATCCTTCCAGCCTGACCCCCACTCAGGCCAACCTTCTGTGATGCAGCCTGCTGAGACAGCTACTGTTACTCAAGGCCTACCACCATTCAGAAAAGAGTCCATCAACATTTGCCAGTGGAAAGGTGACCTCTTTCTTCTGAAGAGTGTTGGCTGTGAGTGGGATTCAGCTGACAACTGTCAGTGACAGCAGGTAGCCACAGCCTCTATCTGTATACGTGGGAAAATGGAGGGTCAAGGAAGGGAAATGACTTGGCCAAGGAGACAATGGTGGGCTTGGCTCCAGAACTGGGTATGCTGTTGTCCAGTCTAGGGCTCATGGCATTATATGAATAGTTTTATTAATCAATTCTACAAAGTAATGGAATGCAACTCATTGATACCAACTTGCACACATGGAGGTGGGTATGAGTGAGGAGGGAGCGGCACCGTGGGACTGGTGTGGGGAGAAAAAAACTATTTTGAGTAAGAGCAGAATACTTTTGTTGTTTCCTACTGCATCGGTTTTAGCTTTTATTTTCATTAAATACCACCTCCTGTTTGGTTTCATTTATTTTATTGCTCTTTACCTAATTTCTGAGGTTGAATACTTAGTGCAATTATTTTCAGATTTTCACAAAAAATAATAAGGGCATTGAAAGCTATAAAATGTCCTCTGAGCACAGCTTTAGCTGCATCCCATAGATTTGATATACAGTGTTTTTCTTTTCATAATTTTCTAGATAATATATAATTTCTTTTTTAATTTCCTCTTTGATCCAAGGATTATTTAGCAAGCATTTCTTTTATTTTTTTAAAGTTTATTTATTTATTTTGAGAAAGAGACAAAGAGAGTGAGCAGGGGGAGGAACAGAAAGAGAGGGAGAGAAGGAATCCTAAGCAGGTGTAGAGCCCAGTGTGGGGTTGGACTCATGGACCACGAGATCATGACCTGAGCTGAAACCAAGAGTCAGGCGCTTAGCTGACTGAGCCACCCTGGCGCCCCTAGGCAAGCATTTCTTAATTTCAAGCTTTTTTTTTGGTCATATATATATATATATATATTTGTTATAGTTTCTAAAATCAAATACCTGTCAATATCACTGCCCAGAGCCAGAGCAGAGAGGAGTTAGGTCCAAGGAGGAGATGGAAAAAATAAAGCCAACTTCTCAACTTCTGGCTGGGGCCAGCCAGCTAGGGTGTTTTGGTCCTACTTCCACTGATCTCGGGGAGGAGGAAGCAAGAAGGTGGAGAACAGAACCCCCTGATGTCCTCAGTTCAGTTCTGTTCTCTGGAGTGCTTTCTAGGCTATGACCCAGAGGACTGCTTTGCCCTCTACCCCTGTGTTAGCTCCCTGCTTGCCCAAGCCCTAGGAAGCCTCTTCCCAAATAGTTCATCCCCTTCCGTAGCTGCAAGTCACACCCTGCTTGGGGCTATTTGGAGCTGTCTGCCCTTGGGGAATGGGTTGTTGGCCCATGAAAACATATGTGGCCATGCTCTTATCTTCCCAGGAAAGCTGGGACCCGGGTAGACCTGCTCCCCTCCTAGCCCCTTGTCAGGGGAAGCCTTAGAGACCATTACAGGTTTAGACAGGAAACCACCATTGACCTCACAGCATGAGATCAATTAACATGGGCCACCCACTGGGAGACACTCTGCTGGGAACTCATGTACCCCATGGGCAGGCATCATTCTCATTTGGTGGGAGTGGAAATGGAATCCCAAAAGGCCACAGGCAATTTTCTCAGGTGACACAGCGGGGGACTAGATGCAATGCAAACACAGATTTCTCTGACTCCTGGACCTCTGCCCTCATGCTGTACTGCTCTGGTCCAGTCTTGATGCTTGTCCACTGTGTTCTCAGGATTTTCTGATGGGAGTACTGCAGCCCCAAGTTTCAGGGGAATTAGTCATAATCACAAAGCTAGCGTATGACACAGTGGGCTCAAATGAAACTGGAGTTAAATCCATCAATGAACACATGTTCACCCGTCCTGTCTTCCTGATTCTCTCCTCCCTCTATCTCCCAACCTCCCCTCCACATCTCCCTCACCCTGATCCCAGTCACTGTGTTCCTAACTGGGAAAACTGGGAGGTGTGTGTGTGTGGGGGGGTGGGTTGTGGTGGGAATTAAGGTCAGGTGGAGGGGTAGGGAAATGCAGAGGAAAAGCTATTTTGGGACAGGAAGCTAGCAAAACAAGCTGACTCTTCCATGCTGAGCATTTCCTGGCCACCCCCTTGGACCATTGTACCGCCTGCATCGATCTTCCCAGGGCCTTTACTCAATGACCAAGAATCATGGATCTTTTCTTGGAATGGGATCCCATATCATTATAATAGATCATTTAAGGACTTTTACTACCATGCTGCTGGGAACTGGGATTTTAAAGCCAAGAAATGTCTTGTGGTCTTGGAAAGGCAGCCTTCCCTTTTCCCTTTACCTTGTGGACTTCTCCCTCCTCTTCCCTGACTTACAGCTTCACCCCTTCCTGAATTCACTGACTCTCACCCACCTGGAGTGGTGACTGTGGAGCTGTGGGGGAGGCATTTACCCTCTCGGAGTCTTACTCTTTGCTCCACCTCGGAGAGAGTCCTTGATCCTTCTTGCAGACTCCTTCCTCACTTCCTTAACTTCTGTGCCTGCCCCCAGCACCGCCATATTGGGTCAGTGGATGTGTGTCCAGCATGCCATAGGTGCCAATAGGTATTTACTGAATAAAAGTGCGAACAAACGAATGAACAAAAGAATGAAGGGAGTATGACTAAGTGACAAGGAGGGAAGCAAACAGGGCGGAGAAATTGCTCTGTGGCTGTTCTAGCAGTTTGGGGTAGGGTCAGGGGCGGGGGAGGAAACCCTCCAGGTTCCCAGGACCCTTGTGCCTCAGCCCTGTCCAGTCCCTTCCAGACAGCCTTGGCTAGTTCCAGACCTTCCTTTCAAGAGCTGCAGGTTGCCTCTGAGGCCTCAGCAGCAGACCCCAAGACAGCCATGGATGTTCACAGCCTGGTTGGTCTGACACCAACCTTCCTCCAGGGCTCACAGGCATTTTCAGGACATGCCACTTAACCTCTTTGAACCCTCTTTCCTCCTCCTTGAAATGGAGATAAGAATACCCATGGGTTTCAGCAGGAATAAGTCAAAACAAGGATTGTAAAGTGTTAGCAGAGTCTCCACTGCCCTTATAGTTCTCTCTTCCCTTCCACCATATATTTTCAGAGTAACATCTCTGGTTTCAGGCCTTGCCTGAGCCTCAGTTTCTGCTTCCTTCCCCACCCCTGGGGCTGCTGGGTCTTAGCCCTACAGGCTTAGTTCTGCCCATGGCTCCCAGGACCAACCAGGAGGCTCCCACAGCCTTGGACTCACATTCTGAGACTTGCTTGCTTATCTTGTCCTGAACTCTGCCTGGTCCTGAACAATGAAGAGTGAGTGTCCAGTTGGGCCTGGAGATGCCTCCTGAGACCACTCCAGACCCAGCTATGTCTGTCTTCTCGACACACGCCCAGTGTTTGAAGTTTGTGTCGCTCACACAGTAATTACCAAAGTTACTCATCACAGGGCCAGCATGTGTGTGTGTGTGTGTGTGTGTGTGCGCGCGTGTATGTGTTGCTATAGTTACTACTATAGCTTCTTCACCTAGACTGGTGGTTCTCCACCTGACTACATCATCACATCTCTTAGAAGGACTTTTTAAAATGCTGGTATCAAGGCCCATCCCCAGAGATGCTGATTTATTTGGTCTGGGCATCAGGACTTTTAAACAGTGCCTCCAGGTCCAGATGGTGGAGGGAAGGACTGATGTCCGCTGCTTCCACGGCTCAGAGACCTAGCTTTATCCATTTCTGCCTCTTCTGGGGTGCCTGGGTTAGTAGTGAGTGCACATCAGTTGAGCAAGAGTCACCTGTCTGGGGCCCTTCGCCTGACCATCCCCCTCCCTCCTGCCTGGATCAGGGTCTGCTCTTCTGTCTCATTACACTGTGTTTGATTTCCTGTTTACTGGCCTGCTGCTCTCAAAAGATAATGGGCTGCCTGCCTTAGCGCAGGATCCAGACTTTCATCTCGGGATCCTTTGTCAAAGCTTTCACACATCAGGATGTAGCAGCACCACATGGGTCTAGGGACACCTTATCCCTTCCTTACAGTCTTCCTGATTGTTCATGAAGCCCCTCCTTCTAAATATTGTCTCTCTGCTTCTGGAAACGGCTCTCAAGCCTCATCGTCCCTGCATTAGTCCTCTCTTGCTGTGTAACAGATTACCCCACAGTTTAGCCGCTTAAAACAACCGATCATTACTGCGCATGGTCTCTGCAGGTCAGGAGTTGGGAGCAGCTTTGCCGGGTGGTTCTTGCTTGGGTTCTATGAGGCGGCAGTCAGGACATGAGCTGGGGCTGCAGTATTTGAAGACTTGACTGAGTGGAGCTGGGGGATCCGCTTCAAGCTCCTCATGTGGCTGCTGGTGTTGTTGGGAGGCAGCTTCAGTTCCTACCACAGAGGCCTCTCCGTTAGGCTGCTCATGACATGGCCTTCCCAAGAGCAACTCATCCACAGACAAAGGACACAAGCAAGTGGGAGACCAACCAGGCTAGGAGCCAGTCTTTTTTTTTTTTTTTTAATTTTTTTTAACACTTATTTATTTTTGAGACAGAGAGAGACAGAGCATGAACGGGGGAGGGTCAGAGAGAGGGAGACACAGAATCTGAAACAGGCTCCAGGCTCTGAGCTGTCAGCACAGAGCCCGACGCGGGGCTCGAACTCAACGGACCGTGAGATCATGACCTGAGCCGAAGTCGGACGCTTAACCGACCAAGCCACCCAGGTGCCCCAGGAGCCAAGTCTTTTTAACTCAGACCGTCACTTCCTCCATAGGCTGCCTGGAACAACCCCGGTGTAGTGTGGGTAGAAGTATACACGGACGTGGGGGTCCTGGCAGGTCATTCTCAAGGATGACTACCACAACTGCCATGTGGAAAGCTGGTCTGAGATTCCAGAGAGGGTGGCCTGTGCTTGTCCTAGCCTATTACCATCATCCGCTTGAACTATCAATCCATACAGTAACTCCTATGTGCAGGCAGAGTGCAAGAGGTAAATTGCATCCTGCTTCTTTTTGATCTTTTTGGAGAAGGGCTAACAGAATAATGCTCCCCTGACTGTCAGTCCCAAGCTCTATAATAATACCTGAAATTTTTGGAGAAAAACTTGTAAATTGAGACCCAGGAGTAAACCAGAAGTTTCAAATGTCTCTGGAGTGTGAACTTATTATTTATGGCCACACTGTTTCAATAAGACAATAGGCGTCAGACTGAAGGAGAGACAGAGGAACACATGGGTTCTGAAAAGAAGAGGGTAGGTTGGTGGAGACCCACCCTCCTGGGCTGCCCCTAAGACGTGGTGTGACAGAAGTCAAGGCTAACCCTGTGAGCAACCAGAGCCAACATCCCCCAACCCCCCAGGGAGGCAGCAGGGGTGCTGGGGGAGTGGGGGAGGAATGAATGCCAAGCTCAGTCAGATCTGGGTCTGTTCCATTTCTGCTTTTCACCCACTATGTGTCCCCAAGCAGTTTTTCTTTTCCTGGGGCCTCAGTTTCCCCATCTATAAAATGAGTAGGTTAGACTGATATATTATTTAGACTTTTTTTTTTAAGTGGTACCTACATTTTCCAAACTAAATCTTACAGCCAAGGAGGTCAATACAGTGTTGTTACCTAATTACAATGTAAAACAAGTAATATTGTAACAGCTACTATGTACTCATGCTTAATATGTTCTTAATGTTGTTCTTAAATGCTTTGTACACCCGAACTCATTTAATCCCCACAGTGGCCCTATGAATTGAGTGTTTTGGTTTTTTTTTTGTCATCATCCCATTTTACAGAGGAGGAAACTGAAGTCCAAAGAGGTGAAATAATCTGCCTGAGGTCACACAGCTTGGACTCATGTAGGGAGGCCCCAGGGCCTTGCTCTTGGTTCTCTGCTGAACAAATCAGAGCATAATTGCTCTGGGAGAAGTCAGGGAGGATCCTGGAAACCCCCCTACCTGAACCTCTCCCTCTTCTGCCAATGAACACCGCCCCCCACCCCCAAGCACAGTCACAGACCCTTAGCATCTATGCAGCTTTTCCTTCGGCTCTGACACTTGATGAGCTTTGACCATATTTCTCCAAGTGTGGCCTGCAGATGCCTGCACCCCAACCACCTGTGATGCTTATTAAAATGCAGATTTCCAGGCCACTTACTATGTCCACAAGATCTGACTCTCTGGATGGAGTCCAGGAATCTCCGTTTTAATAAGCGCACAGGTGGGTCTCAGGTTCACGGACGAGGAAGAACTATTGCATCACAAGCAAGGGTAGGCAGCTCGATCATAGCTATTTGGCTTAGAAAGGCCTAGAGTTAGCACTTTCCTTAAGAAGGGGGGAGACCAGGGTCTAACAGCTCAACCGGGGTGGGGGTCTTGCCTAATTGGGGCTCCACGCACAGGCACTGTTAGACCATCTGTCAAACCTGACCTCACCTCAGGCCACTGAGCCAGATCATGGCAACCCAGGGTGCAAGAAACTCCTCTTGCCCAAGAGCAAAGCCTGGGTCTTGGTCATTGGGACATTCCAGGCCACAATTAATCAGCACATCTGTGAACACACCAGGTGACTGAAGAACATATTTATGCTTCAGAGAGAAAACAATCTTCATTACTGTTCAGCATGGCCCCCAGATCAGAGAAGTGAATGGTGTTCAACATTCATGTGTTAATTATTGTTATTCCCTGAGATTGCTACCACCCAAGTGCTGATTACAAGCTTGACTGCAGAGAGCATCTTTGCAATGGGAAATCTGGCCTATTATGGTCTCTCCTGGGGGACTTTTTGGTTGTTAGATCTTAGGGAAGGTCATTAATAAAAGTATTTTAGTCACAGGGCAATCGTGTCATGCTTATGACTATAGCTGTTCCACATATAAGAAATCTAAGCAGAAAAGAATGGTCAAGGAGACTGGGCAGAAAGACAGGGAGAGTGGGAAGGCATTAGCATCAGTCCTGGGTTTGTCCTGTGATGTCTGGACCAGGAGAACATACTCTCTTCTGCTGTTGTATCATAGATACACTATGCTCTAGCATTTTCTCAGGAAGTGACACCTGCAGTGATTTTTGGGTTACTTGGTCAGTTCTGTTCATTAATGTGCCTGTGTTCAGCACATAATCCTGCTAGAGGGACAGTTTGGTCCTTGGCCACTAGAGAGAAGCGATGAGTCCACGTTCTGGCTAATCCCCTCCTACACGGATGGATGGAAGGTCCTACAGGTCCCTGAGAAAGGGCCCTGACAGTTAACAGGAGCAAGCGAGGGTTCTTGAAGCTTGGGCATAATTTGCTTCATATCAATGTGCCTTTGGTCCTCATTTACATCTCTATTTTGGGATTCTGAGATAGCAGGGAGCTCTGCTTCCAGAAGGCTGCCCCTTTCCCAGGAAGGAATTACAAGGGGGTCTTTGAGAATTAAAGTTCAGGCCCCGGGATTAAGCCTAAGGAACTGAGAAAGTGGAGGATTCTTGCTCTATGCTTTTGGGTGGGTGGCTGCTGAAATAATGGAAGGCTACTTTTCAAAAGCCAGAACATCATCTAGAAGTAAGAGAGAGTCAAAGAGAATGTGCAGAGTTGGCACACGGGCTGTGACAGCCAGGAGTCTGAATAATAATAATAATAATAAATAATCTCATAAAGGCAGCTCACACTGACATGCTCCCTGTGGGTTGGGCACCTCCAAACAGGCAGGCATTGCACGGATGAGGGACCTGTAGCTTAGCATCAATATGGTCTCATGGCTGACTGGCCCATTGAGTCTGGGGGACCAGACCTGGCTGAGTCCACACAATGTTGTCTTCTGGGTAGGAAGTAGAGAATAAAGGCCTCTGGGGCATGGTGAGGGCCCAACATCTCAGTCTGCTGAGGAATATTTTTTAAAGGATAAAAATTAGGCAGAATTGAATGAATCCTCAAGCCCTGCACAAGGAGGGGGAGATAAGGAAGGGCCACTGGCTAATGAGCACTGCCATTCCGAACCAGATTCGTCGACAATGCTCCCTGCTGAGTCCATGGGGTCCATGGGGACCCAGGTGGTGCAGTCGCCACGGTGACTTTGGGGGCAGAGAAGCCTGGTTCCACTGTGGCTGAGGGAACAATGGCCCCCCTGGACCTCCAGTGTCCTGGACACTGAAGGAGCCATACAAGCAATGCGTCAGCCTCTCCGAGTGGAATGCACAGGGGTACCCACAAGGACCTGACTCCCGTGAAGGCAATGCTAAGAGGGTGGCAGAGATGGGCAAGGGTGTTGGACCAGACGGTCAGAGGTGGACGCGTCTCTGAGAATCTTCTAGCCTAATCTCCTCATAACACAGGTGGGGAAACTTGAGTCTGGGAGGGGAAGGAAGCCCTCCCGTCACATAACTGTTGACAGGACCCCAGCTTTCCTGCCCCCCAGTGCCTTAGCCTCCTTGCTAGCACTTCACAAAACCTGAATCTCATTCCAGCTCCTCAGAGCCCTGTCACATGGCCTCAGAAGACGCCAGAAAGTAGGGAGGCGGCTGCTCTGAGTGGGGCCAGCAGGCAGGCCCCTTCTCTGGTTAGCTGGCTCTCTGCCCCGAGTGATGCCTTTTGGCACCATGGGCTGTCTTGTTAAGTCGGAACTAGGGGGCCCTCTGCTGGGTGGCTGAGGCCTGACCTGCGGGAAGCTGGAGGGAAGAGACAGGCCTCTGAGTAAAGCCCGCTGGCTGGGCTGGGCCCTGGAGGCTGGTGCAGGTGAGCATCCTTGTAAGCAGAGTCAGTGATGGCAAATTTGTGACCTGAGCTGCCTGTTTCACAGTCCCCCTGTTCCTCTCTGTCACTGTGGTCCCTGCCAGGCAGCCTGTGCCCTCTGCCCAGGGCCTGTCCTCCAGGCCCTTAAAGCTCGGGTCCATTTCCATTGTACCTCCCCCCACCCCCCCACCCCCATTCTGGGTCCTGCTAATATGCCACTCACTCTTAAAGGACAGATGGATTATTTCCCTCCTGTCCCGAAACTGGGTCTCACCCCAATGAGTGACTTGAGGATGAGACCCATCTGCTCTCCCTGTGGGGTGAGGCCCGTGGGAGTCTTTGAAAAGCCACTAGTTCGGGGATACAGTTCCAACCTCCGTTAGAACCCTGCCCCTTTCCTGGTTCTTTCACTTTGATCACCACGGTGACCCTTGCTGACCCTCTGTTTCCCCATCTGGAAAACGAGACCGATAATTCCCATCTCCCAGAGTTGCCTTGGATATGAAGTGAGATGATGCAGCGAAGCTTCCACTGTGGGACTCGGTGGCCATTCGTTTCTTTCACGAAGGTCTTCAGTGTTTTCATCTGCGACACAGGACTTCCTGTCTGCCCCTGAGAATGCAGCCCGGAGCACCGTGCTTTGGAAATCAAAGAGTGCTGCCCGGAACCAAGTGTTATTTTTATTGGACGTGTTGTGAATCCCGGCAAGAGCAGACACACCAGAGGGCCAGCGTGAGTATAGACACCAAGGTTCAAACCGGGTCGCAGAGACAAAAAGTGATTTACGCAGCGAGTGATGGCAAAGAGAAAGCCTTGCAGGTCCTTTTTCTCTTAAGGAAAAAAATGGGGTATTGAGGCTCACTGTGGGTCAAACTGTAGCTCCGGACTTACAGCGTCTGTGATTTGGGGCAACTATGAGGGCTCCCTGAGCCTTTGTTTCTTTATTTCTGAAGTGGGGATAATAAAACTTCCTGCAGAGAGTTGTTTAGAGGTAGAAAGCAGCATGACATGTATATAACCCTGGCACAAGGTGAGGATCCTAGCAGGTGCTCTTTCCCAGCTGAGCACTGAATCATGGATTTACACTTCTCCCTTGTTATAAAAACTCCCAGAGTCCTCCGCTTCTGTACCCATGCTCCCTATATTAACCCTGCCAAGCAGTCCTCTGGTCAGTGCCGGCATGCCTCCAGGGATGGGGAGCTCCTTACTGTGCAGTCAGATGGTAAGTTCCTACTGTGATGCTGTGAATTCTGTCTTTGTGGGATTCCCACCTACTGGTGCAGTCTCAGGAGCCTGTTTAATCCCTCTTCCCCTAAATCAACTGTTCGGTGACCCCTGAGACTTCTCATCGCCGTCAACCAAATCCTCACATGGGTCAGCCTCACACTTCATACCCCAGGGCCACTGCTGAGCTCGTCGGCAGTGCCTCAGTGGGCTCAAGGCCGTCAGGCTGGGCTCAGGGATTTCTCTTGCTGCCCTCGGCTCAGCCTTAGCCCTGTTAATTCCGCTGCCCTGGCTAATTCCTTCCTCGAAGAGCTCTATCCTCAGGCATGTCTTGGAACAGATCGCTTGTTGGGCACCTTTCGTTGTTGATCCCCCTTCCTGTTCTCCCAGCACACCTTCAGGGTAAGAACAACCATTCCCATTCCACGGATGAGGGAATGGAAGCTCAGAGACATGTAGTGACTTGCCAAAGGTCAAAAGCCAACGAAGGGTGGAGCCAGGAGCAGGAGATGCTGTGCTTGATTCAGGATGACAGAACCCGTTCTTGCTGTGGGTGTGATAGAAATGTGAATTCGTTCAGTACAAGATGAGCCATCTCGTACTGCTATTGTTTCCATGTGTTCTGGGGAAGGGTAAAAGCAGCAGCGGGCCTGCTTTGCTGAGGGGCCCCAGAGCTCGGCAGGTGCTCTCTAGCCCCAGCGACCCAGCAGCTCCTGACAGATCGCAGGGCAGTGCTGGGTGTCGGCCTGCTGTGGGCACCTGCCTAAGCCGAGCCTCGCTGCTCCTCCCAAGACGGACAGCCTGGGTTGAATTTCCTCCGCCTCCGTCACACAGCTGCCTGCCCCGTGTTTTTGTCTTGGCCAGAAGAGAGACTGGCTGAGAGTGTAGACGGTGCACAGAGATCCAGCATCTCCTTTGGGAACTCGGTTCCAGGGTGCATGAAAGGCAAAAGGTCCCACAGCCAGCCTCACTGAGCTGACCCCAACAGACAGAGCCTCCTCTGCTCTCTCCATACCCCAAACCTGTGTCACCCCTGCCTCTGTGTCCTATTCTTGCCCTTCCCTTTCCTTGGGTGCCTTCTCATCTCCAGTCCTACATTGGGCTGCCCTCAGTTATGCACAGATATAAAGAGGGCATGTGGTGGGGGTCGCACCGGCTGGGCTAGGCTGAACTACACTTCCCGGGGTCCCCTCCCCTGCACGGTGGCCTTGAGAGTGATTCTCATGGGACATATGGGGGCAGAGGTGAAACAGCAGCCACGTGTAGCTCATACCTTGTCACTTAGCTGCTAGCCACCTGGTTGGTCCTGTCCTGCTCCTGTCCCCCCCATCCCCTGCAAACTTCTCCAGTCTCCCCTCTGCAGAAAGGACTATTCTCATCGACCACCCCTGGAGCCACTCCCCAGCTCCAGACCCTTTGTTCTTCTCACTTTGGTTTGCCTCAGAATCCCCACAGGGCTGGGTCTGACCCATTGGGCTTCACTGCTTCTCCTTCGGGGCCTTCTCTCCACTGGCTTCTCTGGCACATTCTAGAGTGATCCTGTGCCAGACGTAGAATGGGCACCTAATGAAAAACAGGGCCAGGCTGTCCTCTGCTCGGGGCCACGTCTGTCCTGGTTGCATGAGGGCCCTATGAGAGCAGCACATGGTCAGTATTGCAGGTACGGCTGTTAGGTCCTGCTTGAACAGCGTCTTCGAGTGAACAGGCGTGCCCACCCCTCCCCTCTCCATAAATCCTCGCCTCCCCGCTGTGGTCGCTTCTGTGGCCGTGTCTGCCGGGAAGGTCAGTTCTGATGTCTGTGCCGGAAGCTTTTGTGTGAATCCCTCATGGTGGACACATCTGTTCCCTAATCAAAACGCTGGCGGGTTTCTCATGCTGAGCCCTAATTTGCTGAACTCGTGCATAATTGAGACAGATTATCTCCGTTTTCCAGCTAGACGATTTGTCACTTACTCTTTCAGGAGTGATGCTGGGCTGGCTCAGGGTGGTATGGATGGAAACCACCACCCACCTCCTGTGTGGGAGGGCTGGGCGGCCTCCTTCCTGCCTCCCCCTGGGATCTAATCCGTGGAGAGTGGAGGTGGGTACCTTGCACAAGAATAAAGGCAGACTCCTGTTCTTTAGTGGATGTGTATGCCAGGGAGGAGGTGTGGGCAGTGGGGTGTGCTGTCTGGTGGGCAGATCCAGGAGAAGAGACTTACTCTCTTCATCTTCGAGGGAGGCCAGATTCAGGGCTCTGAACCCATCCAAGGGCCAAGAAACTGCTAGAGCCTCTAAGCTCCAGACTGGACTCTCAGAAGTAGCCAGGATCAAAGTGGCTCTGGCTCCAGACCAGTTGCAGAACTAGAAACCCAATAAACTTTGGGCCGGGACCCAAGGCCAGGGTGCAGACGTGCTCAAGTGGGTGAGAAACGGACCAGGAGTTTCTGGACCACTTTACGAAAACCTTATTTTCAACAACCAAACAAAAAGAACGCACTTGAGGAAGAGGGTCCTGTGAATGATGGCCTTCATCAGGAACGTCTCCTCAAAGAACACACCCTCATGCAGCCCGGTATCTCCGGGTACCGGAGTCGGATTTGCACACTGATTTTATGGACAGGTGTGTAGAAGAAAGTGCACCTGTCAATCAGGGCAAAAGGCGGCTCCGTGGAGACGGGGAAAGAGCCAGATGGGGAGTCAGGGAGCTGACTCTGCCCCTCCCTCCCTCTACTGGGTGGCGGCAGGCAAATCCCTGTCCCTCCCCAGGCCTCGGACTCCCAACGGCCAGAAGAAAGAACAGGATTGGCGGTCTCTGAGGGCACTTACAGCTTTGGCATTTTCTGCAGGAACAGAAAGAAGGAGGACAGACATTCCCAGAGGCCCTACTGCGCTGGGCGCTTATTTCACATCCCGTCTCGGGACTCCAGGAAGGAAGCAGTTTTCTAGTCACAGACCAAGGAGCCAACACTCACACAGTGAAGTGATGCACCCAACGAGAGAAAGTGGCAGAACAGCAGGGGCCCTGATGGCTCCACCACCGGGAGGGGGGTGGCAGGGGGCGATGGGAACCCAGGCCTGGCTGACCCCACATGGGTGTCATTTCCCATGGTGATCCTCTAGGATGAGGGGGCCGGGGGGCAGCCGGTGAGGTTTGCTGTCTCACTGCTGTTTCAAATCCTGACAAAGCTGTGGGCCACCACCTGGGCTTCCCAGGGTGGGGAAGGGAGGCCAATTTATTGAATTAACACCCTACCAGGCCCCTGGAATGTTCCCTCCAGCCACAGCTACAGCTCACTGGGGAGCATCGGTGACCCTGATAACATCAGAGTTGCTCCAACACAAAGCTTTAAGGAATTCATTTTCTACACTTATAAATAAGTCAATAAAAAAGATGTTCGACATAATTTCCCCAGAGAATGGAAGGAAGAAAAAGCATGAATTGGAAACTCCTATTATCTTCTGTTGTCTTGTCTCCGATGACAGATAACGGTGAACGGTGAGGAGGACTGGCCGAGGGGGTGGGGAGAATAATGTTTGGATAAAGATTGCCTTTCGAATGTGTCATCATGCCTCTGACTCAAAAAAGAAAAAAAAAAAAGAAAGAAAAGAGAAAGGAAAAGAAAAAGAAAAGGAAAAAGAAAAAGAAAGAAAAAAAAGAAAGGCAGAAAAGACAAGGCTGTACTTCTCCAGGTCTCATTCCCACCCACATCTGGCCGAGCTGTAGCCCCTGACACTGTGAGAAAGCGTTGCTGAATTGCCCCTTTCATTTCTGCCTCCCCCCGCCTTTCCTTTCAGAAAGCTGATTAATTGGTCCCATACCAGTGGCTCGTTGTGAAGGTCTTAATTAAGGAAGAAAGTGCTACCTTGTAGTTCCTTGGGGATCGATCGCCCTGGGGAAGTCTCTTCTTCCTGCTGTTCCGGGGATGGGGAGAAGGGAAGACAGCTCTGAATCAATGGGATTAAAACACTGGAGGTGGAGAGAGAGGGTCAGTGCTTCAGGGAGCCTCCACAACCTGGGAGACACCCCGGGAAGAAAGGATAATCAAGAGAGAGTCTGGCCAGAAGATTCTGACCAGCTGGTTGAGTCAAACTGGCCCAAGGCTCCCCAAGAGGGGAAGGAACATGGGGGCCATCTGGGGATTGGGCTGAACTTTGAAGATTCAGTTTAAAGAAGATGGTTAAAAGCATAGCAGTTGTTTTGAACCCTGACGTCTCAATAGAATCATCTGGGGAGCTTTTAATATATAGTAATTCCTGAGCCCTACCCAAGTACAGTCAAATCAGTCTTAAAGCCATAATTCCCTAACACTGATGCATTTTTTTTACATTCAAAAAAATTTTTTTTTTATTTTTTAGAGAGAGAGAGAGAGAGAGAGCAGGGGAGAGGGGCAGAGGGAAGGAGAGAGACAGACTCTTAAGGAGGCTCCACACTCAGCACAGAGCCTGATGTGGGGCTCAGTCTCACGACCCTGGGATCCTGACCTGAGTTGAATTCAAGAGCCGGATGCTCAACCAGCTGAGTCACCCATGCACCCTGCAAATACTGATGCATTTAAAAAATTCCCTGGGTGATTCCATGGTGCGTGGAGGGTTGGAACACTGGTCCCAAAGGTGCTACCGACCCCCTTTCTTCTCCAAGGGTGCTCCGCAGACCAGCAATGTCCATCATCATCACCTGGGGGCTTCTCAGAATCTCAGACACCACCCCAGACCGTCTGATGTGGAAACTGGAAGATTCCCAGGTCTTTCAAATGCACCTCAAAGTCTGGGAAGCCGTGGTTAAACGACAGATCATTCTGGGCTGTTTTCTGACACCAGCATCAAGACAGTTAACTTCTCTGAGGCCATTCTACTTTCTGTGAAATGAGAGCAGTGGCACGTCCACGGCAGGGCTGTTGGGATGAGATGGTGTCATTTTTGAAAGCACTAACGTAGTGCCCAGCACGCGGCAACTTCTCAGGAGATGCCTGTTCCTTCCCCCTTAACTGAGGATTAAATGACATTAGTCATGCAAGGCATTTGAAGGGTGCTTGCATTCAGTAGGTGTTTAATAAATGCGAGCTATTATTATTTCCTCAAAGACTCCCTAGGCAGACAGAGGGAGGCTTTGCATTGCTCTGGCTCTCTACCCATCCATCTCTTCCGACCCTGAGTGTTGCATTTTATTTATTTATTATTTTTGAGAGAGAGAGAGAAAGAGAGAGAGAGAGAACATGCACGAGTGAGTGAGTATAAGTGGGGGGGGGAGGGGACAGAAAGAGAGGGAGACAGGGAATCTTAAGTAGGCTCCACACTGAGCGTGGAGCCTGATCTCATAAGTGAGATCATGACCTGAGTTGAAATCAAGAGTTGGACACTTAACCTGCTGAGCCACCCAGGTGCCCCCAGAGGGTTACATTCTTTTATCTTTTTAATGTTTATTTATTCTTGAGAGAGGGAGACAGAGCACAAGCAGGAGAGGGACACACACACACACACACACACACACACACACAGAATCCAAACCAGGCTCCAGACTGTAAGCTGCCAGCACAGAGCCTGACGTGGGGCTTGAACTCACAAACTGTGAGATCACGATCTGAGCCAAGGTCAGACACTTAACCGACTGAGCCACCCAGGCACCCTGAGTGTTGCATTCTAATCAGGTATTTTTATAGGTCTCTCTACCCCACAGATCATATTATCTACTGGGTCTCATTTAGCTCATCCCCCTGGACCTATTACCTAGCAGGTCCAGGAAATACATATTCAATCAACATGAAAACCATAAAACGTTCTTCAGATGGTGAGGAAAGGGGCCGGGCGATCAGTGTGCCTGAGGTTCCCGAGCCCCTAGACCAACAATTTCTTGGCCCTTGGGAAGATCCTGACTCCGAAGAAAGAAGGAGAGTCTTTCAGGATCCATGTGTGAGAAGCAACTAACAAATATGTCATGAAATATTCTGTGGGTTGAATCACTTTCAATGCACAAAACTAAGTGCTTTGCAGACCTAATTAGATTGGGAGCTTCAAGAAAAAGAACACCAACTTCAGACTCATTTTTGGACTTCCTTCATTTCCAGCATGCTCTGGATGTAAAAAAAATGAGGGTCAGTCCCCTTCTGCTGTCAGACCCCATGGCAAGTGAGGGGGAGGCTTGGCAGCTGGCGGTGATCCCCTCCTAATGCAGTCACCCTGGGGCTGCACACAGACAGTGCCAGGCCTTTTAATGAAACCATTTAATTGGCGTGAACAGAGACGAGTGTACGGGTCACACTTGCTCGGGGCAGGGGCTCAGACAGGAGCCTGAGGCCTCTGGGATCACACTAAGTGCTTTTCTCTGGAAGACTGTGTTGCTACCAGAGCCAGGAGAGAGAGGACTGTAGCTAGAAACTTGAGAGAAAGCTCACAGCCCTCCCTAGGGAGCCAGAGATGGGCCAGCTTCCAGGACACCAGGACCAACCTAGTTGGGAGCAAAGTGTTGACAAGTGTCTCTTACAGCTCTCTGTAAGTCACTAATTTGTGTTAAATTATGCATTCATTCATTCAATTAAATTTTTCTGAGTCCCTACTGTGTGTTAGGTATACCCAGTGCTTTTCTGTCCTGTGTTCCATTTGATTTTATTTAATTAGATGAGAAGTCTCAGAGTCAAGTACTATCTTCCCTTTTTTACCTACAGGTAAACAGAGGCTTAAAAAAGCTAAGTGATGGCCTCAAAAAGCACAGCAAGACAGCATTTGAAACACCTACTGTTGGCATCGTGCCTTGATGAGTAGGAGTGCAGCGGTGACCTCCCGGCCTTTACAACATACGTTCCAGAACAGCCTAGGACACGGGTGACAGAACATCCCGGCAGGACCTGGTGCCACTGAGAAGGAGGAGGTTTTGTTTCAGGCAACGCTGGGCTGTATAAAGCCAGGCAGGGGCCAGTGGGCGGGGACATACCAGATCCAAGCTGCCTGTGGGGACACAACAGATCCAAGCTGCCTTCTCTGTGCCAAGCCTACATCTTGAGCAGACGGGGACCCTGGCAAAAAGAGAACTCGGGCATCAAACACATGGGTCCCAGTCCTTTCTTTGCCTCTAGAGCAACATTTGACTTTGCAGAGGTCAGCTCTCGCCATCTGGGGTTAGGGCCAGATGGCTGCTGGGTCACTAAGAATTAGGTTGGCCTGATTGTTTGAGCTGTGGGGCTGCTGTGTCCCTGGAGTTGCTGCTCAAAACTGAGAATTTCAGGGAAGTCAATGCTAAAAGACTTGCCCTCTGCACCTTTGATAGCACATGCACACATATACTCATACACTTCCAGTCTGGCCACATGGCCACTGTCTTGTCATGCAGCCTTTGAGGGGGGTCCTTCTTTCCTCTCTTCTCTGCTTTTCTCCCAAGCCCAGCTTCTTCTTCTGTGACCTGGGGGTTCTGGTAGCCTCTCTCAAGTTGCCAATAGTGGGGTGCTAGAGGTGGTGAGGCCTTTCCCTGACTGTCCCACAAACGGGACCAGTCACATGGCATGACCAGCCCCTTACCCACTTCACAGCCTCACTCTTGGTGTTCTATGGGCCACCTGGAGGGGACAAAGGTGTCGCTGTGGAAGAGATGCCCAACAGGGGGATGTATGGAGGGGGTTGACCCTGTCAAGTCCTATCTTATTTGTCCGCTGCTTCCCCCCCCCTCCCACCCCCGCTCCCTTCCTACTCCTCAGGAGACAGGTCTATGCCCATTGCTGAAATGAGGTGAGGGAAGCCAGGGCCACACATAGCCAATCTTCAGTTCAGTGTGTGGGGGTGAGGTGGAGTTCACCAAGATAAGGCATCCATATTTCCCCGGCAAGTGTGTGATGCCCAACCAGCCTAATCCATCAGGCAAGGGACACTCACTGATTCATTCAGCACATATTCTAAAGTATCTACTATGTATAGGCCCTGTGCTGGGCTCTGGGAAGGCGGTAAAGAAAATGACTCGCATGGCCCCTGCTCACAGAACTTGTAATCACGTGCTAGAAAATGGTAGTAAACGAACAATGACACAAATCATTATAAAATCAAAATCACAGGAAGGTCTGTGAATGACTTCATGTGCCAGCTCCTGGCCTTCCCTGTCCCTCCAGGACCAAGTCTGAACAACAGTGAGGTAGCTATGGATGTGCCAATGAAGGACGTTGGAGGAGAAACCCAGCCCTGAGTCTGCCTTCACTTCTGACTCTTGGGCAGTGGAGCAAATGAATAGAGAAGGAAAGGAAGAAGATGCCAGCAAAAGGTGGCTTGCAGCCTGAAGGTGCCAGGGCAGGGGAGGGGGAAAGCCATATTCTGTCAATTCTATCTTTCCACATCACTGATGTCAGTCCCCTCCACCCCGTCTCAGCTTGGACCCTCATCTCTCCAAATGGAGAAATGGCAGTCCCCTGTCCTCTGTGCCCCACAATGCAGCCTCCATAGTGGTCAGCAGAGAACCTGTCTGCCTAGGGTGGGGCTTCTCAGCATTGGTACTAGTGACATTTTAGGCTGGACAGCTCTGTTTTTTGGAGATGTCCTGCATATTGTAGGTGGTTAGCAGCATCTCCATTAGAGGTGACAACCAAAATTGTGAGCAAAGATTGCCAAATGGCCCCCGGGAGGCAAGATCGCTACTGGTTGAGAACCACTGGCTTAGAGATACCATGTCCTTGAACTTGACATTTGAGATTCTCCACCATCTGATTCTAACCTGTCTTTCTTTGTCTTTTTTCCTCACATCCTAAAATATAGCCACAATCAAGTACACAAGCTTTCCTGACAGTGCCCTGCCCTTTTCTCTTTGCTTTTGGCCACACTGTTCTCTCTGCTTGGGATGTCCTTCTCCCTTCTCTGACCATTGAAGAAACCCTGCAAGATTCAGATCAAAATTCACTTCTGGCAAGCTTCTCCAGATAGTCCGGATTCCAGTTTTCTCATCTGCCGAATCGGAACAAAAAGCCTGTTCCATGAGTTGTACAGAATCACAAAGCATCAGGGCTACAGGAGATTGGGCAATCACCAATGTCCCCTTTCATAGAGGCAGACAGAGGCACGGTGAAGGGGAGTGCCGTGCCTCAAGTCACAGGGCCAGTCGGAGACCGAGCTGGGCCTAGAACCTAGGGCTGGAAAGTCCTAGGTCAATATTCTAACTCTGTGTGTCAGCCTTTGCAAGACGAAGGCACTATCCAACCAACAGAAAAGTTAGCTTTGTGGCTCTGTGTACACAAAATGCTCTTCTCTGTAAAATGTGAGTCTAAATCAGATGTTCTCTATAGGTCATTCTATGTGCTCTGCGCCATTAGGAGTCTTTCTTTCTTTCTTTCTTTCTTTCTTTCTTTCTTTCTTTCTTCTTTCTTTCAGAAAAGATTTTCATACCAAATACAAGGGATTCTCATTATTAATATTTCCCCAATCCATCCCACTGTGTTGAAATGGAGCCCCAGAGCTAATTCCTGAGAAGGTTAATATAACGGTTTTGCCACTCATCATAATGATGTTTTGCATCACGCCTTCACATCACTCCCCAGCAACATTCTTCAAATTCAAACGCAAACCGGAAATGACAAATGATTCTTGTAATACGCTCTTTGACACAAATCATTTCTGATTGCTTGGGACCCCGGACAACCTTGAGCGTGCAGAATCAAAAGGAGAGGGAGACGTCTTGGAAAATGAACAGCTTCGACTTCTTGCAGATGGGAACCCTCTGCTCGCAAGGCAGCAGTGGTATGTAATGATTGCCAAATGGATCATTTTTAAAATGAGGCAAATCTGTCGGGGATGGGTCTGTGCAGTGATATGTGTCATCTCACTACATCCTAAGCAACCATCAAAGTGCCTTCCGACATTGGTAAGAAGACAGACATTCACACATAAGGGCTCGCTATTTGTGAAGCCCTTGTGTACATGATGTCTTACTCATCCTTCCAGTGAGATTAGATATTTATTGTTTTTTCCCCCCTCTAAAAAGGAGGGAAGGGACGCTTAGGGAATTCCAACAACTTTGCCAAAGGACCCAACGTGTTACGTTAGATCTGGATCATGGCTCCCCATGCACCACGGGGCACCTCTAAGGTGCAATGTTCTCTCACAGCACTTTTATCATCTGGCCTCATTTTCTGCAGATTGCAGATGAAAGCTTGGGTGTTGGGGGCATACATTGATGTGATATAAGCTTGTCTGGAAATTGACGGTGGTGGACAGGGTGATCATAAATACTCCTCCTGGTTCAAATGTATTGAGTGTGGCAGAAGGCAGGTCAAGTGCTTTGTAAGCATTATTTGTTTCCAGCTGTAGAGGAGCTCTAGGAGATAAACACTAGGATTGAGGAAACAGAGACTCAGAGTAGTTAAGTAACTTGCCCAAGGCAGACCTGGAATGGGGGACTCAGACAAGGATGAAGGGGTGTCCACCAAGGATGTGCGCCCCCTCCCAAATTGTGAAGCTGGTGCTGAGAAATGGTTGCTTGGCCAAGAATGGCATCTCTTTTATGACAAATGAGGCCGCACTGATCAGTTCCCAGCAATGGGTATGTGGAAATAAAGATGTCACTTCTTGGTAGAAGTGGTTGCAAAATGGATGTGCCTTCTCCTCTCTCTTGTTCTCCTCCTGCCAGTGGAATGAATCCCTAGACCAACTTCAGAAGCTATGGTATTGCCTCTACTGACATGGATCCCTGAACGGCAGGTGAACAGAGCACCCCTGCCCCATTCTGGCCTCCCACATCTGCTGGCTGCACTTTACATGAGAGAGGCATGAACTTAAGTTGGATTTAGTCAATGAGATCAGGAATTATTTGTTATAGCAGCTAGCATTACCTTGACTTACACTGAGACAAAAAAAAAAAAAAGAGTCTAGTTTCAGATGTGGGTGTTCTTCACTGATATACCATAGAGTGACCCCAAGATTGTTTAGTTTGTGCAGAGTGTAGAAAATTTTCTCCTTATTCCCAAACCTAAGAGCAAAAGCATGGTGATATTATTTCCCCCTGTGAAGCTGGCGGATGAAACGGAGGGACATTCATGATTCGGAGCTCCTTCCAAACTTGACAGCTTTTCTCAGTCTTTCTGTGCCAGTCAATGGCACCACCAGCTACCTAACAGATTGGCAATCATCCTGGATTTCTGTCTTTCCCTTACCTCCTATCCTTTAACTACCAACAAGTCTTGTATCTGTATCTTAAAAATATAACCAGTGCTGTGCTGGAGCTGGGTCGTACCAGCTTAGGAGAGCTGACTCTAATACTGTCATGAATACTGCAAGCTGGTTGGCACTGTGTTTGCAGCGTGAGGCAGTTCATGGTGGGGTTATTTAAACCATGGGGATTGGTAAATGCTACAAACCAGGTTTTCCTCCTTCCAGAGAGCTGATTATTAAGTGGGAGACAGGGCCTGGCAAGAGAGCCGGCTGGGCTGGCTATGACCAAGGAGCGTGGAACAATGGGGGGACCAAGGGAAGAATCTGAATAGAACAGAAAATTCTAAAGGGCACCTGGAAGAAGAGTGAAAACTGGGTTTCAGGTCAACATCCATTGATGGAGCACCAGAACAAGTGGGTAAAGGAGGGGCAATTGGAACAGAATCTGGATAGATTTATCTAGGGCCCCTCTGTTAGGGGATCAGAGAGAACCAATTGCTGTCTACGACTTTTTAGCTGTGTGACTGTGGGAAAGTTACCTAACCTCTCTGAACCTTGGTTTCTTCTATAGAAAAGGGTCAGTGATATCCTTCATGGAGGGTGCAATCACTAAAAGAACACACGTATGAAAGCCTCCAGCGCAAACATGGCATGCAGTAAATGCTCAATTAAAGCTCAGAAACTGCTGATTTCCACACCTTTTCCTCACCTCCTTTCCTGTGAATGATGCTCCTTTTATTGTTTGTATTTAGTTGGAAATTAGAACCAGGGATGGTAGGCTGTCAAAGCTCAAAGGGTGAAAATTCTGGGTACACGGGGCTCCTTGCCTCACCCAATAGGCAGAATGGGGATGGGCAATGAGGTCAGGGGATATCAAAATCTCCACCCAGATATGGCCAATGGGAATGCCTGGGGAGGCGCATAAACCACAGCTGTGAAATTCACATCTTGAAACAGAAATGCTAGTCCCTTGTACCTGCAAAGTGCTTTTCAGGTTTCAGAGCCCGCTTAGACCCAGGTTTTCATTCAGTCCCCCAACAAACCAGCCTGTGGGGGGAGCAGGGAGGAGAGTATTGCCCTCCCCAGTGAAGACTGGGGGGAAATGACCACCTCTGATGAAATACAGGGCCTTAAGCTGGAGTCTGAGGGGACGTGACTGTTGGTTACTGTGTACACACTTCTGTCACCTAAACATGGAGCCCACAATTGCCCCCAAAGCATTTCATTTCTGACTAGCAGATTCCTTCTCAGATGCCCAGCAGGTGCCTTGCATTTTAATGGGCCCTGGATGCTTATTACTTGCAAAGAGGTCAGGTTTCTAAATGGACAGCCAGATGGAGAGGCCTTCTGGACTTTCCCTGGGGCCAGGAGAGGCTGCTCCTTCTGTTGGCCCCTGCCTTCCTTGCCCTAGAATGGTTCCAGTGCCTTCCATGCTAACAGCTTACTCCTCGTGAGCCCCCTTCAGGGCTCTCCGGCTGGAATCCAAAGTGGAGGGCAGAAAGGCTGGAAACACAAGCGGTGCAGTTCCAAATACAAACATCTCAGGGTCCAAATGCAAATTCTTTTTTCTGCTTGCCAAGAAAACACACAGACAACTTTAATATGGGGTGCCTTACGGAAGTGCAGCGGTGGGGATCACTGCACACCCAATCCAGTCTTGGTTAGGACACAAATAATAAAAGCCAGTCTGTGTGCCCAGGGATTTCTGGCTTGCAAAGCACATTCACAATCAGCCTCCTCCTTGATTCCTGTAGGAGGCCCAACTCAACACACTGCATTGGAGCAGGTGTTTGCTGACTGCTGAGTCCTGAAAGACCTCACTGTCCAGATGGGGAGATAGGATGTCCCGAGAATTACATGAGCAAGTGTATGGCATAACATGAGACCCATGTGGTGCCATGGGGATGTGTGACAAGGGACTTCACTTGAGGAGGTGACATCCAGGCTAGGGAGGAGGTAGCCAGGTGAAGGGGTGGGTAAAGAAGGTGGGAATAGCCATGTGAGGGCCTTGCCTTGTCTTAGCTTTCTGGGGGCTGCCCTAGCAAAGAACCACCATCTGGGTGCCCTCAACAACTGAAACGTGCCATCTCATACTTCTGGAACCTGGAAGCCCCAAATCAATGTGCCATCAGGGATGATTCCTTCTGAGGATCCGTGGGAGCATCTGTTTCAGGCCTCCTTCCTAGTCTCTGGTCCCCTCAAGCATGCCTTGACTTGTAGATAGCACTCTCCCTGTGTCTTCAAATCATCTTCCCTCTGTGTATACATGTCTCCCTTTTAATAAGGACACAGTGGTGTGGGATTAGGACCCTGCCTTACTGAATTTGTCTTAATCTGACCCTCTGCAAAGGCCCTATTTCCATTTAAGATCATAGTCCCAAGTTCTAGGGGGTTAGAACCTCAACATCTTTTGGGGGAACAAAGACGAACCCATAACAGCACTGCTCAAAGGACAGAAAGGGGTGGAGAGATTGAAGAGGGGACAGTAAGGGAGGATGAGGCTAACTGTGTGTGCCGGGGCCTCTTGGGGAGGGTCCATAGTGCGTGGTGGAGACCTTGTCATTTATCATGAGGGCGAGGGGGAATCCATCTTTGTTGCCTTTTTGGGTTTTGGGGCCTGATACAGCTCCCCAAGAGCACTTCCCTTGTGGGTGCGTGGGTAGAGTTTCTCCATTCAGTGGTGAATTCTTTGAGGGCAGGACCCAAGCCTTATTATTCACTGGGACCCCCAGCACAGTGATCAGCACAGGGGAATGTTTAATAAATGCTTGTCAACTGAGCGAATTTAGTTTGGTTCTTATAACAGCTGAGTGCAGAGATGCCTCTTAATTTATATGTGCTCTTCATACATTTTACATCATTGTTACTATAATACACAATCCCTTTTGTACATCTTTATGCATGTTCTTGATTTCTCAGATTGAAATGTTTATTTCATTCTCTCAGAACTAGACTCTTTTTGTTACGTTCTCCTGGAATGCTGGATCTTACCATGTGTGGTTTGCAAAACAGATCTGACGGGGTGTTTTGTTATTTGTCTTAGGAAAGAAATCAATAAATTATTTGTGTGTCTTTAACATAGAAGGAAGTAACAAAATCAGTTTGCCATCATTAAGGTTGACAAGTTAACACTTAAAATGCAGTCTACCCAACCCCAGCATTGTTAGAGATTGTGAGTTCAATGATCTACTTCTAGGATTTAAGATTTGAGATTTGCCTGTGCTTTTTTTCTCCCTCCCTCCCTCCTCCCTCCACCCCTCTCAATTGGACTCCTACAGGTTTGCTCAGAGAGAAGCAAGATTTTGTAGCCCTGGCCATGGTCTTTGGACCTCTGAAGGAAGGGAGATCAGGAACTCTGGTATGCCTCCACAGAAGCAGAGCCACTGAATGGCTGACAAATCCATTGGCATGCAAAAAGGAAGTGCCACTTGCTATATTACCCCCATCCAACTGGAAAGGAGCCCAAAGAACAGCTAGATCTTTCCATCCGCTTTACAGACCGGGTGAGAGAGGCTCAGGGAGGAATGGGGACTCACAGAGCAGAGCCAGCAGGTAGTAGGGCAGGAAGGAAGATACTCAGTGGAAGCTCAGGCCATTTCTGCAAAGTGCAACTGCCCTCAGGTGAGGATGGTGTTGCCAGGACTTCATCTTTCTCAGGATTTCAGAGCTTGCTGGCCCCCTTGAGCAGCACTGTGGGAAAGGGTGAGGACCCTTACAAGACTGCATGGGCTGCTATGACTGGGAGAGAGAGGAATACAAAAGTAGCTAGGTCCCAAAGCCTAGTACACATTTAGCCCCACATCCGCAGGTCTGAACCTACGTGCGGGGACTGTAATGTAAGTACTCATTCCTGAGTCAGCCCTTTCTCCAGCACATGTGCTGCGGGTATCCTGTGTCCAGGCACGGGTCCCCAGGCACTCTGCTTCCAGACATCCTTTCCTTGCACTGGGTTCCCAGGTCCTTCACTTGGTCTTGTGTGTGGTTAAGACCCACAAGACCAGGATTTTAGGGTTTGAATCCAGGCCCTAACTAGCTGTGACTTTGGAAAAGCCTGTTTATCTCTCTGAGTCTGTTTCCTCATCAGTTTCATGGAAATAATTGTAGTTTCCATCTCCTAGGGCTCTTGTAAGAGCAATGAATGCAACACGCTTCACATAATCCCTGTTCCGTACAGTTTCATTTTGCTGGGTGTAGATGATTCACATATTAGTGGGAGGCAAAAGCCAATTCAAGTCGACCCTCTCTGTGTGAGCCAGGGACTGTGCGCAGCCTCCTGGGTGTCCTTGGGGCCCTCGCTCAAAATACCTTTCACCCAGTACTCTCTCCGGAAAGTTTCCCAGAGTGAGATGGATTGTGTGAGCAGTGGCAGTGAAGGCTTGAATGCACAGACTGTAAATGGCTCAGGCTGTGTCTCCCCGGAGCCCCGATTTCAACACTGTTTTGATCAGAATGATGGCTTCAGCCACAAGCAAATTGATTGGCCTGTACAATTCTGTCATCCCGGCAACTGATTAATTCCTCAGTAATGAAACTGCCCGTGGTCCCTGCTAGCATGGGAGCTACATTATTGAGCATTTACTCCTTGTCAAGTTCTCCAAGTACTTTACATACATCATCTCACTTAGTTCTCAAAGCAAAGCCCTACTGGAGCAGGCCTTATTATCTCCACTCTGTGGATGGGAACCCGGAGTCAGTTCAGAGACGTTAACTTAGCTGCCCAAGGCACACAGTGAGTAAGAAGAGGAGCTGGTGTTTGAACTCAGGTCTTTTTCAACCTTTCAGCCACATTAAAAAAAAAAAGGCCCAGGTTTCCCAAGGAATAATTTACATACAAAATAGTTTAGACGTTTTAAGCGGACTGTTTAGTGAGTTTCGATAAATGTATACAGTTGTGTGGCCACCACATAATCAAGCTATAGACAGTTCTCCAACACCAGAAGTTCCTGCTTGGCCCTTTGCAAGCAATCTGCTCCTACCAACCCCAACCCCAAGTGGCCACTGATTTACTTTCTGTGCCTGTAGTTCTTCCTTTTCTGGAATGACTATTGTCAATGGAATCATGAAGCCTGTAGTCTTTTGTACTGACTTCTTTCATTGATCATAATGTTTTTTGAACATTGGTTTGTTCCTTTTTATTGCTGAGTAGCAGTCCACTGTATGAATGTACCAGCCTTGGTTGATTCACGCACCAGCTGATGGACACTTGGATTATTTCCAGTTTGTGGCTATTATGAATAAAGCTGTGATAAACACTTGTGCACAAGTGTCTGTATGAACATATGTTTGTTCATTTCTCTTACACCATGTCTCAAATACCCATGAGTGGAAGGAAGTTCCTGAGTCTCGGGTTAAGTGTATGTCCGAGTTTATAAGAACCTACCAAATCATTTTCCAAACTTCCGGTACCTTTTGGGATTCTCACCAGAAAGGCGTGAAAAATATTTTCAGCTACACTGAAACATCCTAGGCTCAACCTCTACCTCATTCTGAGTTGCTCTGAGTTGGGAGGTTGAAAAATGATAAATGCCACATTTCATCGAATCAGAGATGTCATCAATTTCAAGATGCACCACTATTTTACGTATTAATATGAAAAAAGATCTGACAAACTATAACACAATGCTTTCTTGTCACTCAGAAAAATATTTTATACTTATTACAACAGCCTATATATCATTCTTACATAAAATGGAAAATAAAAATGGAAAACAAATGGTTAGGGTATTCCTAGAATGTATCCACTTTTAAAATTTCCTACAATTTATTTTTTTTAATTTTAGTTAGTTATTTTTTAAATATACTTTATTGTCGGGGCGCCTGGGTGGCGCAGTCGGTTAAGCGTCCGACTTCAGCCAGGTCACGATCTCGCGGTCCGTGAGTTCAAGCCCCGCGTCAGGCTCTGGGCTGATGGCTCAGAGCCTGGAGCCTGTTTCCGATTCTGTGTCTCCCTCTCTCTCTGCCCCTCGCCCGTTCATGCTCTGTCTCTCTCTGTCCCAAAAATAAATAAACGTTGAAAAAAAATTAAAAAAAAAATAATAAATATACTTTATTGTCAAATTGGCTTCCATACAACACCCAGTGCTCATCCCAAGTGCCCTCCTCAATGATCATCACCCACTTTCCCCTCTCCCCCACACCCCATCAACCCTGTTTGTTCTCCATATTTAAGAGTCTCTTATGGTTTGCCTCCCTCCCTTCGTGTTTGTAACTTTTTCCCCTTCCCCTCCCCGATGGTCTTCTGTTAAGTTTCTCAAGATCCACATGTGAGTGAAAACATATGGTATCTATCTTTCCCTGACTGACTTATTTCACTTAGCATAATACCTTCCAGTTCCATCCACGTTGCTGCAAATGGCCAGATTTCATTCTTTCTCATTGCCAAGCAGTATTCCATTGTATATATAAACCACATCTTCTTTATCCATTCATCAGTTGATGGGCATTGAGGCTCTTTCCATAATTTGGCTATTGTTGAAAGTGCTGCTACAAACATTGGTGTACATGTGCCCCTATGTATCAGCACTCCTGTATCCCTTGAGTAAATTCCTAGCAGTGCTATTGCTGGGTCACAGGGTAGTTCTATTTTTAATTTTTTGAGGACCTTCCACATTATTTTCCAGAGCAGCTGCACCAGTTTGCATTCCCACCAACAGTGCAAGAGGGTTCCCGTTTCTCCACATCCTCGCCAGCATCTATAGCCTCCCGATTTGTTCATTTTAGCCACTCTGACCAGCGTGAGGTGATATCTCACTGTGGCTTTGATTTGTATTTCCCTGATGATGAGTGATGTTGAGCATCGTTTTGTGTGTCTGTTGGCCATGTGGATGTCTTCTTTGGAAAAGTGTCTATTCAAGTCTTTGACTCTGTTCATGTCCACGTTTTTCCATACAGGATGTCACCTCTGTACCATCCACCTATTGATGACATAGCCTTTTGAGAAGAAGTGCTCTGTTATTATCCCCAGAATTTTCTTTCAAGAAAATCTCAACACTGCGAACTTTCTTATTTGACTACGCTCATGTTTTACTCCCACCACCTAGTTGTATCACAGAGCTAAACATCTTCCTTCAAATCCAGTAAAAAAAAGAGTTGTGGCCAATGGGCTGTTTGATGTTTTAAAACAGTCCTGCTTGGGGCACCTGGGTAGCTCAGTCGGTTGAGTGGCCGACTTCAGCTCGAGTCATTATCTCGTGGTTTGTGGGTTCGAGCCCCGCGTTGGGCTCTGTGCTGACAGCCTGGAGCCTGCTTCGGATTTTGTGTCTCCCTTTCTCTCTCTTCCCCTTGCCTGATCACACTCTGTCTCTGTCTCTCAAAAATACATAAACATTAAAAAATTAAAAAAAAAAAAACCCAGCTCTGCTCAATGGATATCAGTCACACTAATCTTTATTGCTTTAAATACCATTTATCTTTTTTTTTTAAGCAACATAACAATTTCTCTTGCCCTTAGTAGTTGTTGGTTGGGCATATCGAAGAATGCACAGAACCCAACTATGGCACCAAGTCCACACATATGTGGGCTAGGATGATTTTCTCATGACTTCCTCCTTGCCAGTGATTGAAAAGTGCCTTCATGTGTGGGAGGGAGCCTGATTTTAGGAATGTTAACATCCTAAGATTGTAAAATACAACATATTTTACCCAAAACTTGGATGTCTGCCATGCTCTATTTTTTATGTCCCCCCAAATCCTTCCCACAGACAACAGAAATATCTATTTCATTTTCAACGCTTTTGTCCTCCCAACCACATTCTCCCCTTCTTACCCACTTCTGTTCACTTTCATTCAATGTTGTTTTCTCTCCCTTAAGCTATTGCAAAAGCCTCCGCATTTATCTACTTGCCTTCTAGCAATTTCTTCTCCTTCAGTCAATCCCATTCATTACCCGCCACCCGCTCCCTCCTTCCCCACCCCGGTGATCTTTCTACCACACAAGTTTGAAGATATCATTATCCTTCTCAAAACTCTTCCCTGGATCCCCATTACTTGAAGAATAAAGTATAAACCCCTTAACCTGACATTCAATTTCTCTTACATTCTGGGTCCTCTCTATGAGCCCAGTATTCTTCTTACCACATCCCACTCCAGGTACATCTGATTATTTGGTGTTCTCCAAACATGCCTCGGACTTTCCCCTCTGGGATCCTGTATATGCTCTGTCAAGAAAATCCTCTCTTCCTTGATCTTATTGAAGACTACTCATACAAGTGAAGCACATGCTTACTTGGTCCTATTAGCATAGTGTATTTATGGGTAAGGTTTTCTCTTTCTCTATACATATATATGTACATGTATACACTGTATCCATACATATCCACAAATAAGTAGACACAGATAACAAATACATTCTTTATTGTTATGGCCTATATGGAATTTTCTTTGTACTCTTTGATCAGAATCTTCTATGCTTTCTCAACACCTGCTTGAACCTTCAATTATACTATCTTCTTCTGTAAAAGGGATCTATGAAGGCTATATGGGCCTATTTTAAGAAGAGTCTGAGAGAGCTGGTATTCTGGAGGCATCTGAGTGTCACAAAAAAGACAGAGAGGGGGGCGCCTGGGTGGCTCAGTAGGTTAAGTACTGGACTCTTGATTTGGTTCAGGTCATGATCTCATGTTTGTGAGTTCAAGCCCTGTGTCACAGAGCCTGCTTGGGATTCTCTTTTTCTTTCTCTCTCTCCTCCCCTCACCCCCCAACACAAATTAATAAACTTAAAAAAGAAAACAGACCTAGAACTTGGTACCAGGCAATCCTGGGTCAGGCTGTGGCTTTGTTACTTATTCTCTCTGTGATCTTGAGCAAGCATTGTGACCTCTCTAACTGCAGTCTTCTGATGGTCTTGAGCCATCAGAAACCTTACAGAAGCCCCTTTTCCAGCAGAAAAGGATGCTGAGAAACCTGCCATGTGCTTTTCCAAGTGTCACGGGCATGACTATTCTGGCCAGCTTCTTTTTCCCTCAGACCCCTGGCTCATATTCTGTGGCAGAAAGATGTCTTTTCTCCTCATCCATATTATGTGCGTGTATTGGGGAAGCCGTTGGCCAGCATGGGAACTGATTCTCAGTCCTTGCAGCTAAACATGGTCATATGACTAGTTCTTACTCAAACTGTGCTAGTGGCAGTGCTATTGGGGTCAAGGCTTTCCATCCACAGCTGCCTCCTCCACGCTTTCTTTCTGCCTTTGCTGGCTGGATGCAGATGGCAACACAGTCCTAGACCAGTGGTTCTCAGACTTGAGAGTGTGTCAGAACTGCCCAGAAGGCTTGTTAAAACACAGATAGCTTATCCCATCCCCAGTGTTTCTGATCCCGTAGGCCCAGAGAGGGGTCTGGACAGGGGCATTTCCAACAAGTTCCCAAGAGAGATGCTGATGCTGTTGGTATGGGGAGCTCACTTTGAGAAGCACTGGCCAAGGAGACAGCATGCAACAGGGAAAGAGTTGGGATACATAAGTGGCTTTGGAGGTCAACAAAGCAGCTCTGTCAGTCAGTGACACCCACCTGTGACCATTAAATGAACAAGAGATAAACCTTTATTGTGTTTGAGAGTTTATAGATTTTGGTGAGTCAATGTACTCTGTACCAGGCTAATCTATCCTTAAAAGCACCATTCCAATTCTTCAAGGGGCCAGGACCCAAACTCATTGCTTGGCTGCTGTCTGCCTCCCCCTCTCCTGTGGACCCAGCTTTGGCATCTCTCAAGCCCTTCTAAGTATCTTATCTGATCGCAACCACCATCACTCTGAGTCTGACAGTCCATATCCCGTGCAAGTCCTCCTGTTCCCTGCTGCCTAATGTATGCACAGTCAGTCCATCCTGTAGAGGCCTAGAATTATCTCTTAGCCTTGGGACCTGGTAATGAGGGATTCTAGCCTCTCCCTGCTTGAAGAGCTCATCCTCTCTGTCCTAACTAATTGCTCCCAGTTTGCTGCCCTGGACAGCTTCTACCTCTTCTCCCCCTGCATCTAGGAACCTCCAGCTCCTTGCAGCAGGGGACAGAATGTGGGAACAGGGCCTCACCCACTCTGCAGCTGATTCCTCAGCCCTTGGCACAGTTCCTTGCACATAGTAGGTGCTCAATGCCTAGAATCAAAGCCACGGTGACCAATCCTGAGCAAAAGACTGGAACACATTGCAGAGTGAGGGAGGACAGATGGCAGGAGGTAAAGTCTAACTGGTCAATGATCAAAGCTAGGAACAAGACACAGGTCAAGCATTTCTCCAGCCGAGTTCTTGAATCCCTGGCTTGTCAGAATGTAGTCTCTCAGACATAACAGCTCAATTGTATGATAATTATATATAAAGAAGTCTAGCAAGTATTAAGAGAGCTCAATAAGCATATGAAAGCTCAAAGCAGGATTCGTGCCATTAACTCAAATTACATGAGCCGTAAGTCTGCCATCGCCTTCCTTTTAACCAGCACATCAAGGAAAAGAGGCACTTTCATTGGATTATTAAAAGGATTTAATTAACATGGAATATTTCACAGGCAGACAACCTATGACAGAATAATTAAAATATAGTTTGTTGAAATGCACATTAATTGGTTACTAATTATCATGTTTCGTTCCCCTTTAAGGGGATAAAGATATGCTCAGAAGTAGACACTGCTCTACACAGAGGCATATCCCTCATTTGGCTCAGCTTTCAACTAGAAGGAAGGGAAAATTCCATCACTCTGCAATTCTAGAAAACTGGAGCAGAAGCTAGAGGGAGCAAGGGAGGGGCGTCACTGTATATTGAACATGCAGTGTGGTAGACTGGGAGTCTACAGGCCTGGGTGCTCCTCTTCTGCTCTGCTGTCAGTCCACCATGTATCTCCACTGCTTAAAACATCTCGATGTTCCTTTTACCATTACATAAATTCCAAATCACCGCTGTCTGGTAGGTTATGGCTCAGGCATTTGACTATCTTCCCAAGATTCTCTGCTTTGCCCATTCTACTCATGCTGACCTTCTTGCTGTGCTGTGAGCAAATTAAGTTTGTAATCACCACAGGACCTTTGCACGTGCCGTTCCCTCAGCATGGAACCTCTATCCCTGAAACTTCATATGGAGTTTCTCCCCATTAGTCACATCTCCGTTCAAACAATTCCTCACAGGCCTTCCCTGATCACCCAATCTAATGCTTCTCCCTTTATTCTCTATCACATCACACAATTTCATTTTATTCACAGATGTAACACTATAGAAGTATCTTAGGTATTTATTTGCTCACTTCTTTATTGTCCATTTCTATGACTGTAAAAGCTATGAGAGCTGGAACCAGTCTGTTGCCTTCATGCATTTCCAGCACCTTGCACAGTGCCTGAAAATTAGTAGGTGCTTACAAAGTTTGAAGGGAGCTGAATGCAAAGATCTTTGAGGGCCTCTTCAGTTCCAACATTTTAGGATGCTTTGAACTTATACAGAACCAAGGGAGGCACAAAGGCTGTAAAAGACAGAGTGTGTCTTAACTCCTTTTTGTAACTCCCTATCAGCCCTCAGCAAAGCCTTGCCCATGATACTCTTTGAGGGAGTGTTTGTGGATTGGGGTCCATCCAGATCTGTAATTTTCTAGCAAAGCTTCCACTATTAAAGCCATGACTCCTGTCCACCTCCCATTTTCAAAGCTATAATCATGAGGGAACCACTTTAAAAGCTGATCTTCTTTATCACTCATTACCTGCTTCATCAACCTGCTTCATGGGATGCTAGCAAGATAGAGGCTCCCCATGTGGGGCTCACTTTGCAAGCTAGCCTGGATCATGGCTGATGGATGTTGCCCGTGGCTGTCAGGTAGGCACTCTTGTTTGTAAAATGAAGAGTCCAGATCTTGATAGTGCTTTCTTGGGTTATGCATCTAGATTTCTGTCCTCCTTTCCTATAGCAGAGTCTGAAATGCAGTGGATGATAAAGCACGTTTTAAATGTTCTTCCCAAAGGAGGTACCAGTCCTCCCTACTAGTGCTTCAGTCTCTCCTGCTCTGTGTGTGTGATCACATCCTCCTCCACCTCGGTGATTTAGAAGATAATGAAAGGCACTACCTCCCTGCCCTGTGTGGACCTTCTCCACATGGGGTACCAAACCAGACACACAGAGACAGCCTAGAGCCAGAGTCCTGGCCCAGCTTCACCCTCAGCATTTGGCCAGATGCTTTCTTTTGTTGTCTGCTTCCATCCTTTTTCTCTCTCTGCAACTCCTCATCCCAGCGGAAATTCAAATTCAAGAGACACAGGTGAGGGCTGAGATAAATCAGTTCCTCCATGTGGTCTCGCCCAGATCAACAGAGTTCTGCACAGTCACTTAGGGCCAGAGGCCCAGTTAATAATAAAGTATTAATTTGCCTGCTTTGTGCTTATACGTAGAAATAGTTTATTTAGGTGTCCAATTACTGGAAGTATTAAACAGAATCATTCTAAAGTAAACTTTTAAAGCAGTATCTTGGGGTGCCTGGGTGGCTCAGTCGGTTAAGCATCCGACTTCGGCTAAGGTCATGATCTCATGGTTCATGGGTTTGAGCCTCGTGTCAGGCTCTGTGCTGACAGCTCAGAGCCTGGAGTCTGCATCAGATTCTGTGTCTCCCTCTCTCTCTGCCCCTCCCCTGCTCTCTCTCTCTCTCTCTCTCTCTCTCAAAAATAAATAAACATTAAAAAAATAAAAAGCACTAAAAAAACATTAAAGCAGTATCTTCATTTTGGATCTAAAGTCACAATCATAGCTATGAGTCACCATGTGGGTGCTGGTGGGATGTGGTGGGCAAAAAATGAATGGCAGAAGATAATCATAGGAGATGAGAGCTAATATATGTGACATGGATGGGGCAGGACTGATCATGGTAGACAACGGCAGTGATGTCAAAGGAGCCTCATCATTAACCCACATATTGGGACAGTTCTTATTTACACTCTGGGACAGGTAGAAACTGTGTAAAGACTCTATTGTGTAGTAGTTAAATGGCAAAGAATATAGGGCCAGACAGTCTGGATTTGGCCCTGGCTATATCACCTACTGGTTACTACTGGGCATTGGTTTCCTCATCTAGAGATGGAGTAAATTGCATCTCTCATGACATAGTGGAGGTGAGGTGAGAGGGAAGTATTAACAAGTGTCATGAGCTCAGAGTGGAGGAAATAATAACTTCTGAGTGAGGGGATTAGGGGATTAGGGTTTTTAGAAGAGTGGGCCTCAAAGGATGACTAGGAGTTCAGTAGGAAGAAAAAGCTAGATAAGTAGTAGAGAAAATAATAGTAGTGGGAAAGAAGGAAGGGCTACATTTGGGGCAGGAAATGGTATGTATAAAGCCTCTGTGTGGCTGGCTTGTGAACCGTAGGACAATAAGCAAATTAGAGAAAAAGGTGATGCTCTGTGTGAGCTCAATGCAAGGCTGAGGAATCTGGGCTTTATTCTCTGCAGGAGGATTTTTCTTTTTTATTTTCTAGGTGATATTTTTATACCTAGAAAAATAAACAATATTTATCTTAAGCTCAGTGCAGAAAACTTGAATGCCAAGAGTGCAAGGGAAAAACACTCACATGTAAACCCACTGCACAAAATAATTGCTGTTAACATTTGGTTGTACGTCTTTTCAGCACTTTTTTTGATGAATAGGTATGTTAGTGTAGTTTCACAAAAATGTTATAGGAGGCACATTTTTGAGCAGGAGAGTATCACAATCAGGCATTCCAAAAAAGATCCTGGTGACTGGTGTGGGGAAGAGACTTGGCAGAGATGTGGCCTAAGGTCAGGATGCTGTTAAGTTTCGTTCTGGTCCAAGGGAGAGATGAAGAGGGCCTGGGTCAGGAAAGAGCCAGTGGGGCCATGGAGGAAAGAACAGATACCTTCCTGGGCAGAGATACTCCTGGAGAGAAAACTGCTACTTTTGTAAAGTCAACGCTAAGATCAATCGTGAGTCAATGGCCAGCCAATGACTATAAGATCCTCTTCTCCAGGCTCCTGGTCCGTTTCCTAATCACACCCACACAACATGGTCTTCCACCCTGGAAGATACTCTTCTCCCTGAGAACAATTGGATTACAGACCTCCTCTCCTGGCTGCTCCAGATCTTCCCCTTGGTTGTGCCTCTTTCAGGATCCCATGAAGATTTGCAGACTGTTGGTTTGAGATGTCACAGCTGCCAGGACCCCTTTGACATAAAAGCCAGATACGGTCCTCACAAGGAAGCTTCATGGTAGCTTCCCTGACTCAGCAGGCACTGTGCTGCTGATCTCTCTTACTGCAGTCACCAGGAAGACAGTCACCACTCTCCTGGCCATAGTCCCTTCCACCATTGGCTGCATCTGGCGCACCAAGCTGTGCGCAGAAAATGAAGGTTAGTGTGAAGGTGCCCAAGGCTGGTCTGAGATAGGAGACGTGCTGAGGGTGATGGAGGAAGATGGAGAGACTGGAAAATTGAAGGTCTGAGCACAAGGCTCCGTAGATAGCCAGGATGGGCTCACAGCGTGGACCACATTAAAATCTCATCACCCACTGCTTCCCGGGGCCTCAACTGCCTTGTTGCAAGTGCTATTTTATAAACAGTGTTTTCAGAGAGTTAGCAAATCTGGAGGGGCCCTGAAAGAGAAAGGCCTCTGTCGAATAGCTTTTCTCTTATTAGAGGAAAAAAGGGATGGTTTTCCTTGTAACCCAATTTCCGAAACCTATTATTACAGAGCATTGGGAAGATTTGCCTCCTGTCAGGCTGAGTGGGGCCAGGCCTGCTGCAAAGGGGGACTGGAGATTGGCTGGACAGCTGCTGGGGGAAGGGACGGTGGTCAAGGGGATGGGGTCAGCACCATCTCCCCTGAATGACACAAATGGCCTTTCGCCAACTCGCATATTTTGCACTGATTTTCTTTCCTGAAACCATGAAATGGGAGGTAGCATGGTGGAGGAGCGACAGCACAGGCTTGCTGTCTCACAGCCCCAGGCCTGGTCCCAGCTCCTGTACTTACCAGCCTCCTGACCCATAGTTTCCCCATCTGGAAAAGGCAGGATTGCACCTATCTCAAAGGCTGCTGTAAGTGGAAGGGAGGCAATATGTGCAGAGTGTCTGGTATACTTAGGCCTCAGCACAGGGAATTCTATTCCCCTCTCATCCATCAAGGATCCTTAGAACATTATTTAGCCAAAGATCAGCCAATGTGATAGTTTCCATTTCTTTTGATTAGGTAATAATTGTAGGGCAGTCACATGTCAAAAGTCATCCAAGAAATTCTTGACAAAGTCAGAAGCTAGGTGGCCAGTGGAATGCCACATCAGGTGTCCCAGTGGCAAGATGGACATGGCTGTTGATTTTTAAAATGCTCTCTGAAGAGCTGCTTGCTGCCAGGCCCCCTTGGACTGCCCAGGAGCTGGGAGGGAAGATGTACCTGTGGTGTGTTTCAAATGTCTCCATAGCCTATGTCCTCGGCCCATTGGACAGTGTCTCCAGGGAAGAGGCTCTGAGCAGCAGAAGTATTCAGGTCACTTGTTCTATGGGGCTTGGGGCTGTCAAGAAGGGGCCTCCTAGAGCTCTAGCAAACCCACCCTCTACCCTGCACTGCTAGAGGTCATGGGGGAACTGGGGCTCTTTCAGGGAAAAACTGAAGTGCCGCATATGATCCAAAGGGCAAGGGTCTCCTTGGGGGCAGTGGAGGTGCTGCTAAGAGGGTGAGTGGAATTAAGTGCCTAGGGTAGATGGTAACTGACCATATGGTTTATTGGGGCCCCTGCATAATAAATGATCAGAACAATAACCAAGGAAACCTATCCTTCAGAACCCTGAAAGGCCCCAAGACAACAATGCCACAGCTTAAAGAGAGGAATAAGCCTGCCATACAAGACTTGCAGAGGGAAATGGAAAAACTGCTTCATGGCTTTTAATCTCTTCTGCCTGATAAAGAAGATTGTGGGGGAGAAAGATCCTTTAATATCAGCTAACCTTTCCTGAGTTCTTTCCATGTACCAAGCATGGTGTTATGTGCTTTATATCTTTAACCCAATTAACTGTCATGACAACATTATGAAGTAGTAGATATTCTTCTTATTAATTCTATATAGATAAATAACCTTAGGCTGAGAGAGATAAAATAACTTATACTCATGTCACAAAGGCATTTGAGAGACTTCAATGAGCCTATGGAGCACCTTGCAGAGTAGAAGGACCTAGTAATGGCTCCTTGTTGCTGTTCAGCATGAAGCCGGTGGGAATGAACCTGGTTCCCCCTTTTCTTTTTTCCTGCAGTTGAATTTTCTTTCCAAGCACAATGCAAACATCCAGAAGCACAGGAGCTATCCAGCAACAGATAAATTGGGTGGCTGTGCTGACAGGCAGTAAGGCTAGGGGGAGAATTATAAATTATATAGGGTAGCCAGGAAGACCCAGTGAGGCAGTGCCTGAGGAAACACTTCACAAATTGGAGGCTGATGCTTTAAACTACCTTGGAGAGTTGCCTATGGGCAGAGTTGTCCTGTTTGGAAAGTCACTTTAGCTGCAGGCAGTGTTATTCCG
This sequence comes from Herpailurus yagouaroundi, assembly GCF_014898765.1. Lineage (NCBI taxonomy): Eukaryota > Metazoa > Chordata > Mammalia > Carnivora > Felidae > Herpailurus > Herpailurus yagouaroundi. The sequence goes on along the minus strand of NW_024412446.1, from coordinate 3,311,618 downwards.
ATGGGTTTGATTCTACACAAAGATGACACAGAGTCTCCATCCTAAGTGAGTTTGTGGTTTAAGGGGGAAGGAATAGTAATGAAATTAAACCATTTTAACGTGTGTGTGTGTGTGTGTGTGTGTGTGTGTGTGTGTGTTGTGGGGACCACTTGAAGACATGATTATGGAAGCTGGGCTATGGTAAAATAAATGGATGCTACCTTGCAGAAAAGATAGGCTTAGGGGAGAGACAACATTTCAAAAAGTAGGAAGAGCATATGGAAAGAAGTGAAATGGCCTGGGATGGCCAATTCAAAGACTATCAACCCAGTACACTTCCAGTTTCTGTAGCTGGGATCATCTTGCATGGATCCTCTGTCTTCTGTGATTTGTGTGGAAGGGGCTGATGGGTAATGGATGTAGAGTCTGAGAAGAAGGAATGACCAAACTGTTGAACACAAGAAGCACCACCAGAAGGTATGCATATTTCCCCCACCAGGGAGGACTCCATGCCTGAGGCTGGCCAGGGAGTGAGCAGGTGGGAAGTAAGGCTAAGCGACACTTCAGACCTTGCCTTGCTGAGATGTGACTTCGATGGTACTTTTGAGCCTAAAGCACATTTGAGATGTACTAGCAGCTGCTAGGGACCATGAATGAAAGGGAAGGAGCCTATTATATGTCAGGTAGGGCCTGGGTGTTTTAAATATGTTCTTATCCTAATACCTTCAATGACTCTGTGAGATATTTATTATTATCTCCAATTTCTCAAGTTATTAGGAAGAGGCAGATCTGAAGATCAAACCCAGATCTGTCTGGCTCTAATGTCTATGCCTCAAATGCTTATCCTCTTCCCTTGTCTACAATCCATTTCATACCAGCTCCAGTTATCTCAAAGGCTGTGGGGGTGGGGTAAAAGAATGGGTCTCAGTTACCCAATCCACAGTTCTCCATGTAACCCTTGGAGCAATCTCCAAACCACATCTGCTTGTGCTTTAGGTTTGCTGTTGATTAGGTGAATGGGGCTTGGAAGACACCCCTTTTCCAATCTGGAGTGAGTAGTCCAAATCTTGATGAGATAAGGAAAATATATGTCATACATTCAGAGCTGACACCAAAATCTCTTTTAGGAATGGAACTCTTAGTGTGGAAAATACCAGGACACAGTCTCAGGGGTGGGAGGAAACTGGCCAGGGATATGTGTACAAAGGGAACTATTCTTTGAGAGGCAAGGAGAAAATTTGCTTCTTACTCTATATAGGGAGTGTATTAGTCAGTTTTCCAGAGAAACAGAACCAATAGGAGAGAGGGAGAGAGAGAGAGAGAGAGAGAGAGAGAGAGAGAGAGAGAGAGAGAGAAAGAGAAGAGAAGAGGATATATTATAGGAACTGGTGCATTACATGGTTACAAAGGCTGAGAAGTTCCTAAATCTTCTATCTGCAAGCTAGAGCACCAGGAAAGTTGGTGGTAGAATTCTACCAAGTCTGAAGGTCTGACAACCAGTGTCGCAAATACTGTAAGTACCAGCCTGAAGTCAGAGGCCTGAGGACTTGGCAGGTGGTGGTTGGTGTAAGTCCTGAAGTCCAAAGGCCTAAGAACCAAGACCGCTGATGTCCAAGGGCAGGAGAAGATGGATGTCCTATCTCCAGAAGAAAGGAGAGGGAAAAAAATCTGCTTTCTTTTGCCTTTTTGTCCTATTTAGATTCTCAAAAGATTGGATGATGCACACCCACATTGGTGAGGGCGATTTTCTGTACTCAGTCTACCAGTTCAAATGCTAATCTCTTCTAAAAACACAAGATACACCCAGAAAGAATGCTTTACCAGCTTTCTGGGCATCTCTTAGGCAAGTCAAGTTGACATACAAAATTAACCATCACAGGGAAGGAATGAAAAGAGTAAAAGAGAGATAACTGGGAGAATAGATGGTGAAAAGTTGAGGGATATATGACATGAGAGCTCAAACCTTCAGCAGACTTCCTAACCTCACAAAATTTTTAGCCCAAATGGCTCTGTTGTAAGCCCTTGAAAAGGACTGAGCTTATGCTCCGGTTACCATGGAGGCAGAAATCAGACCTCAGGTGTGAATATATCAGGAACTGAAATAAGTAAGTCCACGAAGGTATCAGCAGTCAGTGATTCACGGAGATCACAAGAAGAACTCTGGACTCCCAGAAGCCTTGATTTGATCTGGGAGGAGGGGGGTGGGGTGAGCAGGCTTACCTATACCTCCAACGAATAGAGAACTCAGGCAGGTACTTGAGTTCTACCAAACCTGAGCTTCTAGCACTCTCTGGAGCAGAGCAAGATTCAGCTCAGATAAAAGCATTGTGTTTTCAGGGACCTAGGGTCCAGGCATGTCATGAAGGCTAGCAGGCAGGCATCTGTTGGCCACAGATCAAGATACCTCATGGACAAGACACCTGTTTGGATATTTTAAGGATGACAGCTGCCCACTGCTGCAATGAGATGTCTTGGCAATAGGAAACATTGGCTTCCCAGGCTTTTCACCATGAAGTAGATAAGCTTAGTAACTGAGGATAAAGGCCATAGCCAGAGGTTGAAGTCAGAGGGCGAATAACAGTGTCACTGCTTTTGGACTGTCAATCGGCCTTGCACTTGCAACAGAAACCTTGGGGGGAAGGGACAAATTTGCACAACGAACTAAATAACTGAAGTTCCTGGAGGGGCAAAGGGCATGAAGCAGGGATGCTCTGCAGCTCAAAGACACCGGCAGGGTACAGGCATGGCTGCCTCTCCATCCACCTCGGCCTGAGGCTGAGAGCCAGTGGGAAGATCTGAGTGTGGGAAAAATGTTTAGACCCAGCGTCTTTCCTGTCTCTGTGGCCTTGCAAAATACAGGGCCCAATGGATATATAAGTATTTCTTAAAAGTTTAAATACATTTACATTCAGAAAATTAAGAGAGCCCTCTTCTACCTGCTTCAGCAAAATTTCAAATATTTGTGAAGCACAATTGACTATCCTCTGCGACCTCAAAGTTTCACAGCCTCACGAGACACCCAAATTTGGGAGGAAATGAGGCCTGTGGAGCCAGAAAGGGACTCACAGTCACCTTTGAGGGAAGGCCTGTTCTGAATTTGTAGGTCCATGTATTAGTATTTACACGTCAGCTGGTCAGTGACTCCCGTTTTCCTTTTAATCTTCTAGTTGGTGACCTACACAGAAAAGTGCGGTTGCTCTCCTAAGCACATGTCTAGATCCCACATCATGCTAAGTTGTTCCCAAAAGCACATCTTAGCAAATTCTGCTGGACAAGGCACATGTCCTGGTCTGTGACAGGTGTCCTCACACCAGTGTGAGTGCAGGTGGGAAGGGTGCTAAGAGTCTTCCTGAAATGAGTTCTGCTGTTCTGTGCCAAATCTTCCTGGGAAACATTGGCCTGTTCCTCATCATCATCACATCGGTGAGCACTTACCTAGCATCTTTAGTGGGACAGGCACTAGAAAGTGGTCTTTTTTCATGGGGGGGGGGGGGGGAGGCTCCATTTTACAAATGTGAAGTCATTTATCTAATTTCTTGGCAAATAAGTAGAAAGCCAAGCTATCCCTTAATTTTTTTTTTTTTTTTTTGGTGGGGGATGGGGAGGGCATTCTGTGCAAGTCAGAGGGCCTAAGCTCTAAGTTGTCTAAGCTCCTCTAATTTCAGAGGATTCAGATTGCAAAGGTTTGTTTTCAGGCTTTGATAGAACAGATCTAGAGTAGTTCTTCCTCTAGGATTGAGGTCAGAGAACTTTCTTAAGGGCCAAATGGTAAATATTTTAGGTGTATGGGCCATATAGCTCTGAAACAAATAACCAACTATGTCACCATAGCTTGTAAACAAATAGGCATGGGTGTATTCTAATAAAACTCTATTTACACAGGTAGGTGGGTATGTTTATAAATTATATAATTATATATTGTATGTTATAGGAGCCGTAATTTTCTGGCCCCTGCTATACAGTATGGTCCTTACTCCTAAGTATGGCCTTTCTGATGTCTTCACTAGATCCCAGGTGTTAACAAGGTATCTACACCCTGTCTGGGCCAGAGCACCACCACCTCCTAAAATTCCTCAGTCTTGAGTATTTCCATTCCACTCCCGACCTGGTAGCAGCTCCTTCTAGTAAACTTTGTGTAGACTCGTCCCAACCACTCTCCTACCACACAGAGGTCTGGGGACACCCCCTCCCTGCACAGCTTTCTTCTTTGCTGGCCTGCTCCAAAGATTCCAGTCACTTCTGCAGTCCCCTGAATCTGACCCCTATCTCCTCAAGTCAACAAGAATATCATGCTCTATTTGGGCTCCACTTCCCTACATCACAGTTATAAAACTGTCCCTACACAGAGAACTAGAGGCAAGGAGACCTTACTTCATGATTTTCTCTTTTTTTGTAGATCATGGTCTTGCATTGCCCATTGCCAATGCCAGAAAGCACTTGGCTTATATATTCCATCCGTTTATACAGTTATTTATGGCCTAGGGGTTAGTCCAGTGCCAGTTTTCCTGTCATGAGCAAATGCAGAAATCCCCACATTCACATCTGTCCTCTTCACCTATTCTCCACTCTGTAGCCAAAATTATCTTTTCCATTTAAACATTGAATCATCCCCAGGGCCCTTCCTAAAATGGTTCAATGATTCCCTATTGCTCTTAAGCTAACATTTAAGGGACAGGACCTGTTTTTGCCCAGCAGTGAATCCCAACACAGCATGGTGCCTTTCCTATGCTAGGTATGTAATAAATATTTTTGAGCAAACGAATGAATGAATGAATGAATGAGAAATGACATTTTTGGCAGAGAAAATGCATAAGCAAAGGGAAGGTAGAAAAAGACAGTGTGGGGATTAGTGAATTATTCAGTAAAACGCCAACTCAGGATGCTGACTACAAATGACTCCATGGTTTCATGTGTGGAAAATATGACAATTGAGGATCAGGACATTAAATTGCCATTTTTTGATTACACAAGACCTTAAATAAACCATGTCCTCAGCATGAAGCTCTTTAGTTGGATAGGACTGTCTAAGAGAGGCAAGGAAAGCTTTCCTTGAATCTGGGGTGGCTGTGATCACAGACAGACAGACAGACAGACATGTATGCAGGCAAAAGGAATCATCAGTTTTCTAAAAATAACACCCAACCAGTTTTTCATGGAAACCTGAAAAGAAGAGAAAACAGATCGATAGCAAGCACACCATTTGTGCAATGTTGATGTCCTGCCCACATTAGAAAGTGAATCACCTTGGAGAACAAACTCCTTCCCAGACAGTAGAGGAAGTGACTAAGGGAACTTTGGAACCAAGTAAGGCCCCAGAGTACTCATGTGCTGATTAAATACATTTGACAGCAAATTTTAGATACAGAAAATTGGCATTTGTGATATTCAGGAAAGGGCATTTGCGATATTCAGGGATTTGGGCAGAAATGTCCCAAGATCTTTTGGAAGGTGGAGTTCAAAGATGTTCAGAGGAAAGAAAGTCATGAGCCTGTGCCTTGAGGCTGGAAGGAAGAACTCAGGGCATCGGAAGTCCTCTAAGATGTCATTTTAATTATGCACTAGCAAATACTCCCAAGTAAGAAACCAACGACCGTGACAAAGGAAAGGGGGACACTGCTTGGGAACTCCCTTAGGAGGTCAGAAGAGGACCAAAATTTACATTTATTGAGTACCCTTGGGGTGAGGGTGCACTCTCATGAATTAGCTCACAGTATCTTCATAATAACCTGTAATTTAGGTCCTATTATTTCCATGTTAGATGTGAAGACACAGAGGCTTAGATAACTGAAAATATCTGTCTGAAATCACAGACCTACTATGCAGCAGAGTTTCTGAATGTGATGTCTAATTCCAAAGCCCATGGTCCTTTCCAAACACCTAATTGTCTCCTTGGTCTTCTGTGTCTCTTTAGGGTAGATATTACATTGGTGGGCAGTCTATATTTTCAGGACTCAGGTCTTTGTGCTACCTGGGTCATAGGGTGTTTAATTCAATGCTGCAGACAAGAAGGAGCTTCATAATAATTGCATGTATGTCATTTCAGAAATGAAAATGTTAGGCCCACTCATTTACTTACTCTTGAGTATCAACATTAGAATTTATGTATGCATACATGTCATGGTTGAAGACCAAATTCTGGCTGCACCCAGGGGTCCTGAAGGAACAGGTGCACATCCATGCATGTGTATGTGTGCTTGGCTGGTCACACTTCAGTTTTAAAGACCAATTAAAGACGGTGACTGATAGCACTTGAAGGCACCCACTACGCTTAGTTCCCTACTGTGCAATGCACCCTTATAAAATTCATTCCCACCTGTAGCAAGGCAAGTCCACTTGTCATTGGCCAAGAGTCCTTAGCAAGGAAGTTTGCTTTAATGATCAGCCATGGAAATGGACACACAATGTAGAAACCCATGGATTCTTCTTCTACCATCTACATCATTTGGAGCGCAGCAATTTGTAGAAGATCATCCATTGTCTTGCACACTCTGGTGTTTTTATTCAGGAAGATGTGAGGAACATATGCTGGTAAGTTTGGGTGTGTGTACTGAGAGGAGAGAAGGCAGGAACCTGGAAAAAATGTGTGCAAACGTGGTAGGGAGCAGAAAGCCCAGCAGGGATTGCTGGATTCCTAGCAATCGATGACCAATTTCCCCCTGGGACTATTCCCAGAAGTGTAGCTCATTTTAAAAATGGATACTCTTGCACACAGCCTTGGGTAGAGCAAGGTCAATAACTGTTCAGCTTATTGACCTTGCTCTACCCAAGGCTGTGTCCAAGAGTATCCCTCCAATAAGCTCTTAAAATCTTAGATTAGGTTTGGATGTTCACATTCCTGGGACTCCTTTTAGAAGTTTGCTCCTCATTTTGCCAGACTCCTTAGATTTTTTTCTCGGGGAAGCTGTTCCAATCCAGGGTGATTAAAAGAGTTTTCCTCCAGGGAGTGAACTAGGGGCAGTTGTTATTCTCAGGAGAGTCAGACTATTCTCCAAGACTCAGTTCACAGGCCAATTCCTTTGTGGAATCGTCTCCAACTTGTCTAGGCCAAATGCCCTTCCCATCTTCCTCTGCATTCCCAAATTTGACCTGCTCTTATAGCACATATTTTTCCAGACAGCCCTTGTGTGTGTGTGTGTGTGTGTGTGTGTGTGTGTGTATGTGTGTGTGTGCATGTGCTATCCTCTCCAATGGACTGGAAGCTTCTCAATTGCATCTTATTTGTCACTTTCCAGTGCACAGCACAGACCTTGTATATAGTAGGTCTGGAATGCTTAGTAAATGACTGAACAAGTAGACAGAGTCCCACAGATTTCCCATCTCCCTCAGACTGCCCTTCCCACCCCTAATCACCAGCCCTGTCTTCCTCAATCTGGATGAAAGCAGATAGCAAGACCACTGTCCAGGACTGCAGATGTCATTGTTGTATTGGCACAGAAACTGAAATGCTATGGTCCTGGAGGGTCACAACCAAGACAGGGAAAGCCACACCCCTGTGTGTCAAGGGTGAGTCTTGTCCGAAAGAGGATGTCACTCTTGGCACCAAGTACCTGGGGAAGACTTGCTTCTTAGACCAGAGCTGGCATCTGCGAGCCACCAGGCTGGCTATAGGAATGGGGTTCTTTAAGCTTAGCCTCAAGGGGTTTTAAGTATCATGAGGCATCTCCTGGGTGAGGTAGTGCCATCTATTTGGAGCCAATCCAGAAGCTTGGAGATGGGATATCAGGCAAAGGGCTGGGATGGGAAGCTGCCTCCAATGGCATGTGGATCCTCTACTGAAGACCCTGAGTATGAGTGTCTCCCTCCTTGTTCATTCTCTGCCTTCCCTTAAGATTTAGCCAACTCCCCTGAATACTCTGTCTCCTCTCAGCTGAGTCACTGGGCAGCTACAGTTAATCCGAGATCAGGTTTAGGCCAGTGGGCTTTAGGAAAAGCTAGTACAGGGAGAGAGCTCAAAGGAGTAACTGGAGCCAAAGAGAATCACAATTTCAAGGCCAGCTGCCCCTCACCTCCAGAAACTTCCCTCCAGAGTTTAAATTCTCTAGGTTTATGCCACTTAAAATGAAGAGGTTTCTCTGCTTCTCAGAACTCAGCCTTCTGAGAAGCTGGAAGGTAGTGATGTTTCAGCTAGCACAGAATGAAAGGAAATAACACTTTCTTGGTTTCTGTCCCATATCAGGCATGTTATACTCATCTAATCGAATCTACCCAACAGTCCTGTGATGTAGAGAGCATTTTGCTCATCTTATAGCAGATGAAACAGGCCTAGAATAAAGTGACCCCTCACAGGCCAGCTGTGCAGCAGAACTAGAATTAGACCCAAGCTCCCACATTCCCAGTCTTGGCCCCTTCAGATTGCTGCCTTTGAGGCATCTACCAAAATGCATTGTATAGCTCTCCCCCAAGCCTGTCACTGGGGCACTTGACACTAAGTGCTGAAGGCAGACTTGACCTTATCTCTGTGGGCTGTGTGACCCCAGGTCTGTCCCTGAGTGGCTCTACCAGACCATCAGAGTGTCCCTGCTCCCAGTCAAAGAACCAGTGGGGGAAGGCAAGCTGGAAAGGATCTCAGAGCCCAACTAGTAGAACCCCATTACTTTTAATATGGGGACCCAAGACTGTGGAGAAAACTGACTTGTTCAATGCCACATGTGGTAAATGGGATGGGTGGGTCAGGTTCCCCAGTCCTAGTCATCTGCCTTAGCCTTTGCCTGAGACAGCTAAGGCCCAATTCAGGGATATTAGGGCTGCCACTGGAATGACCTGCTCCCCACAGAGGGTCATGCCTTCTTTTGAGGACAATGCTGCACCAGAAACCTGACAACACAACACTGGGCCTGTGCAGGCACCAAAGCACTGCATAGTCAGGCTAAGATTAACTGGATAAAGGCACTGTGCTCCAAGACACAGAGATAACTGCCCTGTCTCTGCCTTTTTCTCTCATTTTAAAGCCTGTGTCCCTATCGCCAAGTCAGCAATCTAATTAACTTAGATTTTTGAGAAAAGCCTCAACAATGAAAAACTAAAATCTTGATTAGGGAGGCTTGCCCTGCCTCATTAATCCACTGGTTGGTTTGCAGTGGATCGGATTGAAGTTGGCTTCCCCACCATCTCCAAGACGGTTCTAGAATGCTGATTTAAAGAGAGCAAGCCCTCAATCCTAGAGATAAAGATCTTTGCAGGTGGCACCAGCACAGTCCCTGGGTCAGTGGAAAGTCACAAAAAGTAAAACACTCTGCTCAGGTGTCCTGAATTAATTATTTTCGTTATTTGGTGCTTTTCTGCAAACAGGAATATCCAAGGGTTGAAGAAGGGCATTTATGCCTCTGAGGAGCAGTGTAAAATGCCTGCCATTCACACCTCGAGCCACTCCTAGCCTTTGTCTCTGGCCTGCCCTTGACTCTGCAGACTCTCTCCCTCTCTCCCTCTCTCTCTCCCCCTTTCTCTCTCTCTCATTAATAATAACTGACTTCCTTACATGAGCCATCACACTCCTGGGAACCTCTTCTGCCTCCATTGTCTTGTTTTGGTTTTGAGATAAAAGTGTAAGAGTCAGGGCGGATATCCGAATGCTCATTTTATAGGTGAACACACTGAGATCCAGTGAGGACATGATAGTTAGTGGGTGGCAGAGCTGGGGCTTGAGAAACAGAGATTCTGCCTCCACATCTATCCAGTTCTTTGTACAGGATACCACCTCTTTCTTTCCTGTGCCATATCTTTTCCCCCTTGTCTCTGTTGTTCTCTGGAATGGTCTTTAGAGGTGGAGTGGATATTCTTAGTCTGTCTACCTTCCTTCCCAAGAGAACCCAGGATCTGTTCTGACATCCATCTTTCCCCAGGAGAGGAAGGGGGAAGAGGAGCCCCACCCTTAGACTGATCTAAGGGTGATCTCATTTCCTTTTGCAATGGAAGGGTCAAGTGACCCAACTTTGGCCAGTGAGAAGGGAGGCAGAGTCTTTGGGGAAGCTTCTGGTAAGATTTCTCCTCTCTTTTACGAGAGACAGAGGAGGAAGGCTTCCCCTTTCTCCTCAGGACATTGTCCTGTTCATGTTGGTGCCAGAGGGACTTTCTGTCTCTCGGAGCTAGCAGCATCTTTACTGACTAGAGTCATCCTGCCCTCCCCCCTGGTCCCTGTGGGTACACTGAAGCCTTCCTCATGCAGTGATCACCTCCCTTATGCCTCTCTCTGCCATTCTGCCAGGAGCCTTATTAGTTACACAAAAAGGGCATCTTGAAGTAGGGAGTATCTGGGCACTCTCCTATCTCAAGACAAATACTTGGAAGAATGAGGCAATTATGATTTTGCTTTTAATTTTAGTATCACTTGTGTTTTCTGGCCATTTATACAGTACTCGACAGCCTCTGGGGTGGTGGATACTCCTTCTCCTACTCAAAAAATGACCTGTCCACCATTCCTGCTGGGGACAGGAAGGACCAACGAGTCAGGTTCGTGTTCTGTGACCTTTCAAACCAGGCCACAACTGATCGAATGAGGCAAGAATATCTGACTTAAGAAAGAAGTATCCCACCTGCCAGCCGGCCTATAAAACAAAGCCTTTCTTAACAGACAAAACATGAGTCAATCAACTTTCTTTTTGTCTGAGTAACCTGAACTAAAGACACAGAACAAAGTCACCAGCCAGTAGAGGAATGAATGTAAACAGACCTGAGAGGGATGTGGGCAGCCAGGGAACACTACATTACATGTTACATTACAGCCTTGCAGTAACTGAAGGGTTTGCAAACTCTTGCAAGCCACCTGGAACCCTAAAGTCTTTCAGCTGTAGGGTCAGTAACCCCTATCTCCAGGATCCCCTCTACCACTCCTTGTGGTAATCTCCTATGATCTGAGATGTCTTCTGGCAGCTAGAGCTCCCCTCTCTGGCATGATGCAAAGGGCCCCCAGTGATCTGCTTTGCCTCACAACCTACTACTCTCTCGTGGGTACCCATATCATCCTGAGTTGCCTGCACCCCTGCAGACATGCCATGCTCTTCTACACCTTTCTGCCTTGGTTTGTGCTACTTTCTCTGTTTGGAATGTCCTTGTTCTTTGTCCACCTGGTGAGATCATAATCATCTTCCAGAACCCACACCCAGCAGCCCCTCGGTTCTTTCAAGCAGATATGTTCACTCCTTCCCTAGTGTTCTCTTGCATGTATTCACTCAAACCTACTTGCTTAGTGACTATCATGTGTGCTATGTTCATTACTATGAAAAATGTTGGATAAGGAGAGTGCGGTGGTTTGAGGGTGGTGGCTACTTCAGTGGAGGTGTCACAGAAGGCATCTCTGGGCAGAGTCTGTATGTGTTGAGGGAGTGACCTTGTGAAGATTTGGGGGAGGAGTAGTTTTGGCAGAGGGAACAGCAAAGACAAAACTCTGGGGGTGGGAATACATCTGGTAAGAAAGTAAATGTGGATGGAGTGCAGTGAATGAGGGCCAGAGCAATGATTAAACAACGGGCCAGGGTAAAATGATGTAGGGCTTGGTAGACTCCATGGGTAACTGCAAAGAATTTGGGAAACCTTGGCATTGGGGGAGTGAGAGGGGAGCGAGAGGGGAGTGGATGCCATTGCCTGACCTGCATTTTGAAAAAGTTGATCTGGTTGTGGGGTTGTGGGGAGGTGATCAGCGAAATGGCATTCCAGGAAGAGATGATGATGGTGGCTATGGGGTGAGGAGCTTCAGGACTGGGATCTCCCTTCGAGGAAGAGCTAGCAATACTTGTTGGTGGATTGGATGTGGGAGAAAAGGGTGAGGGAAAGAGAAGAAGTGAATTTCAGCTTGGGGCCTGGGGAATTTGGTGAATGGAGGCACCAATTATGAGAGGGAAAGAACAGCGGAAGAATGATTTGGGAGTGGAAATCAAGAGTTGGGTTTGGGCGTAGCAATTATCAACCATATTGCAAGACTTGGCTACAAATCCCCTTGAGTGGAGGGGCTGTACATTTTTTTTTTCATTTCTCCCTCCCTCATTCTACTAAGCACAGGTCCTCACAAATACTAATAGCAGATACTGAACCCATTATTGATGAATACTCTGACTTCCACAACACCCTTATTCCTAAAAAATTGAAAATGGCACCCAGATATCATTGTTTTCCCTGGCTCACTTGATCACCATCAAGCCATTTCATTCTCATTTTTGGTGACTCTTCCAATGGCAGAGACCATCACTCTTTAGTTCCAAGCCCATCTGATCTCCTGACTTACCTGTCCCCTCCAACAGTCAAATAAAATCCAAATGAGTTCCAGGGGAGTCTCCAGGTTAAAAACACACTTGGGTAGGCTCTCTATTAACATGCCATAGTTCAGGGAGGTGTTATGACCTGTTCCCACTGGGTTGTGCCAAATTGGTCAATCACTCACCAGTCAGATACTGAACACCTTCTATAATAAGCCCTTGCATTCGCCTAGCACTTTGTAGCTAACAAAGCATTTTCATATATCCTCTCTTTGGACTTGTGCAACCAGCCTATGAGTTGACAGGGCAGATCTCTGGGTATTAAATTCCCTATTTCATTTCAACTTCCATAACTTGTGTCCAAGGACGTTAACTAAGACTGTTCCTTCTGCCTGAAGTGTCCTTGTTTCTCTTTTGGCCTGGGAAACTTCCACTTAACCCTCCAGAATCATTTAAAATGTGAAATGACACCTTCCCTGACCCTCAGGCAGAGTTAACCATTCATTCATTCCTCCTCTGTGTTACCTGGCCATGTGGATGTGCCTATCTGTTTAGTTACTGTGCTGTATTGTGTAGCTATACATAGACATAAAACGTACAGTACATGTATATAAGTATCTGTCTCTCCAATAGGTAATAGATAATATTCTCCTTGAGGGGAGGGAATGGATCTCATTCTTCTCAGGGTTCCACTGCCTTGATATATTCTCTTGCACATAGCTAGCAATCAATAAATGAATGACTATCTGGCTATTTTAAAACCTTGAGGTCATATTGTGGGGGACTTGTGCATATTTTGCTAAGGAATATGGACCTCAGCTTGTAGGCATAAAACAGCCAATGGAAGCTTGATTTATATCACAAAAGGCAGATGGCAGGCTCATTTCATAGGATTTATTTCCCTGAAAGCAGATGAGGTGTGATTTATATCTTCTCTTGAAGGTCAGGTGATGTACTGTTCAACTCACACTGTCATTCTCTCTAACAATGGCTTTCATGGGGATGTGATGGTGGGATGGCGTCAGTTATACACAACCTGCTTGTCCTTTCTATGGAACTTCATGAAATTTCATTTCAACTCCTCAAGCTTTTATTGAGCATGTACTGTGTGCCTGACAGTGTGTTCAATGCTGTGACAATAAAGCAAGGTGGTTGGGAACCCCCTTTGCCAAAACTCTGGAGGTGGGGCCTGTGAGGCATGTAAAAGTGTGACATGTCTGGGTCTCAGTCCCCAGTCTTGCAGCCTTCATCCCATGCTGTGGTGATTTGCTCCCAGAGGAGCTGGATCCTGGCTGTGATCGATGAGTTCCTGTCACCCTCATGACACACTCTCCTGAACCATTTCACCAACATTCAGGTGAACCTGCAGTACTGGGCTGATGGGATGGGCTCTAGGGAGTGGGGCAGTGGAGGGCAGCAGCAATGATGAATTTAAGTGTCAAAGCTGCTCACCAGAAAACTTAATTGACTTCCTCAGGCTCTTCCTTCTGCCACATACTCATCCATTCACCCATCTATCCATGCATGCATCCATTCATTTATTCATATACCCATTCGGATCCTTATGTTTTTTTTAATTTTTTTTTTCAACGTTTATTTATTTTTGGGACAGAGAGAGACAGAGCATGAACGGGGGAGGGGCAGAGAGAGAGGGAGACACAGAATCGGAAACAGGCTCCAGGCTCTGAGCCATCAGCCCAGAGCCCGACGCGGGGCTCGAACTCACGGACCGCGAGATCGTGACCTGGCTGAAGTCGGACGCTTAACCGACTGCGCCACCCAGGCGCCCCCGGATCCTTATGTTTAAAGTGCATATTGTGTGTCTTCATTGTTATATATTTATCCTTCCATCCATGCATCCATCCATTTATTCTTTCATCCATTCGTTCATACCTTTACACTTAAAAAACACGTCTGCCTGTCCTTATTGGTGCAAATTAATCCAGCCAGCCATCCAGCCATCCAGCCATCCCCATTCACTAAATATTTATCTTTAAAGCATGTATCTTTCTTTGCTGAAAACCGTGAGTGGCTTTCATGTGCCCCAACCTAGAAGCATCTTAGCATTCACAATTAGCCTTTATTTCCTGATCATATCCACACGAGCACTCCCTTAGTGAAACTGGTCTGCTCATCTTCCCCTGCTAGGCTGGACCTTGCCTCCACTCTTTTTCTCCCATCACCCTCCCTCCCTAAGTGCCCTCCTGGTCACTCTCATCTACTCTTGTTTGTTGCCCTCTGGCTCCTTATTTACTCAAATCTTCACCCCCTCATAAGATTGCCCACTCTACTCCTACACCAACTGCTAGTCTCCTTGGTGGTCCATCCCTTCTCTGAACTCCTAAAGCTCTTAGCATCTGACCTACCCTTTGGGCACTTGGTCCTTGTGTTGTTGTATTTATCTTTTTTTATAAATGTGGACTTTCTCCCCTGAGAGGCCTCCCTTTACTCAATACAGCTGACCCTTGAACAACCCGTGGGTTAGAGGCACTGATACCCTGCACAACCAAAAACTCCACTTATAACTTTTGATTCCCCAAATTTAACTACTAATAGCCTACCATTAACTGGAAGCCCTGTGAGTAACATAAACTGTTGGTTAACATGCATTCTGTATGTGTTATATACTGAATTTTGACAATAAAGGAAGCTAGAGAAAAAGAAAATGTTACTGAGAAAATCATGAGGAAGAGAAAATACATTTACAGTACCGTAATGTATTCATTGAAACAACAACAAAAACAACCTGTGTATAAGTGGACCTGCACAGTTTAAACCCATGTTGTTCAAGGGTTGATTGCACTACTGAAGACTAACTCCCACCCGGCCCTGAACCCATCAGGATTCAGAAAAGTCAGGAATGAGTCTTACTAGTCCAAGCCTTGTGCCCACTGTTGCTGACCTGAATCCCAGAACACCTCTAGTCTGAAGGCTCTGGGCCTCTGGTCTGAAGCCTCCATTCCTCAGGCCATCAGTTATATACAACAAGAGTGCAGAACGGAGCTCAAATAGAAGCTTGCTTGGTCTTGACATCTGTGTCACTCCTCTGGGACATGGCATTGGGACAGAACCTGCTTTCCTTATTCCAAATCTGATGAGTCCATTCCGTAACTGACTGATCCCAGGCAACCGTGCCACTGCTGTGTGTGTGTGTCTTTGAGAGTTACCTTCCATTAGTCACCGATCACTGCAAAACCACTTCAAAACTTATTGTTTCTCGTGACCTTGTGGGTTGGCTGACTGGTTCCTCTTCTGGTTTTGCTTAACTCCACTCAGGTAAGCATAGTCAGTGTGGGGGTTTCCCTGATGTGTCCTGGGCCTCAGCTGGGGTGACTGGAATAGCTTCTCCACATGGCCTCTCCTTCCTCAAGGAGGCCAGATTAGGTTTCTTCAGAAGGTGGCACTGTCAAGGTCCCAGGAATGTGCAAACAAAACTGCATGACCTCTTGAGACTTGGCTCCAGAGTTAACTCAGTGTCTCCTAGACCACATTCCACCCGTCAAAAAGTCCCAGCAGCCCAGAGTAAAGGGTGGGGAGACATTTCCCTTCCTGATGGGAGTAGCTCTAAAATATTGGGGCTGACTCTTTCAATCTATCCACTTCATCTCCCTTGGCCCACCCACCAGACTGATCTCCCCTGGGTAGTACATTGTTCCAGATTAAGCCTGAGTTCACCACTTTTGGAGACTGTACACAATGCCATGGACTACTACCTCAGGGGCCATCCCTCTAGCTGTGTCACCTACAGCATCTTTCTGTTATGATATTCCCAACTCTAGTATATGGCCTAGGAGTGAAGGGGTGGTGTCTGGGTCCTAGTCAGTGTCTACAAACGATCCTACTGCATATTTTTATAGTAGTTGCCACTATCTAAATCTACCTTTTGTTATTGTGTGCTGCTTTGTTTTATTTTGCATACTTGCACATTGTTTCTCTCTTCCACCAAAATAAGAACTTTGGGCAGGAATTTTGTTTTCTCACTGACGAATTATCAGCACCTAGAGACATACTTAGCACATGGTAGGTGTTCAGTAAATATGTTTTGAATGCCTTCCAGCTCCCTGAAGACTGTGATCAGGACTTAAGACCCATTCACAACCCCTCTCCCAGCTCCTGTCAGTAAAAGATGCCATAAACATCTGTTATTTGAAGATAATTCATTCACTGATCATGCATAGTGTGAAATGTCGTGAAGGTTCCAGAGACTCTCTTTATGTCCATTTTATACATGATTCTAAGAGTCTTGTATTTGTCCTGAGAGGGTTCTGGTCCTTGGACAAGTATAATTTCTTTGGTGAGACTAAATTTGAACATCTGGAAAGATAAGAGGATTTGCCCATTTCATTCAAATTCCTTCAAATAAATTCATCCCAGACATTCAGATGTATGCTGGGTGGACATGAAACATAAAAAGTAAAAATCCCACTACCACTGTCCCTTAAGACTTCCCAGATTTTTGTTCAGATGGGGCTGTTCATTGAAATTTAATTACAGGTTATAGGAGACATTATGTGGAAGAGATTAATGGTCTCTTCTCTGGCAGGGGATGGAAACTATGCTCTATCTCCTCCTGAAGCTAGAAAACTTGGTGCTCAGAGTCTATCCTAGCCAACTGAGGGTTGAGCAATGTGTTCAGTTTATACCAGCCAAGAGATGGATGGACTTGCTGTCTACGTGTACTAGCAGGATTTCGTTGGAGTGGCTTGTATGGAACCACTACTGTTCAGTGCCCAGAAGGCCTCAGAGAGATCCTATATGGCATGGCAAGGAATAGGGGACACAGCGAGTCCACTTCCCTTACCACATCTCAATACCTGGCCATAAGTAGAGGAGTTTTAAAACTGAGGGTGGGAAGCTCCTGACTCCAGATCCAAGTGATGATAGGACCCAGATTTTCAGGCTTATCTATAAATCAAATCTGTCATATAAGGACCAACTGCTCACCCAAATTAAGGCCAAATCAGTGTGAGCAAGAAGCACCAATGAGCATTCCCACCTAAGACAGGAAACGACCCTTATGGAGATCCCCATAGGAGTGACTGATGCTGTCCAGTGTACTTGCTCCGTGCTCTCCATGAACTGGCCTGGCTGCAAGCTACTATCTCTAGGAACAGTCCCATTCTCTGCCCTCCACCTGCTTTCAGCCATCTGCATTGCCTATGACCCATGATGGGCCCACTCCACCTGTCATCGCTGTCCCCAGGGAAAGAGACAAGCATCTGTATATTAGATCTTGAAGGTGACTATGGAATGACCTGGAATCCTGAATCTTAGTTCCTCCAGAGAAATAAATTTGCTCTCAGAGTCTGAAGCTAAGGCCTTCCCAAAACACACAGACACCAATCTTCAGGGCCGTAAGACTCATCATGAAAGTGAAAGATGGCCTTCATGGCACACGTTTGCATGGGTAAGTCATGGTCACATAAGGGATTCAGAATAAGAAGACAGCAGATTTTCCCTTTAGGAGCCCTCTCTCAAATGGCCTGTACCAACCTGGGTTCAATGAGTCTGTTAGACCATTTAGAAGACACTGCTATTTTCTGTGGCATTTTGTTTTATTTATATTACAAATATACAGAAATATGCAGAATAACAGAATACCTACCATCCCCCTTAGGTAACGAAACTCTATACAACAGAAGCCCTCTGTGACTCTCCTGAATGTTATTCTCTCTCACTTTCCTTTCCCAGAGATAACCATTATCCTGACATGGATAGCCCCATGCTGGAATTTATGCTTCTAGTGTATATGTGATAGTAAACATCAGCTTTGTCAACAGTTCTGTTGGTCAGTATTAGATCTTTAATATAAGCATAAGTACTATTGTCAGAATTCAATGTACCTTTTTCTTTCCTCCAGCTTTTGCTATTGAACCACGTTGATGCTCTGCTGTTTATTCATTTAATCATCTACTTCCCTTTTGATGGAATGTTAGGTTGTCTCTAATTTTTCACTCCTAGAGTGCTACCATTAATTTCTTGTCCACACTTCTGAACCTGGAGGAGGAACTCTCTTGGGTAGATTTGCTCCATTTAGTTACGTGTCGCTTCAATTTAGGTATTGCCAAATTACTCCCTAAAGTGGTGGTACCTGTGTTAGCTTGAGTTCCCATTACTCTGCAACCCAACAGCACTTGATACTTTCACACTTCTAAATTCCTGCCCATGCGATGGTGGGAAATGCGGCTTTCTTCTGGATTTAATTTGCATTCCCCTGATGACCAATGAGTCATGCTTATTGGCCACTTCTCTTTCCACTTCTTTATCTTACCTCTCCATGTCCTTTTTCATTGCTCTACTGAATTGTTGATCTTTTTTCATGTTGATTTATAGCGGCGTACCTTAACAGCAGCACTATTGACATTTTGGACTGGATGATTCCTGCTTCTGGGGGACTGCTCTGTGACTGCAAGAACTTTAGCAGTGTCCCTGGCCCCTGCTGACTAGATGCCAATAGCAAGTCCTCCCCTCTCATCTCAGTTGTGACAAGCGTATCTCCAAGCATTGCCGAGTGATCCTCAGCTGAGAGAATTATAGGAATACTTTATCTTTCATGGATGTTAATCCACTGTCAGCTATACAGGTTGAATATATCTTTACAAAGATATTCTTGGATAGTCAGTAGAACTGGTTCTTCTTTTCCCCAGAAGCTTTGCTTTGGAGAGAGGAAGAAAGAACAGTCTATTCTGTGTCCAAAGTGCTAGTGTGAGTCTCTGTCTTCCCACCTTTCCTTCAAATCTACTAGGTATGCGTTGATATCCTTACTTCACAGATGAGGAAACTGAGTCTAGTAATGTGCCCAAGGGCACTCAGCCAATAGGTAGTAGAAACAGAGTATGAATTCAGGTCTGTCCAGTTGCTTCAGCAGAACAGAAAGAACGTGGCACTAGGAATGGAGAGGTCTCAGTTTTCGTCCGGGCTCTGTCACCAGGTGGCTGTAGGATGAGGACCTGTTCTTCAATGCCAGTCTTCTTTCTCATAAGATGAGGAAGAGCCTGGACACAGATCTTAATATGCCAGTTCATTCTACCAACAGGGAAGTGTGGTCGAGAGCGGAATCTGGAGCCAGGGCTGCTAGGATTGGGGCCTGGCTCTGCCACTACCTACCGAGTGACTTCTTGCTGATCCCTTCCATGCCTCGCTTTCCTCCCCTGAAGATGGAAATTCAACGTTTTTTAATTTATTTATTTATTATTGAGAGAGAGAGAGAGACAGAAGCATGAGCATGGGAGGGGCAGAGAGAGAGGGAGACACAGAATCCGAAGCAGGCTCCAGGATCCAAGCTGTCAGCACAGAGCCCGACGCGGGGCTCAAACTCATGAACCATGAGATCAGGACCGAAGCTGAAATCGGACGCTCAACCGACTGAGCCACCCAGGTGCCCCTGAAGATGGAAATTCAAATAGCCCCAAACTCCTAATGCTTTTGTGAGGATTAGATAAGACAATCCGTGTAAAATAATAAAACATGGTGGAAGTTCCATATATGCCAAAAAAAGTCATTATAATCCTACATATAGGTGACCAGTTAGTCTGGATTGGGAAGCAGTGTGGAATGTAGATTATGACACAAGGAAACACTATTTCACTATCTTTAGATACAAATAATAACAAGAACCGGGAAAAGATTTGTCAGTAGGGAACCCTCTTTAACTGAAAGCTGAAGAACAGAGTTCCATGATAAGCTTGTAGTTTGTATAATTTTGGCACTTTGAAAAAGTATTCAAGCCTACCTATGGCTCGTCCCCTCTCAAGAGAACTTCACATCCCTTCTCTCATCTGTGGGCAGCACTTGGCCGCTGGGCACTGCTATCTGCAAAAACTCTACAAAGATATATTTTAGTGCAGGGGCACCCAGGGATCACAGAGTCTGAATTGGGGTCTAAATGCGTACCTGCCTTGCTTCCCTTTCCATGAAAGTAGTATTTTAAATGAGGGAGTCAAGCTGATCTGGACTCAGCCGACCCACGGGGAGTAGGTCAGGCGACCAGCAAGCAGGGGCCTTTTTCAAAGAGGGTGTCGAGGGGCTTTTTAAACATGCATTCTCCAAGAGCTTGGACTGCCACAGTTAATGACTCTGAGACTCGGAGAGGGACTGCCTGTTGAGTGCACCAGTAATTAGTTAACACATGGAAATAAAAGCCGATTTAAAAACAGAGCCCATCATTTATTTATAGTAATCCAGTGCAAGTTTTTTTTTTTTTTTTTTTTAAGTAAAAACACTGGACATAGTTCCTAGTCAAAACCAAACCATCTAAATAGCTTCCAACTTACCTACTCACTCACTCACTCACTCCTTTTCCTCTTACCACCTCCTTGAAGTCCACCTAGACTGACCTGGCTGAGCCCTGCACCCGTCAGCTTTCAGGCTTTCATTCCCCACTCAGCCTGTTATGCAGGTGGGACCACTACTGGGTGATGCTTTCTGATTCTCCTGTGTGTGTTCTCTGCGGCCTCTGTGCCTCTGCATGTCTTAAATGGAAAGAGCATAGGTTTAGAGACAGCCCAGTTCAAAGCCTACCTCCAGCCCTTTCCAGTTGTGCGGTCTCAGGCAACAGACTGTCTTCACCTAGGCTTGCTGCAAATAGAGGTATCACATGTGGTTCGATGTATGAAGTCCAGAGCCTGGAGCTCAGCATAGAGCAGGCATTCATTTTCCCTCCTGGGCGACGTTTGCATCTTTCCTTTTCATTCCTTCTTAATCTCTGGCAGAAAAAGCAGGAAGGCATATAAAGGGTAGGCTCTGGAGCCAGACTGCTTTGCCCTGAGCCCTGGGATACTTCTAACCAGCTGTGTGATTTGGGGTAACTTCAGCTCACGCTGCCTCCGTTTCTTTGACTAGAAAATGGGAATGATATTGATCCCTACCTTGCAGCATACTTGTGAAGGTTAAGTGAACACTCAGTAAAAAGTCAGTGCGTCCCGCTGTTCTTGGTCCCAGCCAGTGATGACAAGGGGGGTGGGGGGGGGGGAGGGATGTTTTTTGGTTTAATTTTTTTGTTCAACGTGT